>NC_135504.1:17909787-18209787 GCF_052857255.1 Amblyomma americanum
TGAATAAAAACCATTCAAAAGGTTAGCGTCCATATCTGTGGGCGCCACAGTATTTTCAGACATGGCAAACATATCCCGCGCGGTAATCCTGCACCACGCCTCATGTACAAACTTTTGAAGTGTGTATTTGGTCTTGTCAATCATTTTTTGAAAGGCAACAACGTTTTAAGTCACTACTTCAGTAATTATACGCGCTAACATATTTTTTCTAGTAATGTTTCTGGCGGTATCGCGAACGCCGATCCGAGGCTCAGTTCCGAGCACTGTTGTCGGACGTGTGACGTGCTTGAGTGCTCAGTTGCCGTCTCCCGATTTTTCTTCTTTCGCGTTTTTTTTTATTGCCGTAACATTGGCGGATGTGAATGCACAGTTGCCGCTGGTTATTTTTTAAGTCATGCATTGTATCTTGTGCAAATGGTTAACCCATGCCGTATCTTCAACTTGTGTGTATATGTATCTCCCCCAGCTGGTTGGAATTATGACTTCACGGCGCTGCAGGAAATGTAAACAAGTTGGAAACGTTCGAATAAGAAGGGGGGCCTGTTATGCTTGCTCACGACTGCACATCCGCGGGTTGTGTAACACGGACTGCTCTTCGACGTTTCAACGCTTTCCCCACGTTCCGTAACAGAAATAGTAAGGCTTGGGGTCTTCATGCGCAAACGCACACGATACCCTATTCATTAACGCCTGTATTATTTTTCCTTGCAGCGAGTGGAAAAAATATTCAACCGCAGAATACGATTCTCCGAATATTATCTGCAACTGTACTGTAGCGCGGATAGTAATGCGGAGAACGCTTTTACGATCGAATTTTACTCTCACGTCTAACCTAACGAAAATTAAGCGGTGATGCGCCAGCAAACACTGTTAGTAGGCTCGCGTCCAGCCCCTAGAAATATTCACATTTTCGCTACGAAACACGTGACAAAAATTATCTGTGTTCTAACTACTGCTGAACCTGGTTAGAGAGCGAAAGTTGTAGAGTATCGGGAAACTAGACGCGGCTTGGCCTCTGTAACGTTGAGAGCGTTCTGGCCACTGGACAGGCAGCGCGCCCACCCTGCCACTCTGGCATGTGGCAGTTAAATTAACGGTTGGTCGCGAAAAGTTGGTCACCGAATGAACGCTGTGGCCTACTGTACCGCCCTCTACCGGCGAATCGAAAGGTCAAAGGTCAATTGGGGCGACACCACGGTGGACCACATATGGAAGGCCCATAGCCACACTTGACCTCTCGCTCACTTGAAGGTTAACCGGCAACGCACGGTGAAATCGGCTTTACCTAGCGTAGCGAAGCTTTCGCTTCAGAAATGGCCACATATAATTGCTTCGGTAACGTTTTTGTCTTTTACACATACATATATGTATAGAATCAAGACTCTTCGCTGAAGGGCTTATATGTGAGCACTTCTCAAAATACTTACCGATGAAAATCCCACTTTATCTCACGTCCTTCAAAAGCGCTGTATTATGTGTCTTTCGCTTCTTCCTTGCGTACCAGCTCGTGCTGCTCGCAATATCGGCGTGCTAGAAAACCTGCGCAGCAGTGAAGCGGCCTGTGCCGATAACATAGTTTCGTTGTTTGCAGGCCGCATGTCACACCGTTGTCGACATTTATCTTTGGGTACCTTATACGCTGCAACTATCTTTGCAGGAATGGTGCCCCCCCACACGCCTCCCTCTGGCCACGACCTCTTCTACGGATCGGTCCTAGAACCCTGCCAGGAGATAACCACTTCATTCGTCGAAGACCCTGCCGAAGGGACCAATGTCTTGCCGCCGCTCCCGCTCGAACCGATTGTGATCGAGGAAGAGCCGAAGCCACCGCCGTACGAAGAGTGCGTCACGCAGGACTCACAGCCACCCCCTTACGTAGAAAGCCTGCCAGAAGAGTGAACGACAGTGCCGCACTCGGGGCCGACCACTAATTATGTCCAACACCAGGGACTCCTAGTAACCTTACGGTGACGCGGACGCCTGTCCAAGCTGGATCAACGAGTTGTGGGCTTGACGCCACAGTGACGACGCAGCGGTGACGTCAATACCGGTCGCCAATCGTGCCATGTGTACAGGTTGGTAATGGCGTTATGAGGAATTTTCCATCCCGAAAACTAAACGCCCGACCGGTTTTAAGCCGTTTGTGTATCGCCTCCAAGAAACTTCCAAGTAGCAGTGAACCGCTGCATCATATAAGCCGAATTGCTCCTTGCGAGAATTTTTTTCATATAACTCCAACTGGTAATCTTCAGTCACCCGATATTTACTAAGCCCACTGCCATGACGCCGTGCTGCTGAAATAAAACGTGAAAGCTAGTCACGCCGAGTCGCAATTAATCACAGGCGGACCGCGCAGAATCTGCAAGCTTCTAGGCCTAATCCGCTGGTTTTGGCATAGACAGCCAGTGTTCTTTCTCCTCAGTCGTGACACACAAACACAAAGGGACAAGCCTGTTCTAATAATACAATGCAATCGCTGGCATGTGAAGTGTTATTCGGTGAAGAATACTTACAAGCGCAATATAAATTCGCTCACAAGGCAAAGACCATCCGTACAAGCCCCCGCATGCGAGTCCCGTCCATGGCTTTGACTCGTGCAAGACCGCTCTGAACTACTGCGTAATATTTACTACTACAAAAAGGAGAGCTGGTTACACTGGCTGGGTGTTTGTTTCTTCCTATTTCCTTGCTTACGATAAATTTTGTTTCGCTAGATATAGCTAAAAGATAAGCGAGCTGGTGCAAAGTCCAACACAGACCCGGTACGACTGCCGACTACCAGATGTGTTCTGACATTAAAGATACCTTTCTGCAAAGCCATGTTTTTCCTGTTCACTTTTATCCTCGAAAGGTTTTATGACATCTGATGTCACTAGCCTTTTTGAAAATATTCCGTCACACTCATATCCTCTTATTGGTGGCTCGCGCATTACCGGAAAAGATGGGCCATGCTCCACGCCTCATGAGTGCTGTCGTCAGAACAGTTTTCGTAGGTACACGTTACCTTCCTTTTAAGGACAAAGTTAGTTGATAGTTTCGTGGTTATTGAAGCGGCGTCGGCTTTGCCTGACGTAGGTATTTCGTCTCGATAAACGTCGCATGCACCATTACCTTCGCGCATTCAACGTACGAGCTAGCATGCATTTTCTGGCGTCCTGGGGCCGTACAATGTAACGGTTTAGTTAGTTAGCTTTAAATATTGTCATTCACCGGCAGGATTTTTACAGGCAGGGCAGAAACATTCAAAAAGCCGGACACTATTTGAAAAGTGTTGCACAGCAAGACCAGTGATTTGTAAATGAATAAAAATTGCAGTAAGTTATGAACGAAGAAACAATGTTAGGTGTACATTAATTACCGTAATGAAGCGCTCTTAGATAAGAAAATGCAAAATCAATACAGACTCAAAGAAACTGCTGATACATATCGGTGAAACGATACAGTGACAAGGTATCACAATAAAAATGTACAAATTCTTCATAACACAAATATTTAGCACAATTTCAGAGTCATTAATGTATGCTGATTAGGAATATGGGATATAAAATTCACGAACTTGTGTACAAATAACCCTCAGCTAACTTAGCAAATTCATCGAGTGTTAAACAGTGTGTAATTGATGGTTTGAAGTTGTTCCACACCCTAACTGCAAAGGGAAAAAATGAGTGTTTAAAACAGTCAGAATGGCATATAAATTCATTTAAAGCCACAGAATGTTTATGGCGTGTGAGTCTTGTATCTATATGTACCTATATTAAACTGGTGATAATCGAGTTGGTACAGAAATTTGAGGCGTGCTTTGTTTTCACTTTGTTTTCACTTCATTTTTTCCTCTGTTGTTTTTCGCTGCTTCCGTGACGCATGCCGCTGGAGAATTCATTACGTTTGTCCTAGTATACCTGTATGAAAAGTTCAATATAATTTCTATAGAGCTTTATAGACTCTATAGAGTTTTATAGACTCTATAGACTTCCTTTAGACTTTTCCTTCAGTCTAAGGCAGTCTATAGACTAGTCTATAGCCGCCTTAATTTCGTTTCGTCGATAAACGGTCTGACCCGCCGCAGTGGCTCAGTGGTTAGGGCGCTCGACTACTGATCCGGAGTTCCAGGGTTCGAACCCGACCGCGGTGGCTGCGTTTTTATGGAGGAAAAACGCTAAGGCGCCCGTGTACTGTGCGATGTCAGTGCACGTTAAAGATCCCCAGGTGGTCGAAATTATTCCGGAGCCTTCCACTGCGGCACCTCTTTCTTCCTTTCTACTTTCACTCCCTCCTTTATCCCTTCCCTTACGGCGCGGTTTGGGTGTCCAACGATATATGGGACAGATACTGTGCCATTTCCTTTCCCCAAAAAATCAATTATTATTATTATTATTATTATTATTATTAAACGGTCTATAGACCATCTATAGACGAATCTGTATAACAGCCTTGCTTTGTATTCGGACGGTCTGTAAACTATCTGTAGACTAAAGTATATAACCGCCTTAATTTTTTGTCTATAGACAGTCTATATAGACTGTCTATAGACCATAGCCGATAGACTGTCTATAGACCAAAGTCTGCAACGATATCATATACTTTTTGTATGCTGACAATCCATGCACTGCATTCCGACTAAATGCATAAAAATTTTCAATTTCTTTTTTGACTGCATGCTGAAGGGCCCTCTGCAGCGGACGACCGCAGCTATGGCTAGAGTCCTCCACCTCCTTCGCTGCTTCAGGAATTAAAAAAATATCGCTGAGGACAACGAGGACAGTGCCCTTCTGTATACTATTAGAAGCTTTGAAAAGCTCCTTTTCGTTATACCGTGACGAATATTGCAAGCACAAATAAAGAGTATTTAATTCTAACATGTAAAACAAGGAAAGGTAGCCACCCCTGAAGTAAGGGTGCCCGCAAACTGTACTACATCAAACGAACACGGTCCCTCTAAAAGGAATCGCTCTGCACAATTCCATTCCCTCTTTCGATCGTTACTGTCCAACGCGAATAATTTAGAAACGTTTCATCAGCGATTCCTGCGTTTTTATGGAGGAAAAACGCTAAGGCGCCCGTATGCTGTATGATGTCAGTGCACGTTAAAGATCCCCAGGTGGTCGAAATTATTCCGGAGCCCTCCACTACGGCACCTCTCCTTCCTTTCTTCTTTCACTCCCTCCTTTACCCTTCCCTTACGGCGCGGTTCAGGTGTCCAACGATATATGAGACAGATACTGCGCCATTTCCTTTCCCTCCAAACCAATTATTTATTTATTTAAACTAAGATCCCCAGGAGGTCGAAATTATTCCGGGGCCCTCCACTACGGCACCTCTCTCTTCCTTTCTTCTTTCACTCCCTCCTTTACCCTTTCCTTACGGCGCGGTTCAGGTGTCCAACAATATATGAGACAGATACTGTGCCATTTCTTTTCCCCCAAAAAAACAATTATAATTATATACATCAGCGATTCCACAGTTCTCTTTAAAAGTTCCGGAAAATAAAAGGAAAAAGACAGGTGTGAAAATTCAAGGATACGCTCATCTCTTAAAAACACCGTTATGACAGTTCCAAAGAGCATGATCCTCTGCGCGATTTCCATCTGCCATTTATACCTTTGCCGTTTGCATTCACGTGAAACAGTGCTGCGACGCGACAATCTAAAGCGAGAATTTTTTCGTTCCTCCCCGTATACCTGTTGCTCCGGAGCCCATGACGCTCTGATGTCGCCCATATGCCAATTTTGTAAACACAAACACAAAAAAGACTGCGCCATGCTTTTTTCTAGTTAATATTCGAAAAGTGTGCCACATACTTTTCGGTAGAAGACACTGCGCGGATGGATAAAGCAGTAAGGGTTCGGTTTTCTTTTCGCGAAAGTAAGGCGGTTTTTGAAGAGTGAGTAAAGAATTGAAGTTTATAAACCAATTACTCTCTGTGGTCCTGGATACCAGATCAAGCTATAGACACACAGCAAGAGTGCGAATAGTGAAGATCGGACCGTGAAATGCGTTTCTGTTTCACATTTTACTAATTTTACCGCGAGACGGCGGAAAATCATTACCGCAGACAACTGTGTGCACAGATATCAGTGTTGCCCATGGTGTTGCCGGCGAAGTCGGCGTGTTATCTCGTGGACTACGTTTTCAACAAAATCCAACTTAATCGCCCACTCACGGTAAGTCTACGCGATTATGATTAATTAACTTGGTCTCCTAAACCACTCTAAGCAGAGCTGTGCGTGCAAACAGTCTTATCTGCGCAGCGACAAACTACCTATCCTCTCTTGTAGGCTGCGTTATAAGTAGCAGAAACCATCGCGCTCTCGACTAATGCCGCTTATGTCTGAGCCCCTATGCTGTTCCTGGCGCGCGGAAACGCAGTCGGTGCAAAACCCGTGGTGGCAAGCTGCTCCTCGTGAGCTGTCTACTGGCTTTTTCGTCTTCCAAGGTAGATGGGCGGCCAGAGATATCGCTTATCCCTTGAATGACGGTCGAATGGAAACATGGGTTAGTTAGCACCCTGCAAGCTCGATTTACTTGGCTCCTCCGGTAACGCACACTCATGGTCTGCGGTGGATTACATTTAATTTTTAATCTTTGTGCTATCGCCTGTCCGGGCCGTGGTGTGCTGTTCATTGATAGGTGCGCATTGCTTGTTACGTGTAGACGCTCGCTCGACACGCGTCATGGACGGCGACGCTTCAGCAAAGATGTTTTGTAACGCTATACACTGTAGCACGGGACGTTTGTCAAAGTTCGTCAAGCGGCACCGGAGGAATGCTAATAGTGTGATGGTTGAATAAAGGTCATTCGCGTAGAAATACCGCGAAGAACGCACAAGCTGCACCGCGTCTCATTTGACATTGCACACGCATGGATTCTTCTGTCCCTGTTAACCGAGCCGCTGGCCGCCGCCGCTGGCCTGCGGGCACTTCGTTTTGAAGGCTGAGTAAAGGTCGCCTCGGCTCGTTCATGAACCCCACTCACGCGTGCACAAATTTCTCCAACATCATTTGTGCGAGAGGCAGAGTATGCGTCCGATTTCAGACTGTATACATCACGAAAACGCCAATGTAACTTGCGGCTTTTTTTGCGCAAACGAATGCAATTCAGCTCGCGCTGTGTTATGGCTGCACCTGCGGTTGAAGAGGCTAATCATTTCATTGAAATCGTTCCTATTTTGACAGCGTTCGTTGCTTTCGTTGATTTTTCTATAGCAGCGTTAGGTTAGGGTACCTGCATGCGAGAACTGCCTCTTTACTGCGCTGTTCCAGCTGCACTTGAAGGAGAAACTAAGCGAAAGTGTCCAACGATATATGAGACAGATACTGCGCCAATTCCTTTCCCCAAAAACCAATTATTATTTTATTATTATTAAGCGAATTTGGGGCGGTATTTCATCGTGAAAGTAATGCGTATGTTGTCTCAAGCCCACGCCTGTTTTTGAAACGGCGCAACTGCAGCCTGATACCATATTTAGTAACTGCTGCTGGTCCTTGGACCCAAGATATTAAACTTGTTTTTGGAATATGGTGGAGTTCTCGGCTTGATGCACTCTGGCACGGGTCGGCCCGGTATTGCACTGCCTCTGGGATCGGCCCGGGGCCTGTGGGCCTATTAGCGCGCGGTGCCTTTTCTTTCTATCTTTCCTCTCCTATCCTTTAACTCTCCTACTTTCAGCATGCGGCATCGAGCGTGGCTCGGCTTCAGCCAGTAGGCAAGCCCGTGCACTTTCCTTCATTTCTTGCTGGCAGCAACAGCAGCAGCAGCTGCAGCCACTATGCATGCTGTTCGAGTTTTTCTCGAAATGCGCATGACATGGAAGCGCAGCAGCCAGCTTGTTTCTAAGAGCGCACGCTGATGCATGATAATGCTGTTGCCTATTTGTGGTCCAAGTTATGAGCGCAAAAGCTGTGGTAAGCGATAGCTCGCGTCTGTCTGATAGGGTTTGCATGGATTAACAATAATAATAATCGGTTTTTTGGGGAAAGGAAATGGCGCAGTATGTCTCATATATCATTGGACACCTGAACCGCGCCATAAGGGCAGGGAGAGGGAGTGAAAGAAATGAAGAGGTGCCGTAGTGGAGGGCTCCGGGATAATTTCGACCACCTGGGGATCTTTGACGTGCACTGACATCGCACAGCACACGGGCGCCTTAGCGTTTTTCCTCCATAAAAACGCAGCCGCCGCGGTCGGGTTCGAACCCGGGAACTCCGGGTCAGTAGCCGAGCGCCCTAACCACTGAGCCACCGCGGCGGGTTCATGGATTGGGCCCGTTTGAATATCGGCGTACGTTCCAGGCTTCACACTCCTGGGAATCCATCGCCGCAACATATGGATTCATGTTAGTGAAATTTAAAACTACAGCAGTATTTGCACAAGCACACGAGTCCAGTGGCACTCACTGGCCGCTGTCTCGAAACTTACCACGAGTTTGAGCTTCTCGTTCTTCGTCTCTTCGTATACAGTCACCATACTGTTGAGCAGAAATGCAATCTTTATTGCGCAAATAGCACTGCAGGCGGCGAAATTGGCACGCTTAATCTTTGTGAATAAACAACGAAAAAATAGGTCACAGCAAAGAAACTCAATACTTGTTTCTTGTTCATCTCAGCTCCCACATAAGAATTCACAGCGGAGGTTCCAAGACGTCCGCCACTTTGAGGTACTTCCTCAGATGAGACCAGCAATCGTCGTCCAGTTCATCCAACTGCTTTTCGCCGTCGTTCCTGGTGTAGCACTCGACCCTTTCTTTAATGACGCCAGCCGCCCTCATGAACCCGTTCACATCGTAGATGCTGGACAGTGCTCGTCTTATCATCTCCTTCGCTTCACTGCTACTAACGGCCGCTCTGTCTTCAACCATTTCAGCGAGCTTCGGATGTCGCCGCACGAACTCCAGAGCCCGCACGGAATACCTCGTTTCATCTCCCATCACAAAGCGAGCAGCCCGGATGACCAGACTCGAGTTGCGCCTCGTTGCCTCCTGAACTGCGAAATGTTCTTGGTCGGCCTCATTGCAGTAGGGCACCTGGACATGCAGAAGATTGTAACTACAATTGACCGCTCGCGCCAGGTGTCGCAGGAAGAGTAGGTTACCCTTGTGGCAATCAACTTCCAAGTGGTGTAAAAACGGTCCGCGCACAGCGGCTTCAGCGAGCATTCTGCAGTCGCTTTCCGCCAGGTAGAAACCTCTGAGCGTGACCGTGGTAAGGTTGGTGTTAGAAGAAATCGCTTTGACCAGCGTGCTTTGGGCAACGCGATGACCTAGGTGAATTTCTGCGGAAAATCTGGCGTCAAGTGTAAGCCGCAGTTCTCTGAGGTTGGCAGCCCCTTCTATGAACTCGGACAGTGAGCCATGAAAAGTGCCGTCGAAGAATCTCTCGTCCATATCCAAGCAGACGGAGGTAAGATGCACGCATGAGCCGAGGACACCCATCGCCTTTGAAAGGTCCATGTCCCGTGTACACGCGCTCAGAGAAACGGCTGACACCTCAGGGCAGTCCGCGAGTTCCGGCACTGAGGTTGAATCCACATAAATGCTCTTGATTAGCACCCTACGCTCGAGACCACAATCACGAATAATGCGGCAGGTTTCTCTCAGGTCACCTTCCGTCGCAAGATTGAAAACGGTGACTTTCATGAGGGTCTTGTCTGCCGCCAGTGCGCGGAAGAAAGAGTGGCAGTCTGATTCTTGTAAGTTATAAAAGTCTATGGTCATCGATCTCTGGACACAATATTGTTTCAAGGCGGGGAGCCGCACTTCGCCTGTTCCCTGACAATTGGTTTTAGGTCGGCAGAGATAGTCCAGCATTCCCCGCTCGCACAACGTCCACGGATCTGTGAAGGTCATGCTGCGCACGGTTCGGTTCCGGGCAACCACCTCAGCGAACATAGCCATCTTCTGGGGGCTCGGGAACTCTACGGACACTTGAATCAGCTCCTCTAGCGTTGTCATCGTGGAAATGGCACTTACTAGGCGTTTGGTTATTGCGAGATCACAAGTATGCACTGATCTGAGAGCAAGTACCTTGAGCGTCGAGTTCTTTTTGGTCAGGTACCAGGTGAAACTCGGGAGACTTTTTACTTCATGCCCAACAGCAAGTCTGGTCAAGGTATTGATCTCTTTGAGGCGTGTGATGAACCTGGTGGCTGTTGGCCCGTTCAGTTTTAGCTCTGCAATGTCGATGGTTGTAAGCTTATCAGGCCAATCGAGACACAACATATCCGTCGTCACAGGGTAAGGTATGATGATGCCTCTTGGACGAAAGACGAGCTCTTCCAACTGTTCTACTGCTGGTATTAGCTCGAAAACAAGTTCGTCGATTCTTTCTACCAATCTGGTCATCCGACCGTAGCAACACACGTGCACCCTCCTCACACCGGGGCTGCTGGTCAAGTACTGCCTCAGGAAACGGCGTTTGACGATGTCCTCGGTTAGCTCGACGTGGACGAGGCATCGGTGTTGCGTAAACAGCAGCGTAAGCAGGTTGATGGCAAGGCACGCGGACTCCTGCACCCACATTCTCGTGAACGTGCTCGGCACCACGAGCCGCAAGTCTCCGAGGTCATCCCTCTCGTCTTCTCTCAACTGGAGCCCCAAGTGCCAGAGGAGATCGTTGCAGGCGTCCAGGTGCCCCAGTAACTGACAGACCGGTCTCTCCCGGCTCCGAGTGCACGAAAGCCGAAGACGATGTGGAAGAGTCGCGATCCTTTTCTCGATGACAGCCTGTGCTTCCGCATGCGTCGATGTTGACGGAGTCCACTTTGTGGCATTGTCAGCAGCCCTCAGATGGCATCGATCTGGACAAACAGAACAGAAACTTTTAACCAGCCCTTTTAGCCAGTCCACTAGAGGCTATCAATGCTCTACAACACGCTTTCTGCATCTTATTTGCATTATTTCTATTCGCTAGCGTAATGTCGCTAAGAAGGCAAAGGAAACTTAAAGGAAATAAGTTTCATTTCCCACCAGCACTAGCGCCTTATCACGCAAGGATCGCAGTTTTTGTGTTTGTCGCATGTTCTACTAGTTTTCCTTGTAGACGTGCTCTTCTCAATACAACATAGTCATTAGTTCCGGCTGGCGCGCGTGCCTCGTCTCTGCTCCGTCCTCGTATTTTGGCTGGTTTATTTTTCAAGAGGGTATATCTATCACAGGTGCCAAACACTGGTTTCGCTGGTGGCAGCGCTGCCGACGGAAGCCCCCTTTCAAGTATAGCGGCGGCATAGATTGTGTGGTTTAGTTTTCGAAAACATTTTTACAGATGATTAAGCAAAGTCCAGGAGTAAAAACAGCTGTGACCTGTAGAAATAACGAAAAACAGGCTGCCTTTAGTTGATATGAACAAAAGTAACTGCCTGTGACGCTGGGGCGTGGTCATGAAATCGCATGAAATGCAGGATATGCCCTCCACGCGTCTGCCTTATAATAGCTTCAACTAGAGAGCGAGGCGCGGTGGTACCATCCACTTAGACGTCGAGTCTCTGACGTGGCTTTCATTACCAACTTAAAATATAAATTACCACCTAAACCAAGCCTTATTGCCTTGTCGTTGAAAACTACGACGTGCGCAATGCCCACGTGCCGTCCAGCAAGCTGACACGCCAGTTCTGTCACGTTAACGGTCGTCTAGAGCGCCCACGTTACTCTGGAGTTGTGTGCAAAATCCCCTGCAAAAACTGCGATGCATTACACATTGACGATTCAGGCGATTTTAAGAGAAGATTAAGAGCACACAAGAACGACGTCAACAAATGTCGCACGTCATCGAACCCACTGGCAGAGCATGTTCAAGAAAAGAAGCACACCACTGACTGGGAAAACACCACAATCTTAGATACAATGAAACCTTTATCGTCACGACTGCTTTTAGAATATATTTATATACAGACTACTGAGAGCGTCATTAACAGGACGAATGTGTTTACATTCACGGACAACTACGGCCATTCACTGGGCTGTCGAGTGCGCGTATAAAAGGCGGCCCATTCCGTCCATCGTCATTGTGAACGAGGGACCCATAAGGGCTCCCGAAACGTTTTAAAAACCTTTTTGGCGAGTGTTGTTGTTTTTTTTTTTCATCCACTGTGCTTTCCCTCGCCAGACAATATTCTGTCGAACCCTTGACTACGTTATGCCCTTGTTATCTCAACCATATGGAGAGATCTAGCAGTGGCTAAAAACAGCGCGAACTAGACGGAACACACAAGAGAATGGAGACAATATACGCGCTAATGTGATCTACCGTGTGCTAGAAATTTTATATGCCTCCGACATTAGGCTGTTCCTTTAACGTGGAAAGAACGTAACATAGATATAATTTAGGTATCGGGTAACCAAGGCTTGTATGAATCGTGCGTAATAGACGGGCATATATGCACTATAGGACTGTATTTCGACTACAGCACTCCACTGCAGAAGTCAGGTAATTATATTTAATCATTATTTTCTGCTGGTAGAAAGACCAAATACGGTCGCGCACATTAAGTTCCGAGTACCATTTTTTAAAGGTCTACGTAAAACTTCAAGTTGCAATATGCGCCGCTGATGATTTACGGTCTTTCTGCTGTGTCTACGTGTGCTCTTTTCCGTGCTAGTAACAAGTCTCCAGAGTTAGGGCACAGCTGAAAGCATTTTACCGAATTCATAAGCGGGCATTCACGTGCTTTGTTTTAAGTCTTGAGCGCCGCATGATATTTCTCACGGAATGCTTTCATTATTTCCAGCGAATAAAATTATGTTTTCCCCAGCCAGATAAAAACCACAATTGATCATTTATTGATGGACAATGTTACTGATTAGTGCAAAGTACAAACACACTACATCATCAACGCAGCAATGCTCAGCGCTCCAGATTGATAATTTTGTGTCACCATCTTGTCATATGTGATGATGCAGGGAAACAGAAGTAGAAGCTGCCTCTCGACAGCTGACAAGATAATTCGCTCAAAAAAAAGAAACACTGCACGCTTCGAGAACATTACACTACATTACCGTATATAAAGATGTGATATAAATATCGCACTTGGCGCATAAGTTTCAACAAAAAGAATAAAACCATAAACACATTGCAAAGCATAAAGATCACTTTGATAATTCACACCTTGCAAAGACAGGGCAAAGACCCTTTAAAAGAAATATGTATAAATAACGTCGAATAATTCCCCCATTATGCAATGCGATTGGGTTTTCGTTGAATAACCAAGAAAAGTTTAAGATAGAAAGTAAGCTAACTGTCTCTGAAATGTGACACGTTGGTGTGTTATATCCTCTCTTAATAGATCATTAAGAAGTTGTGGAAGCCGGTTTTCTAAAGTTTGCAGACGATATGTTTACCAAAACGTTTTAATTTACCACATGTACTTATTTCTTGTTCTGTGGCTTTCTTCGAGCTTTGTCAAGCCTAAAAGATTTTCGCAAACGATGCTTTATTCAAGCGTTCGTGTTTAAAAGTTCGGCGGAGACGATGCGGATAGATTTTTATTGCCTAAATAATTTCGTTTTCTGAAAATATTTTCTTCTTGTGATGCAACCTAGCTAGTCTATTAACAATTCATAAAACTTCATTTTGTACTAAAAGTAATTTGTTGAGCTTTTCCTGTGCTGTAGTTGCCCAGATAACTGGCAACAGTATCTAAGACGAGAATGAAATAAAGAATAATAACGTAACAAGATTACACGAGACGGTAACATTTCGGGGTCGCGATAAAGGAGTCCAGTTATTTGTGACAACGTAGAACTAAAATAAAGTGCTTTCTTTGAGGAAACCCATAGTACTTAATACGCTTACTTTGCGACATGTAAAGTAAAATTTAATACCGATCACAGCCTATTCCTGACCGATGCGTAATGACATCTCCTGTAGCACTTCAAGTTACGCGGCCAAACGCTCCTCCTGCTTTGTCGGCCTCGTTACTGAGGCTCCCGCCAGATGACGCTAGGCCCCTTGCTGGTAGCGGGCAGCGACATTCGCCTTCTGCGCCGCTTATTCCCGCGTGTTTGTATTTGCAGCGAACGTGTGACTGCATCGAACATTTCCAAGTCTTTTCGGTCAAGTAGCTGTCGTTTCTTTGATGCCAGGTATTAGCCCTTTCTAGGGCCTTGAGCGCTGTAACATGAGCGGCCTTCAGTACACGTGAAAAGCTAGCTACGGCGGGCACTCCGTGACGGGCAGGAAGCGGCGTCGACAGCAAGAAGCCACGGACTCGCGGATGACATCGCCTTTGCTAATACAAGACGGTAGAAATACCGTTTGAATAAGCCGCTCTCCTTTCTCTGGAGGAAAAGATCCTCACTCGGAAGTCGCTACTACAGAACAGGACGGTGTTGGAGCGAAAATACATAAACTCACAGCTGGTTTTGTTGCCCATGACGGAGACATAAAATAGGCCGATGAGGTCGAACCACCCGTCCGCGCAGGGAAGAGAGGATGTGATTCGGAGAGGAAAGTTGCTGCGCAGTTCACGTGGTATCTGTTCATCGGCCGGCCGTGATGCACGAACGAAAACTTTGGAAGGAGCCCAGCGGAGAATGTTAACACACACGCGGCTGCATGCTCACGACGACGGCGATGCGCGCACGCTAACTTAGGTCTTTCCGTGACAGTCATGTGATGGCGCGCTTCCGTTCGGGCGTGGTGTTGACGCCACGTCCTTTCTCTTTCCTCCGAAATGATAAACAAAGACAAAAATTCTGCCGCTGCTTCCGGCTCCCTGCATCTGTGCGTGTTTTTTACGCGAGTTAAGTTCGCAAACAAGCCAACCCGATGCTAAAGGCGCTGGGGAGGCCCTGATCGACTGGCAAACATTGTTGGGATTTAACGAAAATCAGTGAAAAAGCTAAGGTTGAATCTCGGTAGTTTTCATTCGAAAGGTACCGAAAATTTGTTCCGTTTTAGAGGGTTTTGACTTTAATGCAGCTCACGTTCACCGAACCAAGGCGTTGCTTCGAATGAAGTTAGAATTCAGTGAGTTTAGAGCTAGGTGATTCCACTCAACAAAAGACGTTGCGGGGCTAGGCGGTGATGCATTGTTTTCTTGAAAACAAAACAATAAGAGCCCGTCAAGTTCTTTCTGTGTTCTCGTCCTAAGATGTTGCGCTGGATTACCTTTTCAAGACATTGCACCGTATCGGGCTTTAGTTACGGATTAAATTTGCAAGTGCTGGCGTCTGTTTAGAAAGAATGATCGAAGAAATACAAATCGGCAGCATGTCTGTAAGTCTCGATTTCATGACAGATCTGACAGCTGAAAGGAGTGGCACTTCAGGAGAACAGTGTTTTCACAGCCGCTTTTTTATAAGGGTGACGTCTTATTTCTGTATAAATTTCACGTCTGCCGTCTTACTGCATTCTATTCGGGTAGCTATATTCACGTGCGCCTACAATTAATTTATTTGTGCTGTAAGTCGGAAAATAAGTGCATATTGCTTTTCAGACGCTTTGCACGTGAGAAACAGTCTGAATATCCATGCAGTCTTGTGTCTCAAATGTATGTTTAACGGAATAATGGCGCAGATCAAGTGACAGGACAGCAGGAGAGCACACACACACACAAGCGCCAACTTACAACTTTATTGTTTGGCTGCCAATATGCCGAATTTATACCAAGCAACACGCCCAAACTGTGAACAATAATCAAGCAGTGACGCACATGGACGCGATGTGCGAAGTGGCAAATCATGATATCGCACAAGGCAAACAACATGACGAGTGCACTAAGCTCTACCGCAGCACGTGGAAAATCCCTGTCTCAGATGACTAACTGGCAAAAACAAGAGGTAAAAGACGGGACGACACAAGCTAAAACATAAACTAATCACGAACATATCACCGAAGAAAAATTATGACGGAAGGCCACGTCACAAAACCAGGGAAATGACAAAGGAGGACTAAAAGGGCTAAAAACATGAGAATGAAACCTGAACCGTCAACAGAACACGGCAAAGACTCAGTGTAAAACAAGACGCATAAAACAACACAAAAAGCCAACAAAAACACGGCTAAATTCGATGAAAGTGAATAACAAGGAGCCCGGTGTAAAAGCGCAAAAAACCCACACTAAGCATGCTGACACGACCTCGGGGCCCCGTATGGCGGGTAAAGGACAACAAAATCAAAACCCTTCAATTAGGTCTGCCACCTCCAGAGCGCTCTCGTTCGGTGAGGAAGGTTAGTTCTTTTTCCGTTAGGCAGATTGATGCCGCGCTGATACAAGTCTTCTCAGCTCGTGCTATTTCTTGCGCTTCTACAATTTCGCGGGTAAGCTGATCTTTGTGCTTGTAAATAACAGAGCATTTCTTCAGTAGCGCCCTGCACTTGCAGAACCTGCAGTGTCCGGCCTTCAATTGCCAATTGACGTGTTTGTGCTCTCCTGCTGTCCTGTCACTTGATCTGCGCCATTATTTCGTTAAGCATGTCTGACCAACTTGCCCAATCCTTTACGCTTCTCAAATGTAATTTATTTGCAAACCACTCTCATGCCAAGTTATTTTAACCCGATAGCGTTAAAGGCCGCGCTCTCCAGAAAATCCGCGGAGTCGGCGTTGTGGGCGAAGGGTCACAAGCATGGCTCTGGCAAATGTTCCCCGGAGAGCCACCTATAGGAGGAAGGTGGTCCATCTAGGCCACGTGACCTTGCGGCGTCATCACAACCTGCCCACCGTATAATGAGCAAACTGGGCACCGTGGCAGGTGGCCTGTGTAATCAACTGCATATTTCTGGGTCATATTACAACGAATTGTAAAGAACATTAGGATCACAACCGGACAGTAGAAAACGAATTTCATCTGAAGACAGAAATTCGCGGCCTAATCCGTGCTATGCTTGGATAATCGAACTGCAAGAAAGCATGCTTTGATCTCATCCACGCGCAAGTAGAGAAACCTTTAAGCCCTCTTTGTGTTACCTCACATGAAAGCACCCACATGGCAGCTGTGATGACGTAGTTTTTACGACATACCTGCTTAGAATCGTCATAGGCGGCGGATTGAATCCTGCTCGGGGCTCATGGTTTTTCCTGCCGATGACAGTTCCAGCGGAAAATTTCGGAAACTTCCGGATAAGTTGGACTTTATATTCTGCTTCGAGTCACCGCACATTCCGGACGATGTGCTCCTCAATTTGCAGAGAATTGGAGCTGAAAGCATTTGAGGTTTAAAACAGCCGTTGGCACCGCAGCGGTGGCTTAGTGGTTGAGCATCCGCCTCCCATGCGGGAGGTGCGGGGTTCGATCCCCAGTGCCACCGGGCACCTAAGGATGATACAATGGGTACAACTTTCTCCTGCCTGGTGCTCGGCTTCTTTAGGGGGAATACTTGGGAAATGGGTATTTGACCCCGCCTTGTGAAATGAAAACTACCTTGTCCCATGGCGCTGTTTGGCCAAAAGCTGCTCTTGAACCATGAAAGTTCACCATCATCAAAACAGCCATTGTTATTGTCGGAGTGACATTATCGATCCCAGTGTCTTCCGTAGTAAGGTGACGTGGCTAAATGAAGCCGTGGAGCTACGTATCCCGGAATTAATCCGGATGAATGTTCAGCACCAGCATGCGCTTTTTGAACCGAAAAGCTTCACTTCGCTAAGTAAAGAATGACCTTCAACGACATTCAGCCCAACCAAGTATAGCCGTGTATGACCATATGTGATGCAGTTATGGTGTCGAATTCCTGACCCCTGACCTTGACCCACGAT
Source organism: Amblyomma americanum (assembly GCF_052857255.1). Classification (NCBI taxonomy): domain Eukaryota; kingdom Metazoa; phylum Arthropoda; class Arachnida; order Ixodida; family Ixodidae; genus Amblyomma; species Amblyomma americanum. The sequence continues at coordinate 17,927,473 of NC_135504.1, forward strand.
TTTCAGTTGACCTTTGACCTTGGATGACCTTTGGTTTGACCTTACGGACATCCGGTGGGGTGATGTGAAGCCACATGATGACATCCGTAGGGGGTGGCGTAACACCATGTGATACCACGTCATAGTCACGTGGTCGTGTGGGTATATATAGAACGGCTGTGGCGAGCATGCAGGGGAACTGCCATGGACGAGCCTCAGACGCTTAGCAAGCGTGCTTGCTTTTCGCTGAATTCCAGGGTTAGCCAAGTTAAGCCACTGCCAGTTTTTTCCCGATCGGAGCAGCTCAAGTGCCCTAGCACGTTTGGCATGCTTGGTATACAGCTAATTGTCTTGTGATATTGGTTTACAAGTGTTTTTATTTTTATTAATATTATCACGTCTTTATTAACGTTTTTCGCCGGGCGTTGTCAGTAAAAATCAATATTGTGGATGCTCATTTCTTCAAACTTGGAGCGAAGTCTCTATTCGTCGTTAGCTGCTTCCTATCAGCGGAAGTGCTTGATGTCCATTGTTGAGTTGAAAATAATGATAGGAGGAGTAGTAATTCTTGTGCACAACGTATTCCTGGCTCAGTACCGAGATATCCGGGCATCCTGCGCAGACAGGAAGAACCATTTGTCAGTTTGTAAGAATAAAATATTGGCTTTCATCACGCAAAAATCAGCAAGAAACTCATTATCTCCATCTTTAATGATGTAATACAGATCGCGGGGAGTACCTCACACATAATGTTCTACTGACACGACAAGAGAAGCCCCAATGTGAACTATGCGAAGATGAGCTAACAATAAACCATATTTATTTTCATGCATAAAACTCGAAACACTGAGGAAAAAACATTTTGCAGTTTTTTACAACGAACACGTACCATTCCACCCAACATTTCTCTTAGATGAAGTGGCGCTTGTTCACATTTCACAGGTTTTTTAGGTTTTTAAAGAGAGCGGGTGCCTTAAACAAATTGTAGGTCTGATAATGTATAGTAATTTTATAACAATAGGCATCTTTAGCCGCACCTCAGCCAATTTCTCATTCCTGAGAAGAAGGCTGGGGTCTTTATTCCATTGGTTTGGAGCCTCGCCATCCTTGCGCAGGCAAGGATGATTGCAGAGGTTACCCGACTTTTTTTAAAATTTTTACTAATGTTCATTTTTAAAATGTCTTTTTTTTTCGGCATCACTAGGCAGTAAAATTCACATTTTAGCCCGTCTACTCCACCGATCACTTTTTAGTTTTTTTTATATAAAATTGTGCAGATGACTTTTATATATCTCATGCTTGGCACATGGTGGCCTTAGCTGCCTATGTGCCATTAAACCCAACATAAACAGATCGTGAGGAGCACCTTCCAATGTGTTTGGTAGCGTATTGTCCATGCAAGTCGTATGCTCCGAAAGCTATTTGTCCGGTGCTGCTCAGTGAACTTTCATTTACCATTAAACACCCCTGAAGGTTAGGCAGTGTTTAAACACTACATCTCTGCAATTACTCAAAAAGATGTAGCACGCCATCGGTCATAGTCTGCAGAGTTTCATTTACTTCGACACACCTTTCTACAGCCCTGGAGCGGGGCACCAAAGATTACACATCTGTTATTTAAAACTTGCCTGAGATTGTAAGCCTCACGTGACCTTGCGCGAATATTCCCATGTATTGTGCTAACATCCTAATGTATGTAAAAGCGATGTAGCGCAAGCAGCGAGGATTGTCAAAAATGCACAACAGAGCGAACCTCTCGAGCGCGCTAGTTAAGTCTTCGGACTACTGTACGCACTTTCTGCCGAAACCAAAAATCACCCGCGTCCCAAAAATGGGCTTCAAAAAAGATGTGACGATGAAATAAAATATGGATGACGCAAGAGATGGACACTTAGGCAGAATATTTAAAGCAGCAAAAACAAGAAGTGCAGTCGTATACAAAAGTTTCCGGGATGCTGATTGGCGGGAAATAATGATTTCGGACCATGAAATCAATACCCACCGCGGTGGCTCAGTGGTTAGGGCGCTCGACTACTGATCCGGAATTCCCGGGTTCGAACCCGACCGCGGAGGCTGCGTTTTTATGGAGGAAAAACGCTAAGGCGCCCGTGTGCTGTGCGATGTCAGTGCACGTTAAAGATCCCCAGGTGGTCGAAATTATTCCGGAGCCCTCCACTACGGCACCTCGTTCTTCCCTTCTTCTTTCACTCCCTCTCTTGTCCCTTCCCTTACGGCGCGGTTCAGGTGTCCAACGATATACGAGACAGATACTGCGCCATTTCCTTTCCCCCAAAACCAATTATCATGAAATCAATGCAAGTGAAAAAAAAGCTATGTAAACATGCCGGTAAATGCCTGCTCGAGCTCCTTAGACGAATTTCAGCTGACCTTATGTCGAGGAAATTCAGAAATATTATTTTTCCCCCGAATCTGCATCCCGCAAACTTTTCATATGACTGTGCGGATAGGCGGGACACAGCACAAAAACCTGGAAGAGGACGAATTTCCTTTGTGCTGCCTGCTTGAAACAGCAGGCTGTTAAGAACAGGTCGGAATTTCTTGCCAGGAAGGCACTTACCCAGGAGCTTTAGGGTCCTCTCCAGTTCAGTCCTGAATATGTCAAGCACAGTGCAGACGCCTGCCCTGCCCTATAAGCGGAAGACAAGCGGTGCATGCATTTGGAGCAGGTCACTTGACTTTGCACGCTTCTGGTGCCTTTGCCGAATTTTATTTTAATGGAAGGAATGCTGATCGCCTATATGCAAATGATTCTTGAGTTCATTCGCGCAGAATACGCTGTTAGTCGGCCGGCAGAGGCTTTCCTGAAGCGGAATGTGCTTCTGCCACTTTTACATCGTCCAAGACACTAATTTACTTTACAGTGCGACTGTATGATTATTAACATTTCCTGCGAAGTATAGCGTTATGATTCGCTGATAATAAAAACGCATAAGTCCTGTCAAGACAAAAATTTAACATATAACATATTTACAACGCATTAAACCTATACATATTGTCGTGCACACACAACAACGTAAAAAATTCCTTGCCTGGTCTTGTTGACGCAAGCCACTAAATTCACGTATATAAATACATGCAAACACCAATTATTTAGGATAGGAATAGGTCAATAACCTGTTCTTTTTTATAATGTTGGTGGGGCAAATATTCGACGTGAAGGCGAGTTCTCTGATAACGATTTGAACAATTCAATTTCAGTTACTAGTGCCGTCGAAACGAAACGACATTTCCGCTTAATTTCCTAGATGTACAGAATAAACCGTACGTCTAAATGACACATGCATTTTTCATTATCCTTTTGTCACAGGCGTTACGAGAGCCCGCAACAGATGCCGTTGCCATTGCAGTCAGCTCAACTCGACTCTACAACTGCTCCACTTCATTTGCTGGATTTCGAGAGTGCTGTGCGATGTCAGCGCACGTTAAAGATCCCCAGGTGGTCGAAATTATTCCGGAGCTCTCCATTACGGCATTAATTTCTTCCTTTCTTTTTCACTCCCTCCCTTATCCCTTCCCTTACGGCGCGGTTCAGGTGTCCAACGATATGAGACAGATACTGCGCCATTTCCTTTCCCCAAAAAAACAATTATTATTATTATGCTCCTCTGTAACTCGCGCACATGGTCCATTTTAGTCGCTCCCCCTTTCGCGAGAGCACGCCGCCACGGTGGCTGAGTGGTTAGCGCGTTCGGCTGCTGACCAGAAAGACGCTGGTTCGATCCTGGCCGCGGTGGTCGAATTTTGATGGAGGCAAAATTCTAGAGGCCCGTGTACTGTGCGATGTCAGTGCACGTTAAAGAACCCCAGGGGGTCTCGAAATTTCCGGAGCCCTTCACTACGGAGTCCCTTATAGTCTGAGTCGCTTTGGGACGTTAGACCCCCATAAACCATAAGCCTTTCGCGACAGGGAGTATATGGGAGGCTTCAGTTTTTACATACCACAACACCGACGACAAACCCCATCCACAAAGCTCCTGGTAAGACTATCGGATTAAAATTCTGCAATCATAAGATCACAGGAGGAAAATAACTAGAATTAGAATGGCGCGTCGAACACATATGGCAGGTTCTCTCAGATCATCAATGGCTGTTTACCAGTTTCCCTCAAGAGGGAAGTGTACAACAGCTGTATCCTACCGGTACTTACCTACGGGGCCGAAACATGGAGGCCTACGTAAAGGGTTCAGTTTAAGTTAAGGACAACGCAACGAGCCATGTAAAGAAAAATGATAGGTGTAACGTTAAGAGACCGGAAGCGGGCAGAGTGGGTGAGGGAACTAACACGGGTTAATGACATCCTAGTCGAAATCAAGAGAAAGAAATGGGCTTGGGCAGGGCATGTAATGCGAAGGCAAGATAACCGCTGGTCCTTAAGGGTAACGGAGTGGATTCCAAGAGAAAGTAAGCGGAGCAGGGGGCGGCAGAAGGTTAGGTGGGCGGATGAGATTAAGAAGTTTGCAGGCAAAGGGTGGATGCAGCTGGCAAAGGATAGGGTTAATTGGAGAGACATGGGAGAGGCCTTTGCCCTGCAGTAGGTGTAGTAAGGCTGATGATGATGATGATGATGATGAAGGAGGTAAAACTGCTCGCTCACGTTGTATGCCAGACCCCAGAGCACGGGCCTTCCGACGAAAACCGCCCGGGCTCCCAAGGCTAACGCCTTGGCGACGTCGGCTCCCGTGCGGACGCCGCTGTCCAGATAAACCTCCAGGCGCTTGCCGACCGCGGCCGCAATGGCAGGCAGGGCGTCGATCTGCGATGCACGGTTATTAGATATAATGGAAGGGACGGAGCCTTAGTTGTCGTACTTTTCGGTGGACAGCTTAACCACGTCGTCATGGGAAGAAGAGAGTGAAATTCCGTGCTGGAGGGCTCCGGGATAATTTCCATTACACGGACATCTTGTGCTAACACAGCAGCACAGATACAAGCAATTAGCAGTAGAGTGAGTTGGGCGAATTGATAACGATCCATTAGCGCGCTTGTCTGGTACGGAGCAGGGATGCTACACCCTGGAACGAGCAAGAATCACCCCCGTCAACCTGGCACTGGTTTGCCAAAAACTCATGCTACCAGGAAAAAATTGCGTTTCTAACTATACCAAAAAACATGATGCCATACCTCCATGACGGTCAGCGTCAAGCCCAAGCAAACCATCACCGCAGAGACAGGACATGTATAACGAAATACACGGGCGCCACACGCTCTGATATAGGGTCATGCTCGTATGCAATATATGCACCCGAGCGGACAGAACGAATCACCCACACAGTTGAGCTATTTTCCAACCGTCCCAACCACTCTAGAAATTCACGCGATATTATGTATACGATTTACTAAACACTAAACTACAAACATCGACATCTATACCAACTACAGCAAAACCATTCCCAATATATAACGCCTACTACTTGGAACCCATCTGCATGACGTTCGAATAGATTTCTATAACAGAATCCGAACATTAAAGTCAGCTTGCGTTGGATACCTGGTGATGCTCGGATAGAGGGAAATCAGTTCATAAACAGTGGTTATGGCGCTCGGCTGCTGGCCCGAAAGACGCGGGTTCGATCCCGGTGGCGGCGGTCGAATTTTTGATAGAGGCGAAATTCTAGAGACCCGTGTACTGTGCGACGTCAGGGCACGTTAAAGAACCCCACGGGGTCGAAATTTCCGGAGCCCTCCACTACGGTGTCTCTCATAGCCCGAGTCGCTTTGGGACGTTAAACCCCCATAAACAAACAAGCTAATTACGAGACTGGACGTACCGATGCCGGCGTCCCGTCCAGCTGGCGTCCTCCGTGGTTGGACACGATGATAGCCGCCGCTCCGCTCCTGAGGGCGTTCACAGCGGCTTCCGCTGGAGCGTGACGGCGCATCACAATTAGGTCGCAGAAAGAGGTGACCACTAGTTGTTTGTACACCGCGCATTTAGTTGTCTATAAAGTGTGTGGAAATTATGCATTTAGTTTCTGTTGTGATATCCACCACAAAAGCCCCTCAACTCACAACAGGCTTTACTTTGAACTTGAATTAAAAAAAAAACTCACAGGACAGTTACAACTGTGTAACGCGATGTTCAGTGATAGCTGTCTAGGCGTTTTGTTTTGGTGATATATTCCTGGCGCACTGCTGTAGTGGCCAAGTGATTCACCCCAGCACTTGTTGGTTGCTGTTGCAAACAGAGCCGCCCGTAGGCCTATGCGACCCACGTTGACCGTGACATAAGGTCACGTTAATGAATGTCACGTGACCATGACATTAACGCACACACGTTACGCCGACGGTGGCGAGAAAGCCAGCGACGGGCGCGTAACAGCTGTCGCTGTAAAAGTATGTTTCAGAGGAAAGGAAAGGCACACCAACTGTGTCACTACTCCCTGGACACGTAAACCGCGCCGTTAAGGAGTGCATGAAGGAGGGGTGAAGAGGGAGGGAGCCTCACAGAACGCTTGCGCTTAGCTTACGTAAGCGTGCATACAGTATTCTAAAACTGCCTATTGTTGGCCTCCTGTACAGTAATTAGTGCCGCGACCAAATGCCGTCTACCTCACCTGCTATCCGATCAAGTTGCTAAAAAAACCAGCACAAAATCAACAGAAAACGTAGAATCCTAGTTTATATAAAAAGCATATCGCCCTTGACAACTGGGATCTCCGCCTATGACTGCCAGACATTATGCATCGCTTTTACATAATGTTAACAGCGATAACACAGGAATCGACAAAAGCACACCTTTACAACAACCTCATTATCAGGCCAAGAGACGAGACAGTAACAAAAGATCAGCTCATATCAAAGTCGCATAAATGTGTTGAAGTTTTCATTCTTTCCACGAACAATGGAATAATGGACTTCGCTCCCGGATACTACAGTGCCGGCACCCCATTTTTCATCTGTCATAGAGAGCATCACATCAGTCTGGCTTATTTCATACTGTTCTGCTTTTCCAATTCTGTAACAGCTTTTGTGATTGCATACCATGCTTCTTGTTCAATGTGTCGTCTTCCATTTTTAGTTAATAGCTGTTTGTATTTTCGTTTCATAACTGATTCGTTGCTTTTGTTCGTGCTTGTATTTTTAGCCTTGTGATTGCAAGCAACCCCACTACATAATGCCCAACGGGCGCTGTAGGTATTTGTAATAAGTAAACAAAAAATGGAGCCACTTATATATCTTTTAACTGCGGGAAGGCGAAAGCCAGTGGGCAGTTTGCTCACAGTGCAGTTGGCAGGTTGTCATCACGTGACAAGATCACGTGACCTAAGTGGCAATGTAACGGACGGACGGTCACCGCGAGTATGAGCCATTAAAACCTTATGAAAATGGTCTATAGACTGTACATACACTTTTTATAGATTCTATAGTCGTCCTTTGGACTTTGCTTTTTGTCCATAGCCATTCTATAGAAATCTGTAGACTAAAGTCTATAACCGCCTTAATCTTAATAGATGGTGTATGGACTATCTATAGATGGTCTATGGACTATCTATAGACTGAAGTCTATAACCGCGTTAATTTCCTTGTCTGTAGATAGTCCATAGATAATCTATAGATTAATGGCCATAAATTTACAGATTGTCTATAGAATGGTCTATAGGATTTGTCTATAAAAGCTCTATAGACTTCATAGACTAAAGTCCCTAGACAGTCTATGGACTGTCTAAAGATATTCTCGTACGGGAAGGCCTTCGCCGTAATAAAGAAATAAGTAAATGAACAAATAAATTTAAATCTCAGAGCATTTATGGCATGCACAAGTTGTTCCTGAGTCTCAAATTATTTCCCTGACAGGTCCTTATTGATCAACGAAACTGACGAATGAGTGAAAAAATTAATATTTAGGTTGATGGCTTAGGAGGCCATCATTAAAGTGGCACCCCGGTGCGCAGACTTGTAAAACGCTCGTGCACTCACGCGTCAGCACTCCCTTCACGACGACCGGCACACCGGAGACCCTCCGCAGCCAGGATATGTCGGACCAGACCACGCTCGGCGAGATCAGGTCGTCCATGAACGAGTCGAAGGCCGTGCGCGCCGCGGCGTTCGCCTCGGCCATCGAGCGCGCTAGGTTGTCCAGCCTGCGCGGCGATGTGAGAAACGGCGCGCTTTCCATCATTTCCCTGTGACAGCTGGTACGTTCACTCACTGAAAAGCCTTAACGACGCGCCTAACTGCGTTGATTATATGTCAGAGCGAGTACTTCGATGAGTAATTGACTAACGAAACGCATGCAGGCTAATGTCCAACATTCTTGAACAAAAATTTTTAATATTGAAATATTGTAAGGTATTGTTGTGGAAATATTGAAGACAATGTTCCGTTCTTCCGCTGTGCTGTAAATTTTTTTTCTGTTAGAGTACCCATCGCTCGCACCGAGCAGTGAAGAATGCCGCAGAAAACCAATGGGGAACGCGCTTGACGACAGCAAAAACATTACTAGCAAAAATATTCAAGCCTGCCGACGAGAGAATTGCGTATATATGGGTTGTTATAGTGAAACGTTACAATAAATGAAAAAAAAATAGCGTTCATAAACTGGTTGCTGTTCAAAAATGCTTTTGTCCAGAATTGTTGGGTATGATACAGCTAGATTAGTTCCCTCAATCTAGTCGTGAAATCCTATCCGAAGTTCTTGGCTTTCATCTCTTAGTTGCGATCATGTAAGAGGTGGCGAGAAGGAAGAGAAAGTTTGTTCGGTGCTGCTACGTTGGCTTGGGAGAGAGATAGGAAGGGTGACATCCGTCAAGTGGTGTTGAGAACGTGCGTGCTTGCTTTAGAACTAGACTAGTCCGACCGTAAAAGCTCAGAACAGGTTTGTAATTGGTGCTTTCGAAATATAACATAAATAACACATTAAAGCAGCTGTCAGAAGAGCCAAACACTTGCACTGGCAGATATATCACTGAAGATTTTGCGCTCCAAGGCTGTGTGCCCTAACTACACAAGAATCTGTTTCTGGTCTAACTGATGCCTAGCAGATATAGAGTGACAGCCAACAAGGAAATACCATAAAAGGCTAACTGCTGGTGTTTATTTGAAGAAAAAATGTAAAAGATGGACTGCGAATTAATTTAGACATCTAGGGCTTTTAAACCAACGCTGACATCGCACAGTACACGGGAGTCTTTTGGGTTTCGTTTACATTGCACAGCAGCGGCTGCAACCGGGTTTGAACACAGGTCATTTGTTTCTAAAATAATTTCTAAAAAAACCCACTGACCAAGGTCTCTCCTGTAGATGTTTTTTTTGTATGTGAAAACAAAGCATCAATAAAAGCACATTCTCATAATTCTAAAGCTAGATTTTCTGAAGTAAAAGTTGAAGCGTACACGAGCTATTCAATGTCGACACGTGTATGTGAAAACAAAGCATCAATAAAAGCACATTCTCATAATTCTAAAGCTAGATTTTCTGAAGTAAAAGTTGAAGCGTACACGAGCTATTCAATGACGACACGAACTGTCAGCAGGCAGCTGTGCAACAGAGACAGATACACACACTTAGTAACACGTGCAAAAGGCAACGCACTCTGCGATTTACGAAATGAGGATTAAAAAATCATTAGCACCGTCAATAAAATTTCAGCTTTTAACAGTGACGGCCCTGAAGCGTTCAAATGACTGTTCTCACGTTCATCGCATCACATTCCTGAGAAGTTTCTAAGGTACGTGTTGTAACTCTGAACTCATAATTGTAAGATTTAGACATGCGGCGCTGAATGAAGCTGCGCGTTTGCGGGACGCCCAGGTAGACAGAATGAGCACGGTAACGCTCAAGCTTATAACTTTTTTTTTCTCACTAGGGGCTTTCTTTTCGGTGAAAAAACTTTTTCTTAGTAGATCTTGGTGTTGTATATGATCTTATAAAACCATATTGTCTAATTGCTAGGAGATTTGGAGATCTTGAAATACCCTGCTAGAAGCACCGTTGTGCCCATTAGCAAACCCTGACACCCAAGCTTTTGAAAAGATCATTACATGCCCATGCCATCACTAAATGAGCAAGGAGTGAGCGGTGGGCCTTTGTACACTGGCCAATGTTTCGAAAGAAGGACTTTGTCGATACGTCACTTTCGTCGAAACGATTGCTAATCATCTGATGCCCGTGTCACATGCATGCGGTTTTCGCGTGGGACGCTGCGAATTCTGTCTGTCTGCGACTGGGGAGGGTCGTCGGTCTAGCCGCAGACGGCTTGCGATCGAGTTCCGCCCGGTTGGCATTCAATCGCAGCGTCGATGTGTACGTTCTACGACTGACCAATGGGGAGCGCCGAGACTGCGTGCGACGTGCGGTCACGTGGGAGCTGTTACCGCGGCGAAAGCATAAATGTTTATTCTAATCAAAACATAAGAAATATTGCCTTCCACCTAAACGCATACACCTCTTTCACTTCATTTCTCCATTCTGCCAGCTATCCTTTAATTCCGCCGCCCCAGCTCAGGTGCTTCAGTATCGATGGCAGATGCCGGGGCTAGTAATAATAATTGGTTTTTGGCTAAAGGAAATGGCGCAGTATCTGTCTCATATATCGTTGGACACCTGAACCGCGCCGTAAGGGAAGGGATAAAGGAGGGAGTGAAAGAAGAAAGGAAGAAGAGGTGCCGTAGTGGAGGGCTCCGGAATAATTTCGACCACCTGGGGATCTTTAACGTGCACTGACATCGCACAGCACACGGGCGCCTTAGCGTTTTTCCTCCATAAAAAACGCAGCCGCCGCGGTCGGGTTCGAACCCGGGAACTCCGGATCAGTAGTCGAGCCGGAGTTCCCGGGTTCGAACCCGACCGCGGCGGCTGCGTTTTTTATGGAGGAAAGCAAAAATCTTTTCCTTCCTTCTTGCTATCATTTTAATAAAAAAAAACCACTACCACCACCACCACCATCTAAACGTGTACGCTGGTCATAACATCATCAATACATTCCGTGTAGCGCTTCTGTCGCGTTCAATCATGGGCGTCCTATGCGAACATCAAGCAACCTTGCGTGTCCACACGACTGAATTTGTTGGGTATGCGTTGCATGTGAAAGCACTGACCGAAAATCGCACTGCGGCATCACCGACTAGGCTGACTGTTATCGTTCTAGTCTCAGCATGTGAAATGGGCCTGAGGGTTTCCTGTCTCCCCTTATTATTTTTGTGCCCTCAACAATCCCAGCTTCCCTCTGTCTTTACAGCCGTAGATGTCCATGCCATGTAATGATGCGTGCAAGGGTGGCTCGCGGTCAGGCGTGGCTCGTACCTCAAGTGCCTAGGCAGGGAGAAGCGGTACTTTGCGGGTTTCATCTTGTGCCCGAACACGGGCGAGTCGGAGGTGAGCACGATGGCCGAGAAGCCGGCGTTCACGGCCCGCTTCACCAGTGCCTCGGTGAGCGCCCGATTCTTGTAGAGGTACGTCTGCAGCCACAGGGTGCAGTTGGGTGCGCTGCGGCGTATGTCCTCCAGCGCCACGGTGCTCAGCGTGCTCAGGATCATCACTGTCCCCGCTGCCTCGGCAGCTGAAATGGGAGGCGGATGCTACCCCTTACAAAAATTTCTTTAGACAGTCTATAGACTGCCCATAGACTTCTGTCTATTAAGTCTATAGACAAATCCTAGACAACAGTCTACAGGCAATACAAACCCTGTAGACAGTCTATAGACAATCTATAGATTTATGGCCATACACTTTTCCTAGACTTTTGTCTATTGACAGTCTATAGACTATGAGTAGACAAAAAGAAATATCTATGGGAAGACAATAGCGTCTATAAGAAGTCTATAGACTCTCTATACACCATTTTTATAAGGTCGATTTCCGGCAATCTGTGGATCAAAGCACTCTTGTAATCTTAAATTGCAAACGGTGCTGCGATGGTGTGGAATTGCACTGTCGAAGTGTGTATGATGTCCGGTCGTTACGTTACGAGGGCGAGGTTTTTGTTGTTGCTAGCTTTTGTAGGCACTGTCTGTTTTCTACTGCCGCCACCTTCTCCATCGTAGCATCGCTTAAGATATAGGCCTACTCTAAAATGAACTGAGGCCAACCATTCATGGCCTAGTTCTGGGTATTAACATAATGCACTCACGACTCGTATAGGCACCCGAAACCCTATGTGGCTACCATCCGTGACCCCTTTTTATGAAATATTGACGTGGCAGCTTTAAAGCCCCCGTGTAGCAAAAAAGCCAGCGTCGTCGCCGTAAGTGTCGTTGTCAGCATCCTTGGCAGTTATCGAAAGATCCCTGTGGAAACTAAGAATTAATAAAATTATAGAACAGCTCCAAGAATGTTCGAATTGACGCCAGATTTCTCAGGGCGGTTCCTGTAGTGAAAGGGAATTGAGCTGTAAAGAGATTTTGGTTCATTTGGGTTTGGGTGGGAATGGTACCCAGGACCTCCGGATCGCGAGGCATGCACGCTATACCCATGGCCACGAAGGCTCATTGGCTCAATCTGAACAAGGGTGTACCTATATAGTGAATGCGTCGTGGTCTTTGACTCAGTGCAATGTCTTAGATGCGTCCACTGATGCGTGTCTGGCTGATTATGAGTATGCTAATTAGGAATTAGGTCCATGTGTGAGCAGTGAGTAGGCGAAGCTAACAGGACCCGGTAGTGCTATCGCATTCTATTCTCAAAAACAATGCTTTCAAAGCTTTTTTTTGTAACAGCTACATCCTCGTGGTACATGAAAGAAACAGAAGTTCAAATTGAACTTAATATATCTGCGACACCGGCACTTTCAAACCTCGTTCATGAAAATGGCAGTTCGCGTTTTCAGCTGCCTTCGAATACAATGGCCGCGCACTGTATTCACATAGCTCTTTCCCTTAAACCTTTAAACAATACTGTTACTCAACAATATACAACACTGCGAAAACAAATCCGAACTATTGTACCTTGCGCAGTTCCTATTTCACCGTCGGGGTGCGCCAGCTGGTGCATTGCTGAAGGCGAGAAACCCACCGGCATCGACACCGGCCTTCCCAGCAGGGTCGTCGCCGTGTTGATGTGCGACACGTCCACCAGCAACTTCGGCCGGAAGCGAAGCCTGCACGTGGCCAGTTTATTCGGGTGGCGTATTTTTCAGTGTTCCATTTATTTGGTAGTGACGTCAGCCGTGATGCAAGCAACAGGAGGAGGGTAGAAACGACAAATCCTAGCTGCGGTTGGTTTGGTCACAGCAGCTGCTTCAGCCTCCCCGCTGCCACAGCATCCATTCCGCCCTAGTCACGCAGACCATGATCGACTAGTTCGTCGCACAATCAGCGCGCAGTTTTTCTTGGCTTGACGTGTGCAGCTCTGATAAAGCTGGTCTGAAGCAAACATGTGGTCGTGTTCCGTCATTCCGCGGCGTCGGCACCGGTAGGTAACTGGATTATCGGCTGCATTCCTGACACGACCATCGTGACGTCATCCCGAACAGTATCTGTCATCAAAATGCAGCGACCAATAGGAGAGGCACGAATTAAGCGAAAACAAACCGAATCGTTCAAAAAAACCAATCGTGACGCTTCAGCGCGTGAAGCAGCGAATTAGTTTCCTTTTAAAGTCGCAGTTGTCTCAGGGTGTCTCTTTATAGTCGGCCGGGTTTTTAGACACAGTATAGAGGTCCCAAGCTTGAGTTTTCCTCCGCGACGCTATCGCCGGTTTCCTCCTCTAGCGGAAAGACGCGGCACTAGGCGAACGTAATGGCTGACGGCAGAGTCGGAGCAGCGCGCGCTCGCGGCTAAGGAAACAGACGCCCAATAGCGGCGTGTTTCGCCAAAGAAGTTTATGATATTTGGTTTTTCTTAATCCTGGGCTTACAATGAATCCGTTACAAAGAATCTAGGACGCCGGGAGAAAGAGAGACGAATACGCAACGCGCACATAAAACAAAAAACGGAACGAAACGACGACCCCGCTGCGATCTGCTCAGCAGCTGCGCTGCAATTCAGTCATGTCCACAGAGGGCACTAGTGCACGTGTAGTTACTGTACAGGCTGCCTGCGGGGGCCAGAGTTACGCGTACGTCCGCCGAGGTACCAGCGAGAACATCCAAGTTATGAGGGAAAGGCGCAACTGTAGCATCAATGAGGCACTTTCGGCGGTATTTCGATCATGCCACTCATCTTTTGTCCCACCGCGGTGGCTCAGTGGTTAAGGCGTTCGGCTACGGATCCGTGGTTCCCGGGTTCGAACCCGACCGCGGCGGCCGCGTTTCGATGGAGGCGAAAAGCTAAGGCGCCCGTGTGCTGTGCGATGTCAGTGCACGTTAAAGATCTCCAGAGGATCGAAATTATATTCCGGAGACCTTCACTATGACACCTCTTTCTTCATTTCTTCTCTCAATCCCTCCTTTATCCCTTCCCTTACGGCGTGGTTGTGGTGTCCATCGAGATATCCGAGACAGTTACTGCGTCATTTCCTTCCTCAAAAACCAATTTTCTTTTTTTTTCATCGTTTGCCTCTCCTATACGCTTTATTTTGAAAAGAATTGTGTTCTAGTGTGATGAGGCAACTTCCTAGTCGTAAGCGGGATGCACAAAGACTTATCTCAAAAAATAACCGAAACAGCTGGCGCGTAGAAGGGTGGCGCCATCTGCTGTAAACGGCAGGAGCCACAAACGCTGTTCAGTATAGGATACGAGGTTTAGTAAGCTGGACTCCGTAACGAAGTCCAGCAGAGCGCTTCCACTTGCCCTATCTCGGCCTCAGCCCATCCTTCTCAATAAAGATATATGAATGAATTAACATAAGGTGAGACTGCTGGTAAAATTGCGCGTTCTAGATACGAAAGAATCTTCGTAAGCAAAAGGAATACGTGCATGCGGAAAACCAAAAAGTTCACAAAGCGTGACCATGGTGTGCAAACCAATGAGTTTACGGCAGCCGTCTAACGACAAATGTTGCAGGAATGTTAGCTTCTCTGCATTGCAGGAATGATTTGGAGTCACGTGGTAGCGGGGAGCACAGGGAAAGCAAACTCGAAACTAAGATCCCCAGGAGGTCGAAATAATTCCGGACCTTCCACTACGGCACCTCTTTCTTCCTTTCTTCTTTCACCCCCTCCTTTATCCCATCCTTTACGGCGCGGTTCAGGTGTCCAACGATATATGAGACAGATACTGCGTCATTTCCTTTCCCCCAAAACCAATTATAATTATTATTATTATTATTATTATTATTATTATATTATTATTATTATTATTATTATTATTATTAATATATTATTATTATTATTATTATTATTATTATTATTATTATTATTATTATTATTATTATTATTCCCATCGGGAGCCTATAGAGTAAATCTAGGTGCACGTAGGGTGCTCCAGTACAGCTTCCTCTTGTAGGTGCAAGGGTGGCACAGCGCCCCCTGGCCAAGGTTGCCTTCGTAATTGAGGAGGAATTAGCCAGGCAGTCATCGGCTTCCAGCAGGTTGACGGGAACACCCACCTGTTGAAGGCCTCCCTGTTCTCCTTGAGCGTCTGTTCCTGGTCAGCACCACTCTCGTAATACTGCCTGACCGCTGGTTCTAGCTTGTCTTTGGCGATTCGATGGATGTCCGATATGCTCATCGCGGCCAGGTCTCTGCGCAGTGTTGTCACTCAATTAACAATGTAATGCGCATGGCTCGTCAACCTTCGCCACCGACCTACAAAATGCCTCCTAGCCACACCGTGAAAAAAAATACTTCGATGACAGACAGAAGGATGAAATGCAAGCACTCAATTTCATCGAATATTATATAAAGACAAAGAGCTTTTTGTGTGTGCCGTATATATTTAGGAATGAGATGTATGGGCAACAAACGTGATTTTAGCCGCTGTTTAGCAACATGCTTTTGCATATTGGCGTCGAATACGGAATCAAGAATCGTTTCCCAGTTATCAGCTGCAGCCGCCGCGGTGGCTGAGTGGTTATGGCACTCGGCTGCTGGCCCGAAAGACGCTGGTTCGATCCCGGCCGTGGTGGCCGAATTTCGATGGAGGTGAAATTCTAGAGGCCCGTGTAGTGTGCGATGTCAGTGCACGTTAAAGAACCCCAGGTGGTCGAAATTTCCGGAGCCCTTCACTACGGCGTCCCTCATAGCCTGAGTTGCTTTGGGACGTTAAACACCCATAAACCAGTTATTAGCTGCTCTTCAGCTTTCATGAACGCCATTCCACCACACAAAGACACTGTTTACACCTAAAAGAGAGCGTAACTGAGTCGGAGTACCCGAGCTCGAACCCGGCCGCGGCGGCCGTGTTTCCATGTAGGAGAAACGCAACAGGCGCCCGTGTGCTGTGCGATGTCAGTGCACGTTAAAGGTCACCAGACGGTCAACAGAGTTCTCGGGCCGTGTTCTGAAACCATTCATTTCCAATCCATTACATTTTGTCATCTTCCATTGGGTGCTGCTCCCAGTGACGTAATGTCTCAGAAAAGACGTGATTCTGGCCATACGGAACCAATTTCATGACGCCATTACCTACATAGGTCGATTTCAGGGACCAGCGAAGCAATAAATAGCCTCTTTCGGAGACTTCTAACGGTACAGAGATCCCGGGCGGCAAGGCGTTGGCTTCGCCACTCGTTTGCGTAATATAATTAAATGAATAAAATTCTTTTCAGGTGCAACGTGTGCTCAGCTGGGAGACGATAGAATAAAGCAGCTAACTCGTCCTTCCTGCACAGTAGGCACTAACACTAGCCATCACTGAGCCCGCAAAACTTTACGACAATGCTCTGGTAGGCTTTTGCCAGATATTAAAATCACGGAATTCGCTGCAGATGGCAACACTTCAATTGACATAATTGCTCATGCTTACTCTCTTGGGGACCTGTTGACCACAGGGCTGCTTGGAACAGTGTTTTTGAGTAGACCTGCGCATGGAGAACGAACGTGCGGGGTTTACATTGGCCGCTTCTTGATTTACAATTGTTACTATTATTTACAATGACACATTATTCTGTCCATTATGAATTCTGCTTTACAAAGCCCTTGTGAAAGAGGGATGTCGAGTCGATGGCAAAAGCGGGTTGAACATTCTGAATAACTACACTACCGAGTAACATAAAAAAGTCCATCTTTGCACTAGGAAGTTGACAACAGCGGTATCACCAAACCTGCGAATACAAACCTTCTCGTGCGGTTCTCAAGCGCATAGTCAGTGTAGTCAACGCCGCATGGGTCCCACAAATAATTTTGCAGTGATCGACATATCAGATTACGTTTGCGGCGTTTACAGCGTCGTTATTGTCGTGGTGGGGATTCATCTGTTTTTCTGCGATCCCGCAACCAGCATGTGACCAATTAAATTACAATATTAGCGTGTTGAAACGCTAAAGAATGAGGCTTGTCAGGAATATGGCCCTTGCAGCGACTGGAGTAACAGACCTTGCAGCATAGATGTTTGAATATGAGAAAGTACAGAAAGGGCTGCGTTGTCGCTTCCCCATTTGTCCTGTTTGTTCGCTCTATTTCCCGCCTTTTACGCTAGAGGTGATAAAGTTACCCTAATGTGCTTGGTTGATGGGATTAAGAAGTTTGCGGGCATAGGGTGGGCGCAGCTGGCAAAGGACAGGGTTAATTGGAGATTCATGGGAGAGGACTTTGCCTTGCGGTGGGTGTAGTCAGGCCGATGATGGTGGTGGTGAATGCCTAGAAGCGTGATTCTTTGCGTTTAGTGCTATTCAAGAAATTGCCCTCCTGCAAACGCAGCGCACTTGCTAAGCGAGCTGCCGTGGGGACATATGTCCTTTATCTTTAGTTTCCTGCTTTTGTGAGGCATGCTTTCTTTGTACGCGCACTATTTCTCATTAAGAAGTTAGAAATTCTTCAATACAGACTAAGTGCAATTCGCTCCCAGTCCTTTTAATACGTTTCTAGACTTACGTTGCCGTCGTCTTCCGTTCGTGGCCCACAGAGGGCGCACCCTGCGCACCTGCGAGGGTATCTTGTACGTAAGCTCCGCCTCGTCCGGTTTGTACACGACAACATGGCCCTTGTTGAAGCCTCCTTGTGCGTAATCGCTGTCGCCTATGGCCGAATCTGAAACACGGGCGTGCATAATAATTTCAGCGCGTGCGTTTTCACGGCCGGGCATACTCAAAGCGTAAATACCGATTCAATTTCTCTCTT
Organism: Amblyomma americanum; assembly: GCF_052857255.1. Classification (NCBI taxonomy): domain Eukaryota; kingdom Metazoa; phylum Arthropoda; class Arachnida; order Ixodida; family Ixodidae; genus Amblyomma; species Amblyomma americanum. The sequence continues at coordinate 17,945,567 of NC_135504.1, forward strand.
TTTTTTAATTTCGTGCATTCACTGCTCCGGCTTTAGCATTTCACCCACTTAAAGGACTACAGACACCTTATCTAACTGCACGTTTTCTTCGTTAAAATGACGCGTTAACATTGTAATGTTACATGGAACACCGCGTGGTATTCGCCTGCAACCGCTAAACAATTTGTAATTGAATTTCTTCTCTCATGCTGCTTCAGTTTCATTAATCGAACGATGGCTGCGACTTAGGTCACGTGAGGCGCGGAAAAATTGCAATATGAACGCTGATATGCAGCTATAACTCACTACAGCACGTAAACCAGCCTGCTTCGAGAGCTAGAACTGCAACAAATGACGAATCAGCAGTTACGTTCCCGTTTTCTTGTGTCTCACGTGACCTAAAGTTCAATTACACGTCATTCTTCGTCTTCCATTGCTCTCACTTCGTCGAAAAGTGTCTCGAATCGCCTTGTTTCACAATTTTCACCATCACCCCATACTGCGAGGTCGCCTTATCCAATAGCCATTTAATGTATCCCATCGTACTTATGATTCTCATAAAGTAGATTTTGATTCTTGTAATACCAAATATTTTTCTGATTCGTTCCTTATCCCACAGCCATTTTATGTATCCCATCGTACTTGTGATCCTCATAAAGACGGTTTTGATTCTTGTAATACCAAAGATTTTTCTGATTCGTTCCTTATCCCATAGCCATTTAATGTATCCCATCGTACTTATTATCCTCATAAAGTAGATTTTGATTCTTGTAATACCAAATATTTTTCTGATTCGTTCCTTATCCCACAGCCATTTAATGTACCCCATCGTACTTATTATCCTCATAAAGTAGATTTTGATTCTTGTAATACCAAATATTTTTCTGATTCGTCCCTTATCCCACAGCCATTTAATGTACCCCATCGTACTTATTATCCTCATAAAGTAGATTTTGATTCTTGTAATACCAAATATTTTTCTGATTCGTCCCTTATCCCACAGCCATTTAATGTACCCCATCGTACTTATTATCCTCATAAAGTAGATTTTGATTCTTGTAATACCAAATATTTTTCTGATTCGTTCCTTATCCCACAGCCATTTAATGTACCCCATCGTACTGTTCATTCTCATAAAGACTGTTTTGATTCTTGTAATACAAAATATTTTTCTCATTCATTCCTGCCGCGTACCTCACGCGACTGGAATCACCTTCCCGCAGATATTGCCGCCCTTAATAGTTACGAGATGTTCCGAAAAGCCATAGAGAGCATTGTACACTCAAGTGATATTTAAATTTGTCCCTCTGGTGTATTTTTGAAATGTTATTCTTGTTTTTTTCTACTACCCCTCTGCAGTGCCTCTGGCCCTGAGGGGTACGATAAATAAACAAATAAATAAACAGAGATCGCTCGGTTGATGAAACCAAAACCGAACTTTTTCTCGGTGTGCCCATGCATCTGTCCGTCCACACAGGCGCATCTATGCAAAGCTCAATATGCCTCTCTCCGCACCCGTTTTCATTCTGTACAACCTTGCAGACGTCGGACATCATGAAACGGGTCAACTTCTCTAATACCAGGTATTTCATCTAATGTGTTCTGAAATTTAAAAAAAATACTTTTTTTGGTTAGAGGAGGCCACATTGATAACACAGGAGTACTCCTGTATTTACAAGCGTATGTGATAGCCCCGAGGAATACACGGGTCTCTACGGGAACTTCGTTGGGGCAAGAGCAGTGAAAAGGCGAATACTGCCAGGAAAAATACCCTTTTTTCGTTTCAAACAGCAGGATAATCGAGGCGTGACGAAGAAGCCTGCCAGCTGTTAGAGCACAGCTCATAATCGCCCTTTCATGGGTCGAGCATCGTCTCCTCTGTCCGTGTAACCGAGCCAAACCATGAATAAACAAAAACAAACGTTGGCGCGGCTGGGATTCGAACCCGCGGCGGCGCGAAGAGATCACCTTCGCTGGACACCGCACGAGGGCACTCCTGTATGCTGTCGCCGCAGCCAATCACGCCTCGTGTTGAACTGCAATACACTGTCACGGTGTGCATTGCAAAGCGTCCTTTTCTTCAGCTAATACTGCTTTCGGACTAATATACACATTTCTGTGCGCAGTGCACTGCACATCGTGGGCGTCTTCAAATAAAACTACTATCTAACTAATATCGTCGCCAGACGAGCCGACGACCCAGCAAGGCAAAACAATTAGCATACAGAGCTTGAGACACCAACGGAGCTGCGCTCAAATTTCGCATTACATGGTATTGTGATCATCCTTAGAATTTTTTTTTCTCTTTGGGATGTACAGCTTAAGCATAAGTGCGTGGAGGATGTACTTACGTAGTAATGTAGCGGCAGACATGAAGAAAGCAGCGAATGTTTTCATGTCGCCGTTGCGCTGATATCAGGACAAAGAAAAAAGAACAGCATTCTGTGATGTTCTCAACGAGTAGTGTCAAAACATTTAAACTCGCTATGCGCTACGTAGTGGAAAAACAGGTTAACTAGGCCACTGTCACAAATTTCCGCTTCCGCTAAAATAAAAGCAGAAAAGTACGGTGAAATTTTTTAATGGGTTCGACAACCTTGTTTGCAACACTGTTCAGTAAGAAAACACTGATCATTAGCAATATCGAGTACTGCAGAGGTTGTCATGCCGATGAGAAGTTCATTAATAAGGCAAAAAATCTGGAGGATGCTTAAGCTTCGCCTTTAAGAATGGAACGCGACAGCGTGTTGTAGCGCTGCCAGGGAGTCCACGGAACGCTATCGGCAGTTCGGCGCGACGCCTTGCCCGTTGGAACCTGCTTTGAGAATATTTTTCATTTTTTTCAATCGTTACGATTAATTGATCAATTACGCACTCTGAATTTTCTTAATTACCATCATCAAGCATTCGATTTTTCATTCTGAGCATTTTGGCACCTTTCAAACCTCTTTTTCCAATCTTTTTATTTCTTTAAATAATGAATTAATTAAAAAGATTTCATTTACTCCTCATCGCCTATCACACATCAATAAATCATCAATCACTAGCGTCACAAATTACCACGACACGATTTTTTTTCACGCAGCCCCCGATTACTTCGGACACGCGATGCCGAATAGTACTACGCCGACGGCTTTTCGACCAAACGAGCTGTATACGCTGTCGCGTAATAACCCACCTGATTGCTGCCTGGCCTTATCTCACTGCAGAATCACGCTGTAACTAATTAAACTAATTTACCTATCTGTATTCGCGAATTCTTATTTCCATGTAAGATAGGTGCCTTACCCGAATAGAGTGCTGCTGCCTGCAACCTTTGGGGCCGGTCGCGGGGATGTTTTTTCGCGCTCACGAATATATCCTGCCCATCCCGACGCCAAGCTGCCGTTTAGTCGTGACGATACAATTTCTCCTCTGCGGGGAGCGGCCCCCATCGCAGGCATTGCATCTGCCTGGGAGCGCGAAGCAACAACAGAATGACCTGCCCGGAGACCCGTTTCGCTGTGAACTAAATCACCCGTGATTCATGCTTCCCGTTACCACATTTCCACAGCGGAGTAGAAAGTGCGTGCGCCATTGCAAACAGCTTCCACGAGTGTTCAGTTCGTTGCTTAGTGCCTGGTTTCCCTAGGGCTCTCAAGATGAACACAGGGCCTTAGCGGAAAAAGCGCTCTTTTTCACTGGGCCTTGGTGCATGCTTTAAATAACGATTGTCCACATCCTCCTTAAGTGGGCTTTCCTACGTATTCACCAGCTGTTCCCGCTCGTATACTAGAATGCAACTAAAAAAATAATGTCGGAAGATTTGGGCAATTAGGCCAAATGCGGATATGTGCACTAGCATGATGTCTTTCGGTGCAGCACTGCTCTGCTAGGTTAAGGTGGTCGTTGCTAAGTACGTCCTTTCATGCAAAATGGAAAGCGGACATGGCAGCACCTGCCATAGCACCTGCCTAGTGCCCCTGCGCCACTGTTCACCTGCCCACCGGCAACACCGTGACAAGTAAGCCACCCGGTGGGCAGGTGAGCAAAAGCGCATTGGCACAAGGTAGGTTCGATGGCAGGTGTTGCTATCGGTGGCACTTTGGTTGCTTGTGTTATGCTATGTGGACGCCGTAGCGGAGTGCTTTGGATTAATTTAGACCACCTGTGGTTCTTTATCATGAGGTGACATCACACAGCACGCGGGTGTTATTGTAGTTGCGAGAAGCGCTGTGTCCCCTCTGTGTCGTCGTTTGATAGCGCCAGTTTTTTTCATAATGAACGTGTACCAACTAGCTCAACTTTCTGCCCTGTTGCAAGTTATTGTATTTCGCATCCATAAATATAAAGCTGCCACGGCCGGGGTCGAACCCACGACCTTGTGATCAGCAGATGAACGCCAAAGCTAGTCAGCCACTTCAGCTGGTATGCACATGTGTGTACGCAACTTGTTTTGTGTCGCCTTCTGTTACTGCAGGGCTGGAATGTAACGCGAGTGGCTGGAGCTCAGTTTTTTTAACCCTTTTAGACAAACCACGTAGGCCCATTTCAAGCGAATACAATTCCAAACTAACGCAGAAAACTGCTTTTAGAACGTGACATCACGTCGCGCTTCACCTAAGAGCTGTTGCGGCTCTGTAAAGTATGTGAATTTGTTCGCTTGTTTTACGCAGACCATAGTTTTGAAAACTCCTACGAAAACGTCAGTCTTTTGCAGAATTACTTTTTAATACAGAACTGAGTTAAAAGAAGTTCAATCTAAACCCAGAAGACAGAGCAGCGTCCTGACATGGAGATATCAGGACCCGACAGAAATTGCATAGAGAATCACCAGAAACGGTTGAAAATTCTTCCATGCAGTTAAGTATGTTGCTTACGAATATCTTAAAGGTTGAATTTTTTTTTTCTCCGATTTGATTATAATCAATGACTGAAGGTGGTACAATATACATTGCATGAAACAATATAATTTCCATTTCCACGACTGTAATCGCGAGGCACTTATAGGACGAAAAAAAAAGATATGAAAATTGTATTTTTGGTACTTGTTACAGCTCGGAGCCAGAGCATTCAAAAATGATTATCCTTACCGGGCGCTTCGTTAGACGCGCGATGTGGCCTCCTGTCCTTCACACAGCATCAGCACGCAATCCGGAAGTATGAGCTGAAAGCAATAGAAGCACAACACACCAACTGCGTGCCCATTGTTGCTGCTCTTGACATCTTCGATAATGCTGGCCACTTGGAGCTTGCTGCCTAGAAAAGCCTCGGTCGTACCCTGAACAACTCCGCAGGTTTGATATTCCTGTCATCTCCAGAACAGGAGAGCCGTCTGGGTAGTGTTTTCATAACATTCTGATGTGTCGGCGCTGCGGAAGGCCTGAATAGGGCCAACGCTTTCCGCCGTCGTTGTGAAACCAATCGCGTCATATAAATAGCATTCGAGGCCCAATTGCTGCTGTTTGTTGGTCGCTTCGTAGAGGGGGCCAGTGTAGAGTAAAACAAAAAATTAATAGCGACGATGCGGCCTTAACGAACCGAAGCTGCTATGCAGACTAAACGCTGAGTTACGACGGGAGTAGCTTTCGTGAAGGGCCAGGTACGATGCCTGCTGCGTGCTCAAAGAGTTACCGCGTCCTTCTGGGAATTCGTTCCTTCTCCCGACTGGTTCAAGTGTCAAGGAGAGTTTCGGTAAGTGAATTCGTGACCCGGTGAACAGAGGCCTGCTGACCGGTTGTTGAGTGAGAATTGTTACTGCCGGAAATTTGATGTACAGTTACTGCCCACTACGGAGAGAGAGCCTGATTATAGCAACACCGAAAAGACAAAGCCGAACAAAACTGTTGCTTTTAAGCGAGATGCAAGTATTAGTTAGAATTCCAAAAAAAGAAAAGACACGGGAGGCAATGACGTCAGACTGCTATGCGTTTTAGGTAATTACTTTCACAGGCTGACATTATAGAGAGTGGATAAAGTGAAATTCCTTTACTAGCATTACTCATTTTCTCTCCTATCACTTTGTTATAGTCCATTCTTTCTTTTCATGCTCCAGGCCTACAGGATAAAAATAACAAAACAAATATTTCACAATTAAAGATAAGAACGCCTAAGGCTCAGTTATATAACGGCGAAGATTATAAATGTGAACAAAGATAACTGTACATTTGACTTCAAAGAACAGTCTCGAGGCATTCGGTTTATAGATGACGTTTATTTATTCCGACAAGCTCAAGCAGTTGCGAACCTGCTGATCGTTTTTCTGAAGACAGAGGCAAAATAAGAATTCGAATTGTGAATTGGGCGTATTCCCAGTCGCTGTCTTAGTTCATCTGGCGCTCTTCCTGAGGACAATATGTAGAATCAATCGTTCGCTGTGCATTTCATCAAATAACTAATGACTCAACTAACGACATAATCTATGCTTCCAAAATCAAGAGCAGAGTGTCTCTACATCTAGTGCATCGTGTTTGCCATGCATTCAGGCGGAAATTGTACAATTGAAGAAAAAAGGAACCACAATCCAAAAATAACAGGGAGATGGTTACGAGATTTGAGCCGATATCTTTCGAGCCTATAATTATCAGGAAGGTGATAGGTTCGTTAGTATGTCTCTCTGATGCGTGTTAAGAAACGAAAACTCGGAATGTTTATACTTTTTTTTTCATTCCGCCGCGGTCAAAAAAAATTATGCAGAGTTCGAGTCGCTTTTATTCTACAAATATTTCCTCTGAAACGTTAATGCAACCCGCTATGGGCTCAATACACATTGAACATATGGTTCAGATCCATTTTTTTTCTCTTGTTTCGTCGATTACTTCCCAGCGCAGTTGCTGTGGGCTGCACTGAACTCGAAGTCTTCTGAGCAGAAGTGGCTTTTCATGCCGTTCACAATTCTTGCCGGGGGAAGTTCCTCCACTTCGTCTGCGCGTAACGGGACTGGTGAGTCACGAAGCCCGAGTTCAGGTTGCTGGAATTCCGGCACCCTGCGTGGCAGGTAAACAGCACACGTTTTTAGGGTGCAGGAAAGAAACTCAACGCACCATGTCGTAGTCGGGCAAAAAAAATGGAATAAAAAATGACTGCGACTTAGCTACACTAACCCTGGTTATGCAAGCGAAAGGTTTGGTAACCCTTGGTTAAGCCTCGCTTTATCTATGGTTAGGCCTGGCTAGACATGCACACATGCAGACCTATGTCGTTGAGCCGGGCCACGTAGGAAGACTATAGGAGTGGAAACTCCCCCGTCTGCGGCGACCAGAAAAGGTCACAAGCCCGCGGCGCCACTGTCATGCTGGCGGCGCCTGGCGGCGTGGAAAGAAACTACTTAAATACAACGTCACGGCGTGCCCGCTGAAGCAAGCACCCGTGTCGTCTGCTTTGAGCGCGCGCCAGAGCCGCTTGCCCGGGCGCTGCATTTTTTTTTCTCTGCTGCTTCTACGAGGCGCCGCATGGCGCCGCCACTGCATGCTACCCCGTCGGCGCGTACCATGGAGCGCGTAGTACAATTGTGACTATCTGGTTGTCTGCGCTCGCTCACGGTGACGGGAGTTTCACTCCGTGAGCCAGGCGAAGCTCCCGCTCTTCATGGGTTTCGGCTGCCAGTTTAGGGCACTTACGGTCCCTATCGACTGCTAAATCCCTTCCACGGTTGGCTATGCCGACCGGATGATCAGACTCGGCCCGACGTCTGTGAGTGCCCACTCTCGAGGTCGTCGACTCCGGCTGACTTGCTTCGTCTATAGCGAGACACTCGATAGGCAGCGACGGCGGAGGGCGCGGCTGAAGCTGCTGCGAGTCACGTGGGCAGTCACGTGGCTATTTACGCAGCTTCGCTCCTCCTATTCAAGGTCATTCGTGCAGACCCATCGAAATCGGCGCCGGCTAGGAAAGCTTTCGCTTTTAAAAATGTACAATATCAGATTGACAACCTACACAAGCAATCTGTAGCATTTATTCGTCGTTTACTTAAATTGTTTTTATATTGGTTTCGAGCGCGTGAGCTGCATCGCTGTGTTAATTGTTTGTCTTTTCTGTTTCGATTGCGTGATCCCAACTATTACAAGCATTGCTCTTGCGTTCCTTTTGTTTTACAAGAAGCTATGTAGCCTTTATTTCTGTAATTGGGCTCGTAATGCAACCGCGCTTGCAAACCACGGGAAAGACTTCTATAATGTGTGTACTGGGGATCTATGACAGTTTGTCATTTTCTCTAAGCCATTCAAAATAAGCGAGCGACGGCGTAATCGCTGTCAGTCGCAGATGGAAGCGGTCTTCTGTAGTGAGCTGCTAGCAAGGACTGCGGCCCGTTTTCCTTTGCCGCATCGAACGCATATGCGTGTCGCGTCCTTCTATTCCTGTCGGGCAGGTTTTGTGATTTTTTAGCACCCAGATGCTGAGGCCTTGTTTTTCGTTGCCAAGGCAGCGTTGCGTTCTCGTGAGCGTTTGGAACGGTCTGTGTCGCCGCTACATTTTATGATGCGCGATGAGATTTTTTGTTGTTTCGGAATAAGTCTTTGCTTCAGTACTGCTTGCGGATGAGTCACTCGATCTTCGGGAGAGGCCACGGCTCGCGGAACCCTTTCCCTAGGAAGTAAATACTTGACTTGCCCATCATAGAGTTGCAGCCGCAAGTCGGCTTGAACGTGCATTTTTTTTCTGAAGGATGAACCAACAAGCCCACCAAAGCATGCAGTTCAGTTCTCACGAAGCTTTTCCCACCCCCCTCCCCCCCAACTACCCGCTGTTTTTTCTGTTTTAGCTCAAGACGCGTACATTAGTTACCGAGAACCAAGTGACGAATCCAGATTTTCACGAGCCCTTTTCATCGTCTCTGTAACAAAAATATCTTGTGTGATCTGTCGAATTTTTAGCCTGACAAGCACGACCATCGAGGTACAAAATTATGCCTGATTGAGACATCTTTAAAGTGTACTAAACGCGGCCCTTACAAAAATGGTCTATAGACAGTCTGTAGGCTTCTTATAGACTCTATTGCCTTCCTATTGATATTTTTGTCCAGTCATAGTCTATGGACTGTCTATAGACAAGTCTACTAAAAGTGTATCTATAGATTGTCTATAGACTGCCTATAGGATTTATATTGCCTAGAGACTTCTCTGAGGTTTGTCTATAGAGAGTCTATAGACCTAATGGACAAAAGTCTATGGACAGTCTATAGACTGTTTTTAAGGACATAACGCTGGATTGGCCGGAACCAATTTTCACCAACTTACCCAGCAGCTGCAAGGTGCGTTGAAATTCACTCCTCAGGATTTCGAGAATCCTGTCGACTCCCTCTTTGCCCTGCAATAATAATAATAATAATAATAATAATAATAATAATAATAATAATAATAATAATAATAATAATAATAATAATAATAATAATAATAATAATTGCTGCTTTTAGCAACAGGAAGGCATGAGTCGAATTCTCGGACTACGGACAAAGCAAACTGCAGTGACGCCTAATCTGCGGAGCGTACTAGTTTGAGATGCACGCATATTTTTATTACTTTAAGCATTGTAGGCTTAGGAAAATTATTATCAGCGTCTAACTATCACAGCTTCTACCGATTTACCCTTAGCAGCGCAGTAATGTCCAGTACAATCGAGAAGAAAATACATTATTTCCCGCCAGCACACGCATTGGCACTAGAATTGGGGATTAGATCATAACTAATTACCACAGTCATTGACCTTCTTGTTTAAATAAAATTTATTTCTAGCTATTTTTAAGAAATAAATAGACATTCGTGCACCTACTGAACTGCCGCAGTCTGAAATTTAAGCCGTAGGGAGTACCATTTCTTTTCAGTGGCTAGCATGACGCGGTTCGAAGTCGGCAGTTATTGGCTGCATGGAAACTTATTGAAGTTATTAGTCTCGCAATGTTACGTTAACGACTTTACGGGGAAGCTATAAGCAGAGGCAAAATCTAAAGCTCAGTAACTCATTTTTATTTCGTACCAACACCACGCACTCCAGTGTTAAGCGATTTTGCACATTTGCAATTGAATCCAACGCACTGTGACCACAACGCAGGAACAGGCTAAAATAGCACATGATATCCCAAATTTCACTGAACTCCAGACATCTAACGAACTGGACCGAAGTCCAATTTCTAGTTGAGAATTATAAGCCATTGTTATCGCAAGCATACCCAGCAATTCTGGACAAAAACATTTTTGAGCGGGAAACCGTTGATGAGCGGAATTTTTTCATATAATGTAAGATTTCACTGTAACAGTCAATATACCTGCACGTCACCTGACGGCAGCCTTGCATTTTTTTTTCTATTCACGTTTTTGCTCTCGTGAAAAGCGTTCCTCATTCGGTTTCTACGGGAGTCTTAACTGTCCGATGCAATCGATGCCGGCAACACTTTAAAAGAAAGATTTTGCTAATTATCAGAATAATGGACCATTACCTTCAATATTGTCATAACAGTGTCTTACAGTTTTTCCAGTTTTCAATTTTTTTTTCCCGAGAAAGCTCAACTCGAAACGAGAAAAACGGTTCATGACGTGTGTCTAAGTCTATTATAGCTCGCTAAACACTTGAATACAACAACAAAACAACCAATTATACACTTGGCCTATTTGGTGCAAAACATTGCGAACGTTCGTAATCAAGGAACGGTCAAAGATGACCTCGTTCTCTTGCGCTGGCTTGCCGGACGCGAATTTATTAGAGTGTCTTAGTTTCACGTACGTAGAGGGTTTACGTACGCAAACGTGAGAAGTCTACGTAGCCTGCACGCAGATCGTTTGAAACCCTTATAGTTACACGTACGCGAAACACGCCGCGCGTTACGCCTAGCGCCATCTACTAAGAAACACAGACACTAGTTATAGCGTAAATCATCCAAGACAAGTATTTAAGCCAAGCCATCCATAGCGAGAAGGTTGCTATGACGACGACCAACGCTACTTCGTCAGGCTTAACAGCTGAAAAATCGCCCTTCTGTCTGAAAAATAAAAGCCATTTGTCGCTTGAAACCTTATGCGAGTGTAAGAATGGGCAAATCGAAGGCGAATACAACAGCTTAGAACACGACATCGCCTCGAGGGATTAGCGACGAAGCTGTTCTCGCTGTGAAGCGGCGGGCAGGGCGCCGCCAAATTTGTCAACGCTACGTACGCAAGCAACGCAAAGACGGCAAGGTTAAAATCCGAATCTCGCGTACGTACGTGAGACTCGCGCATACCCTTTGCGTTCTGCGCATGCGCACTGGTCACCCGTAAGAGCTCTACGTACGTGAAGCCTCTAAGTACGTGAAACTAAAACTCTATATTATTTTTTTTCGCGCTTATGCAAGCACGAATGAGAGGAGAGAAAGCCGCAGTCTCACGTCGTAGGCCAGTCCCCAGACGATCGGTCTCCCCACGAACACCGCCCGAGCACCCAGGCTCAGCGCCTTGGCCACATCGGCACCGCTGCGGACGCCGCTGTCCAGGTAGATCTCCAGGCGGCCACCCACCGCCGACGCTATCTCGGGAAGGGCTTCAATCTGGGAGAGGGGCCCGGGGAATAAGAGCAAGTAACAGCTGTCGCTGTAACACCGCAGCCGCTGCAGTCTTACGTCTGTGCGCGTGCATTCAATCTCCTTCGCCACCTTTTTTCGAACTTCCAAGTCATCAAAAAATTCATTTGCACTTATTGTGCTTTGCCCCGCCGCGGTGGCTCAGTGGTTACGGCGCTCGACTACTGATCCGGAGTTCCCGGGTTCGAACCCGACCGCGGCGGCTGCGTTTTTATGGAGGTAAAACGCTAAGGCGCCCTTGTGCTGTGCGATGTCAGTGCACGTTAAAGATCCCCAGGTGGTCGAAATTATTCCGGAGCCCTCCACTACGGCACCTCTCTCTTCCTTTCTTCTTTCACTCCCTCCTTTATCCCTTCCCTTACGGCGCAGTTCAGGTGTCCAACGATATAGGAGACAGATACTGCGCCATTTCCTTTCCCCCAAAAAAACAATTATTATTATTATTATTATTATTATTATTATTATTATTATTATTATTGTTATTATTGTGCTTATGAGCGCAAATGCGAACGCCTTTTCCCTGTCCTCTCCTTCTTCCTCTATTTTTCCTTTTTTTATTTTATCTCTTTCTGATATTTTTCCTAATTTCATTTTTTGTTTGTCAGTTTGTTTTATTTTTATTTGTTGTTTTTATTTATTTATTTTTATTTGTTTATTTTTTTATTTTGCTTAAGAGACAGGTGGAGCGGACACTTCTTGCAGACGATTCCTGCGGACAGGTCTCGCGCACATTCATGAGCCAAGAAAGTTCGAATATAACATTCCATTGCCTCGGTATGCCGCTACCGTAGCCCTTTCTGCTAAGAGGTGGTTGCTCATGTCCGTCATATAAACATCCCCAGCAGTAGTGCGAACGGTAGCGGTATGCATCTACGATACGTTAAACCGCGCCAAAGCAAAAAGCCGAAAGTTAGAAGGCTTAGCCGGTGTTATGTCCGCTGAATAACTCAGTTTCCACGTTCGAGTTAAGAGGCACACCTCGGCAGTCATGGAAGAAGAAAGATCCCTCTGGAAGATGCACAGGCAGCCCATAGGTAGAAAAGGGGGGGGGGGGGGGTAGGGACGTCATTTTTGTAAACTCTAGGCGTAGTAACAACAGACGTAGCAACGCCAATCACGTCATGTGGTGATGTGTCGCACCAACCGCTTAGTAGAGAGTTCAACGCGCGTTCATAATAATTGGTTTTTGAGGAAAGGAAATGGCTCAGTATCTGTCTCACATATCGTTTGACACCTGAACCGCCCCGTAAGGGAAGGGATAAAGGAGGGAGTGAAAGAAGAAAGGAAGAGAGCGGTGCCGTAGTGGAGGGCTCCGGAATAATTTCGACCACCTGGGGATGTTTAACGTGCACTGCGCATCGCACAGCACACGGGCGCCTTAGCGTTTTTCCTCCATAAAAACGCAGCCGCCGCGGTCGGGTTCAAAACGCGCGTTCTCAAAAACGTCAGCTGTGTGACTCTTGGTAGAACAGCCGCCCGACAGGTCGTTGCTCCCAATGGCTAGTACAACCGCAAACAGGGCTAATTGAGAGGCACTGAAATATATAACTACATTACGTTGCATCGAAATAAAGGAATGAGATATAATCGTGGGCGGATCTGAATACTCAAAAATATACCCGGAATGAAAACAGGCTCTGTCTATGCGAGGTTCTTAAGAACCATTTTATGGACAAAAGGCAATGCCAGGCAGCTTAACTTCGTATTTAGCTTGGCTAGTGTTCGGCAGAAATCTCAATTACGCTTCCAAAACACGGCTGCGCCGCCTTATCCCCATTGTGTGGAGATTAAGTTGACGTAATGAAACATCTGTAACTGTTTTATGAAATTGATTACAGGCAAATGTTTCAAATTAAGCGCGTACGGATGTGAAGCAAAGTATTTCAAGGAGGCAGAGACTGGTAGGCAAGTTGGATTTGCAAGAAGTGTGCTAGGATAACGTGGCCGCGGCTGGCAAAAGACTGAGTAACTTGGAGAGTTACGGGAGAGGCCTTTGTCCCAAAATTGGTGTAGTCAGGCCGACGATAATGATAAAACAGCACAACGAAACAAGCACACAGAAGAGTAGACAAGTTCTTTTCTTTTCTTGTGTGTGCGTGTGGCGTAGTGTTCTTGAAGCGAGAGCTTCACTACGCTAGGTAAAGCCGATGTCGCATACGTTGCCGGTTGACCAAGTGAGCCAGAGGTAAAGTGACCAAGTGAGCCAGAAGTCAAGTGTGGCTCAAGTGTCAAGGGGTCAGGTGTACTTTATGTGGTCCACCATGGCGCCGCACCACTTGACCTTTGACCTTGACCTTTCGATTTGCCGGCAGGGGGCGGTAGAATAGGCCGCAGCGTTCATTATCTGAGCCATAGAGTTTCTTACTATTAACTAGAGGGAAAGCTGGCGGCATTGCACCTGAACCTCCATGTGCGCACAAAACATCATGGGGCGATGAGCTGCTTGATGCGGGACAGTAGGTTATTTTCAGGAACACAGAGTGGCGTTACTGAGATGTCCCGTTCCGTATCCACGGCGCGCTCCGCGCGCAGACGACTCGGCGTAAAAGTAGTGCGCAAAAGCCATAGTAGCGAAAACGCAACAGGACACGACGCCAATAAAAGCTTTTTGTTTTCCGAAATGCTGTGGAAAAACCTTTTAAAATGTTGAAGCGACAGCATTTTTTTTCAAGAACATATTTGTTTTTAAAATTGCGCCTGTTAAGCGCGAAATGATGGCTTTTGTTGTCTGCAATGCTTGGCCAATAGGAGAGCAAGCCATCGCTTATTTTGAGCAAAATTTGCATTTACATGCTTTTCTGCTCGTTTGTTGCGATTTATAGACAGGATATTGAATGTTAGGACATTCTTGATTATTGAACAACGTTTGCTTTTTCGTTATTTTTTGGCCAAAAGTTGTGATTCTGCAGTGGGTGGCTCTCCGCACCATGATGCTTAGAGCGCCCATGGTGGTACAGGTGGTCTCGAGGAAGCTGCATGCAAACTCCTAAAGGCGGGGCGCCAGCTTTCCCTCTAGTTAATAGTAAGAAACTCTATGATCTGAGCAACCTCTCGCGATCAACCATTGATTTAACTGCCACCTGGTGGCGTGGCAGGGTGGGCGCTCTGGCTATCCAGTGTGCGGAACGCACTCAACGTTACAGGCGCCAAACCGCGTCTAGTTGCCCGATACTCCGCAGCTTTCGCTCTCTCACCAGGTTTCTCAACTGCAGCTAATTTTGTCAACGTCATTTCAAGGAGGCTTGCGTCGAGAACGGTCGTATTCTTACAACTCAATCTGGCCGTTTCCAAAAGTTTCACGTTCCACGTCAACACATTTGAAGCCGAATACGAAGTTCGCCTTTCCCTGCATCGCCTTAGTGGGTGAAAGACCGCAGCGCCTCTCAGCCATTCGCGGTGGTACTGAGAAACTCCTCTATTACATTGGAGCAGTACTCACGGAGGCCGGAGATCCGTCCAGCTGTCGTCCTCCATGGTTGGACACTATTATAGCATCTGCTCCATGATGGTAGGCCGAGATAGCTGCCTCTCCTGCAAAGACAAAAAAAAAGATGATGCCTGGAGATCAATGTCATTCTCATTACAGGAGCCCCGATTGATTGATTGATTGATTGATTGATTGATTGATTGATTGATTGATTGATTGATTGATTGATTGATTGATTGGTTGATTGATTGATTGATTGATTTCGCATTCAAGAGCAAGAGATGAGGGATATATTCGGCTTAAAAACTTCAGAAGCAATTTCTTTCGGCGCATGTCGAGCAATTACGTGTTGAAGACTTCTTGCGTACGTGACACAGAGAACTCCATCCTACGTGTGCCACCTACAGAACCATAGGCAAGGCCGTTCTTCAAGTGCAAGATAATATAACTAATGTAATCTGCGTGTGAGCCATGCTGGCCACATTTATTATCTCATCTTGTTTAGCTGCACTGTCAATATTTTTCATTTACCATTTTTCAGCGCTTTTTTTTCTGCGCTTCGAAGGGCGGCCCTATAAAAGCAGACAATAGATGCAGATAATTGCAGGTGTGAAGCCTAATATTAATATTATTATTACTAATAATTCTTTATTAATAAAATAACAATGGAAGGAAAAGATGTTGCTAGCCGTTGCATCTGCCATGAAAACCTGAAGCACCTGAGCTACGGTTAGCGAGAGTAAAAGGACTGGGAGGGGGCAGGAAGGCAGAAAGAAAGGCGGCATCGATAGGAAGAAAGAATAGGATGTAATAGCGTTCACGTAACCGAGATCTGTGAAGACATCAAACATATGAGTGTCATACTGGTGACACGAAAGGACCCTTCGAAATGGGCCACTTATCATGCGTTAACATTTTCTTTTTATGCAACCTGTTGAGTTCATAATCACTGATGTCTAAGTTCAAAGGTCTTTGAATTCTTACTGTAATCAAAAGCAGAGCTTTAAAGAGAACTTCTCTCGACAGTCTGACACGTTTGCGAAGAGGCTATAGAGATAGTGCAGTGATTGTTTTTTCGCATTAGAGTTATTAAGCACACTACAGAGTTCGTTCGTATTTTTTTCTTTTTTGAGTACGTTGTGCAGTGCCATTTTTAAATGATTACTTCTTACATTGAAGTCATTCAGCGCTGGCGATCAGCCAACATTTAAACTGTGCTAGCAGCTGTTCGTGGCTACGTAGGAATCAATGACTTATTCTACAATTACAAATTCACTTGTCAAGATACTATAATCACTGAAAATTTATCTTCCGTTCCGCATCCCACTAGGACGTCGGTGTGATGTGTAGCTGAACGTGTGGTGTAGTCTTCTGAAACACTCACTTGTGAGCACTCCCTTGACGACAATCGGAAGTCCGCTGATCCTCTTCAGCCAGCTAATGTCGTCCCAGGAGACGGAACGCGAGAGGAACTCGTCCGCTTGCTTGTCGTGGGTCGACTCTGAATTCGACTTGGAGCTAGACGCCTGCGGCCAGCCTTTGAGGTTGGCGAACCTGCGTTTAGCCGTCAGTGAGGAAGTCGTTGCGAACACGATTGTTCAACATAACAACATAAGTGCGGGGCGCCACCGCTATCACGCGAGCAGGTTCGTTATTTAAGCTATAGTCGACTGCCTCACCGGATGGATGTCCTACTTGCGAAGCCCGCAGCCACTCTTAACACGTGTATTCTTATTCCAAAACCAGAAGACTCCAAAGCTTTGCCCTTAATACCGGTCACCTGCCAGTCAGCGTATGTGTCTCATTATGACAATACATTTTGTTAGAAGGCTTAGCCGAACAATGTGTAGCGCAGAACATGGGCGTCAGCCATCATGCTGCTGCTGCGAAGGACCTAGCATCATTTCGCCTTTCGGAAGTTACGCCCATCGGCTTTTTGTTTTCTTGTAATACGATCCTGTACTACTCCATCAGCACCGTGGCTGTCTTTGAACGGAGCCGGCATCTACACCAGGGGCCATATTCTATAAGCTGTCCATTTTTCCTTGTCCCTTTTGCGTCCATTTGTCTCCTTCCCAAGCAGCACAGGCCATCGGCCCAATATTGCAACAGGATGGTCCCATCCTGGCCCTTTGTAGGGCCGGCCTTTGCCAATACGGCTCCAATGTTGGGCCAATTACTTGTGCTGCTTGGGTTGTCATTGCTCACTCAGATATCCGCGTCTTTCAGACGCCTGTGGAAAGAGACCCGGCCTTTGGGTGGCTGGCGACAGGACCTCACCATTGGCTGCATATCGCAGGCAATGGCAGCCAATGGGGAGGTGCGAGACCGAGACTTCCGGTACAAAATCTTTGTGATCACTTATGACCGCTGCACACTGGTGTTTTGAGCTCATTTTCATGAATGCTAAGCGCGTTGTCCTCTTTCAAGGCTAAGAAACGGACACCCAAAAACTTTGTGTCTCTACCCTTTAACGCTCCATGGTTGCTTAAACCATGCTTCAAGCTTTCTATATCAAATACTTTTAAAGCGGTCGACCCTTTTGTCTTGCAAGGCTGCTAGCATATGCGCTGGTGCAACTGACGATGATGATGAAGTTTTATGGCACAAGGGCATCTGTGGCAAAGAGCGCCATGGCACAAGGTATTTTTTTCTTCTACTCAAGGTGGGTCAAAGACCCACCCCTTAGAAAAATTTTTTTAAACAGCCGATAGACTTCCCACAGACTTCTATCTATAAAGTCTATAGACTTTCTATAGACAAACCCTGGAGAACAGTCCATAGGCAATAAAAATATAGACAATCTGTAGATTTATGGCCATACACTTCTAGTAGACTATTGTCTATAGACAGTGTACAGACTACGAATAGACACAAAAAATATCTTTAGGAAGGAAATAGAGTCTATGAGAAGTCTATAGACCATTGCTGTAAGGAAAATTTCCAATAATTTCACCCTAATTAAGCCGAGCACCAGACCAGGGGAAAGCTTGTACACCATTATATCACCGGTGGGTACCCGGCGGCACTGGGGATCGAACCGCACACCTCCCGCATTCGAGGCGGATGTTCAGACCACTAGGCCATCGCTGCGGTTACTGGTGCAGCTGAGGCGCAGACTCACGTGGTGTTCGGCGGGCTAACGACGCGGTTCCTAACCGGCTCCAGCTTGTGGCCGACCACGGGCGAGTCTGCCGTGAGGACGATGGCAGAGTAGCCGACCCGCGAGGCCCGCTTGACGAGCCACTCGGTGAGGGCCCGGTCCCGGAACATGTACGTCTGGAACCAGAGCAGGCAGCGGGGCGCGCGCATGCGCACGTCTTCCAGCTTCGTGGTGCTGAATGAGCTGAGGATCATCACCGTTTCGGCTTCTTGGGCGGCTGCGAGAAGCGGAGAATTAAAAATTGGTTTTGGGGGAAAGGAAATGGCGCAGTATTCAGCTGTCTCACATCTCGGCGGACACCTGAACCGCTCCGCAAGGGAAGGGATAAAGGAGGGAATGAAAGAAGAAAGGAAGAAGAGGTGCCGTAGTGGAGGGCTCCGGAATAATTTCGACCACCTGGAGATCTTGAACGTGCACTGACATCGCACAGCACACGGGCGTCTTAGCGTTTTTCCTCCATAAAAACGCAGCCGCCGCGGTCGGGTTCGAACCCGGGAACTCCGGATCAGTAGTCGAGCTCCCTAACCACTGAGCCACCGCGGCGGGTTTAGAATCAAAAATTGATTTTCGGGGAAATGAGATGGCGCAGTATTTAGCTGTCTCACATCTCGGCGGACACCTGAACCGCGCCGTGAGAGAAGGGATAAAGGAGAGAGTGAAAGAAGGAAAGGAAGAAAGAGGTGCCCTAGTGGAGGGCTCCGGAATAACTTCGACCACCTGGGGATCTTTAACGTGCACTGACATCGCACAGCACACGGGCGCCTTTGCGTTTCGCCTCCATCGAAACGCGGCCACTGCGGTCGGGTTCGAATCCGGGTACTCCGGATCAGTAGCCGAGCGCTCTAACCACTGAGCCACCGCGGCGGGTCGAAATGCGACGAGGAATCGAGATATTGGCGCCTATTGACATTCATATGATCTCTGAAGAGTTGCAGAACACTCTGCTCATTCATCGAAATGATTGTAGACTACCGGACAAAAAGAAATTACAACGGTTAGGCTAATGTTGAGCCCGAAGAGTTTGTTGAAAAGTTATCCAATGGATGTTATTGTTAGATAAAATTCATGTATGATGTTTTTAAACAAGCACATAATTGGTTCGTTGGCCTCAAATTATGATGGCACATACCCACTACGGGGGACTGGCCAAGATGCATGAAATGATACCTCATCTGTGCTTGTCTCTATCTTCTTTCATCCGTCGTAAATCTGTGTTGCGCTGCACTCTGTTTTTATAATGGAATGGAATCATGGGGTGCACAGAAAGAGATTTTTCTGCGCGGTCAGGAAAACTGCTCCACTCAGGCCTACAAGTATGAGAGGACAAGCGTGCTGCCCCAGCTGGTACGAAATCAGCTGTCAACGGGAGGGGGGTCTACGCCGCTTCTTTTTTTTAGCGCACTTGCGACCCGTAAAATTTTTGTAATCCTGTACTTGGTCACAAAATTCCACCACGCATTTTCAAGGGTTCAGGAGCCGATGATTTCTGCCGCGTATACTTTACCAGAAAAGCACTGGTGAGCATGCCTCATACATGAACAGTGAGAGCTCTATAACGGAAGCCAAGGTGCTGAACAGGTGACTATATGGAATACATCGGTGCGAAAGCACTATTCCGAAGGGTAAACCCCGAGCAAGATCTTCCAATATTTGTGCGTTTGTGCCAGGTGAAATGTATAAATAAAAATAAATCAGTTAAATATACGCGACTTGCATTCGAACCCGGGGCAGCGCGAACAGATCAGTTTCGCTGGCCACTGCACGCCTCGTGTTAAACTGCAACACACTCTCATGCTATGCATTGCACATCGTCTCCTTCTTCATCAACTAGTACTATACTATAAAACTAATATTCGCGCTTTGATCTATGTGGCGGCAGTGACAGATGTGCGGTGCATGCGTTGGCGTGGACAGCGTGGTAGCAGAAACACGGCACAAGAGCAATACGCGTTGGCGTTGACAACATTGCTGCAGAAGCGCGGCACTGGAGCGTAGGCTGTAGGTGTACATTAGATAGATTGGCATTGAGAATGAAAAAGTTGAAGGCGCGCATAACTGGCTCCTTGGGTGAGGGGACTCCTCAATCGCGCTTTCAGCTACGTGGCTGTGGTGTCCACCTAAAAGAAAAAAGTGCTTTCGCACAATATTTTGTCATTCGCAATGCTAAACTGGCACCCATTTTTTTCTCAACAGGCTGCGCGTTAATTTTGGATGCTTAGCGCCATGCAACAGGTGGTGGCAGCCGCAGAACATAGTCTTCCCACCAGTACCATCCTTCTTACAAACTCGGACCATTTCAAGAAAGCCATCGAAGCTATGTTCTATTAACACCAGGTTGTTAGCCCACCCCTCATGTAAAGCCCTCAAGGGCCCTTGAGGTATCTATAATAAATAATAATAAAATAAATAAAAAGCGCTTTTCTAGAGTCTCTTGGCTTGAGCGAAAGTCACAACATTAGAAAGCATTTGGTGATAGTTTAATAATGCACACGGCAATTTCTCATAGCATTATAAATGCTATGAGACAGTCCTGGCTATGCTGACAGTCCTGAATTAGAGCATCCATACCTAAGGCAGTCCCGGTCTCGCCGTGCGGGTGGGCCAGCGCATGCATGGCTGCAGGTGCGAAACCAATGGGCATCGAAATCTTGTGTCCCAAAACCGTGGTCGTCATGTTGACCTCCTGTACGTCCACCAGGGGCCGAGGTCGGAAGCGGAGTCTAAAGGTGAAAAAGCAGCACAAATCATTTTTCAGTATTAATTGATATGTATATACAAATATTTCAATCGCGCTTTGAAAATCATTTTTAAGCACCCTCAGGCGCGTCGCAGGCCTGACCGCCGCAAGCAAATGCGAAAATCAGATATATGCGCAAAAAGACAAGGAGGGAAACGTGATTTTGCAATACGAGTCCATTATAGAGAAAGGGTGTGCAGATGGTTCTCGTTAATCACAAAGTAGACACGGTAGGGGAAAGCCTCAGGGTGCTTGCCAACGTTTCGACAAGAGGACTTGTCTTCGTATGACCCAAAGACCCAAGCAGCGTTAGCGTTTAGTAGATGCACACTGGCGCCTCGCTATTCCCTTATCCCTAATCGATAGGGTCACCCTATTCTAAAGCCCAGTATGGGGAACTTGCGCTGATGTTTGTGGTGCCGATTGCAGCGCCATAACACACTGCCTAGCGGGAAGAGCTAGCAGTTTTGGGTAGTACTCTTAGTACTTTTCCGCGCCACCTTCAGGCACTTATTGTCGTGAGCCTCCGCGCTCTGTCGAAGGCGCACGTGCCGTGCGTCAGCTATCTGGGCTACGCCGAGAGAAGCTAGGCAATGAATGCTGTCAGCCAAATGCGGGTATCTAATCGCGCAGAATGTGTTCTCGCGTTTGCAGCGGCCCAAGCGGCTGGCAAAAGCAGTTTTGAGTCACCGAATGGAACAATTGCAGTGCCACCTTGGCAGCGCAGGTTCCCCATAGCGAGCACTGCGTTCCCGTCATCTCTTCTTTGGCGCCAGCTCTACGCGAGGGCGATTGCAGCCATCCAAAGCGCAGCGTCACACGCACCAGGTGCTCTTAAACCGGCGCGCGCTGCGTTCCATGATTACCTGTTTCGGGTTTCCGTACCCGCATCAGCATCCCCATCCACATCCGCATCAAGAAACTACAGCGCTCGAGAATATTTTTTTTATGTTCCGCCGGCGAAAAAAAGCTCACGACTCCGCTTCGTGTTTCGCAGTGAGGTAAATGCGGCCAGCAGCACGCAATTTTTTAATCGCCCTTTGAAAGGTCAATAGCTGGGGCAGCCGTGGCAGCCAGTAATGTTCCTTACTAGGGTCGCACTGGGACGATGCTTCTTCTCTGACTCTTCTGAAAACTGCGAGAAAAAACTTGCCGGCTTTTAGCACTGTCTCTACACGGTCAATAAGAAAATTATTTTCGTAACTCACCCCCAACCTCACTCTTCGGCTTTGCTGCGCCCACCCAACTCCTGTATCCAGAGATCGGCCATCCTCAAGAACTCCTCGGTTTCATGTAGAGTTTATTTATCAGGACGACGATAACGACATTTCCTTCCGCAAGCAGCGCGGCAATACTTTACTACGGCTCTTGCACTGATGAGTAGGGTGACCGGGCGACGCTCTGAGGAATTGCTCCTACCATATCTTTGCAGAAAAAGATAAACCAGATTGGGCCCCACTTTGTGCTATGGTACCCTCACAACGCTAACATCGTTCTATCCTTTACACTCACCTTCTGAAAGCCGCCGTGTTCTCCTTGAGCGTCTGTTGTCGATCCGCCCCAGAAAAGAAATACCTCTTGGCCTGTGGTTGCAGAGTGAGCCTCGCCACGCGCTCCACGTCGGCGATGGTTATCACGGCGTGCTCCTTCACCTTTGCGACGTCGGAGGACAGCGCCACTTCCAGGCTGCTGGGTCCGAAGTCGTCGTCCGACCGAAGCCCGATGTCCAGGTCCAGATGGTCCGCGACCACTTCCAGATGCTTGGCGTACTCGTCGTCTGCGCCCTCGCTGTTACTTTCCTGCGGTCTCGGTTCAGGTTCTTGAACGTGGCTTTTGTTGACTCCTTGGGGAACTCCCACGTTTTCTATAACAGCTGTCTCTAAATGCGGATTGTCTTCAACGCTACGGCGTTGACGCCGACTTGGTACGGCGGCGTCAACTTTGAATGGGTGGCTGCGTGGATTGTGGGATTTGTGGGACTCTAGTCCATTGTCTTCGAGGGGGCAGTCATGTTTTACGGGTGGAGCTGCAGCCCGGGGTGGTTGGCTGGCGCTGGCATTGGTGGCTGGGATGTAAACAGAGGCAACGTGAGAAATCTGGCGGGGTTGTTTACGAAATCGACGCCACACTGCGGCGGCGCCGCGAACTATTCCGAGATCAATCACGCACCCTGAAACACGTCGTTTGCTCTGTTGTAAGTACTTTGCCGGTGCATTCACACGTTGTTGTTTTTTCCTATAACAATGTACCTTAAGAGCGTTGTTATATGAATAGTTGCGCAAGCAGTACGGTAATCGCGTGGCCTTGCTAACCTGTGAAGAAAATTCCGCTTCTAGTTTCGTTACTCACAAGTTGTACAAGTCCTCATCGTCGATGTCATGGAGTTATTAGATTATCTCTAAGCGTGCGTCGACCGTCTGCCGCTCCGATTTCTCGTCGTCCGTTTTCAGACGACAAAAAGCTATTTTTACTTTTCTTTCGTTCGTTCATTTGCATCGTCATGAATTGAGTCTGGCTCAGGCGAGGTTGCCATCACTGATAAATAAGAGCAAGTCTGTCGTAAAATTTAAAAACAATCGTAATTCTGCCTAGGCCGCCCGCACGAGTCTTTCGTAACGCCGGCGTACTGTATGAATTCAGGGCATAGAAGGTGGCCGAGTATAAATCGGTCCAGCATGCTAGACTTTGCCGGAGGTTGCAGATGGCCGAGACCAGGGTTAGGAAGGAGTGTCCCGGGCCGGTAGCTTTGTATATATATATATATATATATATATATATATATATATATATATATATATATATATATATATATATATATATATATATATATATATATATATATATATATATATATATATATATATATATATATATATATATATATATATATATATATATATGTGTGTGTGAATAGGTCTTTGTGTAGCGTATTTAACGCCTTTATTCATCCAAACTCAATGGGAAGGAATGCGCAAGGTTGGTCTGGGAGCTTGTGAACAGTGGTGTTGCAGCGGAGATTCCCCCCCCCCCCTTTCCTTAACTCTTTTTGGTCGGGAAAATTGCCAGCACAGTACGTGAAAAAAAAAAGAGGAAGACGCTTTGTTGCGGGTGTTCCTGAGTGTTATTGACCGGCCTACTATTGGTGGGGGGGAGGCGGGTGCAGTGATTGGCGGAAACCTTCTGGTGAAAGTTAACGTACATTTGAGGCTGCGAAGGTATAGTTTGAAGAATTTACAGAAAACAAGTATAATGATCACTGTTCTCCATGCGTTTTATTGCAAAGAATTACTAATTTTGGCATATTCTCTTTCTGCAAGCCGTATCCTAAGAGGTCCTGCTAGCCGCGGCGGAGGCTGAGTGGTTACGGCGCTCGGCTGCTGGCCCGAAAGACGCGGGTTCGATCCCGGCCGCAGAGGTCGAATTTCGATGGAGGCGAAATTCTAGAGGCCCGTGTACTGTGCGATGTCAGTGCACGTTAAAGAACCTCAGGTGGTCGAAATTCCCGGAGCCCTCCACTACGGCGTCTCATAGCCT
Organism: Amblyomma americanum; assembly: GCF_052857255.1. Lineage (NCBI taxonomy): Eukaryota > Metazoa > Arthropoda > Arachnida > Ixodida > Ixodidae > Amblyomma > Amblyomma americanum. The sequence goes on from NC_135504.1 coordinate 17,969,934, forward strand.
GAGTCGCTTTGGGACGTTAAACCCCCATAAACCATAAACCAAACTAAGAGGTCCTGCTATGTTATTTATTCGACCCGCTAAGCCCGTGGAGTATAAGAGGTGTTGTAGGCTACAAACGACCTTGATAATTTTTTTTTAAACAAATAGCGACCTCAGTACTATCGTTTGCGCCTTGTCACTTATCTGGTTTCCGCGGCTGACTCCATATGAGCATCGGAGTATAATGAAAAAGTTCGTTATGCATCACCAAAAAGGGCGTCGCAACTGCCTCGAATTTTTTTTTCGTTTCATCAAAACTTTTACAACCAATCTACCTTGTTCCGCACGGACAAGGCAAGAAGAAGATAAATAAACGCACCTTATCAAACGCGCCTGCAATCACGCGAAATAGGATGTGTTCGATTCTATCAGAGACCTTGACTGAAGCGGCTTTTCGTAATAACCAAGACAGCCTACGGTTTGCCAATGTTTCACAGTTCGGAATTTTTGTCGCTAATTTGAAGCGGCAAGCTTTTGACGACTCGCCTAAGTTCTGTTTGTTTGGTCTCGTCAATATATGCCTTCTGTTACATCCAGCATGCCTCCAGCCTCCCCAATATAATGAAAAATCGAACTCAACGCAGGCAAAGCGCGACGCCAGATTGGAATTGATTTCGAAGAAATCAATTCGAAGAAGCGCGTCTAAATTGTCTTGTTTCACTTTAAAACGCACAAGGGCCTTTAGGTTTGTTAACCCAAAATTTGTTTTGCTCTAATTAATTAAGAGGCCTAAACTGATCTGTTAAAACAAACAGGCGACATTACATCCCGAGACTTTTCGTGTGCAATACATTTCAATACAGTGATAAGCTCTTCAGAGTGAATGTTACCAGGAGATGAGGACGAGGGATTTTGATAATGCGTAGCTCAATTATGAAATGCTTTATGCATTATCAGCTGGCAGACACTGCGCCTTCATTCCTCTGCTTACGATCAAAAAAAGCATTTTATGTTCCCCTAAAGAATTGTCCAAGTTTTACAAAGCGCTTAAATACTTAAATATTGGAGTTTGCTACCTTTGTTTTCAGACAGAAGAATCGCGCTTGCAAGAAGCTGCTATCGGCTGAATCCAGGCTTCATTTAATGCACTAATTTTTAACTTGTATTTTACTACCTTGTCCGGTAAGTTAAAGTTGGTCAATTTAATGTGCTTGAACACGCTGAAAAGAATCAAGTCTAGTTAGAGAAATTAATTAAAATAAGTTGGTGTAAGTAAAGACTTCTTGGGGTACCATAAAATTAACAGCAAAGTAATTAGTAATAAAAACACACCGTCGACAAAATATGAGTGAATAAAACAGAAGAGAGCAGCACCGAAAAATTCATCGCGGCTAGAAATGCCTCAGTATAAATAAAACTTTGGTGCCACAAAGCTGCAAATCTTTATGAACACCAAACGGCAAAAAGGGACGTTTACGCGCCTCTTTACTGAAATCAGCCGAGTTGTAAAAAAAAAAAAAGCAAAAGCATCGCGATGCTCACAACAAAGCGAAACAAAAACTCCGAGGTTAAGAACGACATACTATTACTGAGCACGCTGTGGATGTCAAACATGTTCGTAAGCACAGCGAAAGTATAGAGGGCAAGAAGTAATAGGAGGAACGAATATCCATTAAAAAACGGGACTTGTTATTTCATTCAGGAAGCACTAAACCTATTCTGACCACGAAAGCAAAACCCGGCGCCTAGAAAAAAAAAAGGTGGGGGGGGGGGGGGAGCGCAGTGCAGCGGCCACTCACACTGCAGCAGTAGGACGAGACAGGTCGCCACGAAGAAGAGGGCGGCGAACTTGCGGAGTCGCATGGTCCACGTGCTCTGGTGGTAGCGCTCCGCCGGGCAACGTGACGTCTATTCCAGTTCAGTGCAGCTTGTGTTACTGAGGAAGGGCACTGTTCGTCCTTGGGGTACCTCCTCCTGCTGGACGGGCGAGAATTCCAATGAGGCACGTGGATGGGCCGTGACGCACCCAGAGTGACCACAGCCGACCCTCACCACCCTCCTTCCCTCCCCTCTCCGCTTACATCGAAGCGGGTTCAATCGCTAAGCGCGTCTTCCGGACTGGAAAGCGCGTTCTTGCTTACAGTAGGAGCATTGCCTCCGTCTTGAACTGGGATGCGTCGTTCATTTAGCGAGCTGATGAGACCCGCCGCGGTAGCTCAGTGGTTAGTGCGTTCGGCTACTGATCCGGAGTTCCCGGGTTCGAACCCGACCGCGGCGGCTGCGTCTTTATGGCGGCAAAACACTAAGGCGCCCGCTGTGTGCACCGGGGTGCCAGTGCCATGGCCCTACGTGGCCTGGACACATGCGCGTAATGTGAGGGCTGTGCGGTGGCCCTGAGACCTTGCACGGTCCAAACTCGCTTGCTTAATAAAGTTTTCCATCCATCCCGTGTGCTGTGCGATGTCAGTGCACGTTAAAGATCCCCAGGTGGTCGAAATTAATCCGGAGCCCTCCACTACGGCACCTCTTTCTTTCTTTCTTTCTTTCTTTCTTTCTTTCTTTCTTTCTTTCTTTCTTTCTTTCTTTCTTTCTTTCTTTCTTTCTTTCTTTCTTTCTTTCTTTCTTTCTTTCTTTCTTTATTTCTTTCTTTCTTTCTTCTCTTAGTCCCTCCCTTATCCCTTTCCTTACGGCGCGGTTCAGGTGTTCGCAATACACTTAATAAATTCATTACACCTAATAAACTAGAAATAAATGTAAAAAAAAACGCATGCTCCAATATATTTGCAGTATATATTCCAATACGGGCAACTTATTCTCGGTCACTGCAATACCAGCGCCGACCAGATAAACGTTTGATTAAGTTAACATTAATTTTTTCTTCATTTTTACGTCTCATGAACAGCACGCCGTCTAGCTGCAGGGGTTAGGCATATTGACCTAAACGTTACTGACTAATATTAGGCTTTTATTTTCGCTTGCTGCGACGGAAGAATTCAGCTCAGTTCAAAAATCCCAAGAAGCAGTTTATAAAGTGTAGTTAAGGAAGACCGCATAAGCACCGAAGAAAGGAATAAAAAAATGGGTGCAGAAACATTTTATAGGTAGCATAGAAAGTACAGGAGAAAGTTTTTCTGGAGAAGACTCACCGAAACTTCAGTAGTCTCTAAAGTTCGCTCCGTTCTGCTACGCCTCAAAAACACGTAGGGCATAGCAGACTCCCAGACACGCGGAGACTGCTAGCATAGAATATTCTCCCGCTCAGTTCGTTTCTCCCTCTTCATAAATTGTTGCTTTTTCTTTATAGTTAGCCCTCTCATTGGCTGGAGATTCCTTAACGCCGGAAGCTTATTCATATGCGTGATACAGGCTGGTGCGGACACATTCCAGATGAGGACCACTGTCAGCATTACTGCCGCCTTGACACTGAGGACTTCTTTATCAGATCCAAGAGCGGCAATTCAATTACATGGTTTCACATTTCTAATCTCTATGGGAGCAGATTGCTAAGGATACATAAAAACAGGGTGCAGAAAGGCTGTCTCTATCTTACTAATGGTTTCGTTGATTCCGTAATCGTTTGATTAGCAACGACAAGCAACGTTACCCACGTTGTAATGGCGAATAGATTTTATCAGTTCGACCTACTCTGAGTGTCTTCCTATCTCCATTTCTCCACCTCCTTGGCTTTCTAATTGTTTTCGTCACCCATGTGGAATCTCAAACCCTCATTTTTGGCCCCTAGTAGCCTGCCGTTTGATTTATACCCATAGGCATGATTTCTTTATGGAAGTGGGGTTAAGAACTGATAACGCTATCGCTGTATGACGCTGGGATTGAGATTGGTATCTATCTATATTTTTTGTCAAGTGGTAAGCGCACAACAGCTATCCAACCTGTTGTCATTGCTCAAGAAAATAAACTTCCGATTCCTGAACCGTGAACGAAGCGTACAATGAGAAAAAGTCATTTTCGACACCTTAATGCCCCCCACTGAAGTTCGCAGCCGCACTAGCGTTTTTTTTTTTTGCAGTTGTTGAGAATTTTTATCTTAGTTCTTGGTATTAAACAGCCCAAAATATATGGCATGGCAGTTTTCTGTTATCGCCCGGAACTTCCTTTTCATCCATTACAGTAATAAACATTCTCAATTTCCAGCCGATTAAAAGCTTCAAAGAGCATATGATTTGCGATATGAGTTTACATTCTTCTTACCGCCCCATCCCCAGTCACAAATAAAAAATAAAAAGTGCGTTCTACGCATATCGTCTTCATTTAGGGGAGACGTAGCTCCATATGTCTTAAAAATGAGCTGTCCTCCACTGATTCAGAATTGCATTCTCATTGCGGCAATAATCCCGGGAAGACGTGAAAAAGTTAAAGTCACGCAGACTCGCTTCACCAACCATGTTCCGACTTCACTGGGCCCCCATTACAGCCTCGAAAATTTCAGGAGCCGCTGTGTCTGCCGTTACCACTCGCGGAAAGCGACAGTTATTCGAGCCTAGATGCATTGCATCTCGAGGTCCTCACCATTGTGCATTCCCTCCAGTCATTTGGACTCCTTCCCTCTCTCCCAGAGTACACGATATAAACCGACTCCCAAGCCGCTACTCACCACATACATAACCGCACCCTACCTCCTTCACCCCAACAGGAGGTCGAACGAGCGGTCTCCGCTCTGCAGCCTTCCATTTTCTTCGCTGGGTACCTGGACGTCCAGGGATTCACGGCAATGAGCTGGCCCATTAGCTCGCCCGCGACACTCTTCCCCGGGCACTGTTGATCCCCTAGCCCAAGCCCTCCAAGGGCGGTGGGATACATTCTTTACGCCGCACTATCAAGGAAGTCTGCCTCCAGTTGCGTTTCGACAAACTTCTCTGCCCTAGCCCTCATCCATCACTCAGCGCGCCGGATGCTCGCCTTCTACAGTGCATCCAAATGAATGCACTCATTACTGCCACCTGCCACTTTATGGCTGTCGATCCGACCCCTCTTGTCCAAACTGCCCCTTTACCTATGCGGATCTATCCCATTGGCTATTCCACTGCCCACCTGCTCAGCAATCAGGTTCCTACCACCCCCTTCTCTTTCCACCATCACAAGGCGTGACACTGAAGGGTAAGATGACAGCTGCCACTGGTTTCCCAGGCGGTCTATATGTTCGGCGTGTCATTCTTGGCTGGACGAATACCTTATATTACTACTACTACCCTGACACACACAACGTGAACAAGAGAAGGGAAATCCTCAGGGTACTAGCACCCTGAGGCATTCCCATTCCACCCACGCCGCACTGCACCTACTGCATTATGGGCCTCGTCCGAAAGACCTACCTCCAGAATCTTTGTCTTTTGTGCAGAAGGTCTAGTCGCTTTGGTCGCTTGGAAATGACGAGGAAGTCGGTGAGTTCCACTCATGCATGCAGTTAAGTTTGTCAGCTTATATGCATGCCTCGGCTTGGCGTGCATTCACCGCCGTGGTGGCTCAGTGGTTTCGGTGTTCGGCTGCTGACTCCCAAAGATGCGACTTCGATCCTGGCCGCCGCGGTCACATTTCCGTGCAGGCGTAATGCTGAAGTCCCGTCTACTGTGCGATGTCAGTGCAAGTTAAAGACCTTAGGTGGTCAAAATTTTTCGGAGCCCTCCACTACGGCACCTCGTTCTTTCTTTCGTTCCTCCTTTATCCCTTCCCTTACGGCGCGGTTCAGGTGTCCGCCGAGATGTAAGACAGATATTGCGCCAGTTTCTTTCCTCAACAACCAATTTTACCAGCGTTCCATTTCCTTTCAATTCTATTTGGTATAGTAGGGCATTCTTGCTGGCCTCTGCCATTAGTCGCTGCTCTCATTGACATAAGGCGTCAAAGAAGACGTCACGCTGGTCGCGATGGGAAATACCCATGGTGACTTACATGCATAAACGCGTCTTTAGACCATGTTGGACTGGCGGGCTGGATCCCCCTTATAAAAATGTTCTATAGACTGTCTATAGACTTCTTATAGACTCTGTTGCCTTCCTATACATATTTCTTTTTGTCTATTCACAGTCTATAGACTGTGTGTACACAAAGGTCTACTAAAATTCTATGGCCATAAATCTATGGATCGTCTATACACTGCCTATGGGATTCGTATTGCCTGTAGACTGTTCTCTAGTGTTTTTATAGAGTATCTAGAGACTTTATAGACAGAAGTCTGTGGATAGTCTATAGACTTTGGTCAAATGTTTAGGGGAATCTCCCAAGGTGGAGTAGATTTGTAATAAGGGAGTAAATTACTCATTGGCATCCACCCATACGCAGCCATACGGCTACAAAGGATAGCTACACAGTTTTCTCAGAAATTTCATAGTTAAAGAAAAAATTCGTCCTGGACCCCGGACCAGGACTAATTTTTCTTTGACTACGAAGTTTCTGAAAAAGCTGTGTAGCTTTTCTTTGTAGCCGTATGGCTGCGTTTGGGTGGATGCCAGTGGGTAATTGCTCCCTTATTACAAGTCTATAGACTGTCTAAAGAAATTTTTTGTAGGGGCCAAATCATTAATGACGACACATGATGACATAGTTATCTAATCTACTCCTAATCTACCGCGCCAAATCAATTTTGTGTCATTTGTGCGAAGAACTGGCTAGCCAGCCGCGGCACCACAATCTGCCCGGCACTGTCTTTAATTGGCTGTTTGCTTTCCCATCTGCTCTCGCTTTCGTCACATTGACGTCACGACCAACCGAAATCGAAAGCGGAAAGGCTAGTTAAAGAATACGGCCCCGTATTTGTTTCCGGATGCCTTAAAACACCCGGCTATATATCACCGAAGTCTAACATGCCGGAAGTTGTTTATTCGAACTTATTGCCTCTTGTGCTGCAGCCCCATTTCATCGTCTTCATCTTTCTTCCCTTAGTTTCGCGCTTTTACATTACAACTTCATCTGCGCGCTGTTTGGCTGATAGAGAATGCCCCGCCGCGGTGGCTCAGTGGTTAGGGCGCTCGGCTACTGATCCGGAGTTCCCGGGTTCGAACCCGACCGCGGCGGCTGCGTTTTTATGGAGGAAAAACGCCAAGGCGCCCGTGTGCTGTGCGACGTCAGTGCACGTTAAAGATCCCCAGGTGGTCGAAATTATTCCGGAGCCCTCCACTACGGCACCTCTCTCTTCCTTTCTTCTTTCACTCCCTCCTTTATCCCTTCCCTTACGGCGCGGTTCAGGTGTCCAACGATACATGAGACAGATACTGCGCCATTTCCTTTCCCCCAAAACCAATTATTATTATTACTGATAGAGAAGTGGCCGATGGTGACGACTAATGGTGGCCGATGGTGACGAACCTTAACCAATTGAGTTGATGTTACTGGTAGCGTCTGTTCTTTATTGCCATTTGATGTAGCCGAACAGTCAGATATCCGAGCTAACCGGTGCAGTTGTGTACAGCCCTGCAGTTGCGTACTTAGCTGCAGTTGTGTGCAGTTGTGTATTTACCCATGCCGCTCATCTCGGTAGCAAAAACAAAAACATAATCGTGAACAGTGGCGGCACCTACCTGTGTTTGTTCCATTCCTACTGCCAACATTAGCCAGAAAGGAAATATACTCGCAAAAAGGATAACGGCGTGTGAACGAGTCTCCCATGACCTGGAAATGTCGCGGTGGCCTTTAATAGAAATACATGTCCCCGGTGGCTGTATGCGTTCCCTTTTCAAAATCACCCTTGACTGCTATTTTGATGCGTGCAATAATTTTTTTAGTGCACTGCTTATCTACTTCTTATCCAGACAGATGCTAACGTGCGTTTATTATTGTTGTATGTGTTGGGTTCTTTGGGAATTCATCCATCTGCGGCCCATTAAACCCAGCGCCAGAGCTTCTGCAAGTCTTGTGGTCTTGGGAACAACGCATTGCCTTCCGACACAGGCAAGTTTGATGGGCATCCATTCTAATGAAGAGTTTCTCATGAGACAAATGATGTGCGGGCAGCTTCTTTTTTGGGCTTCACTTCACAGTTCTTGGCGTGGAAAGTTTCTCCAGTTGAGTTGAGAGTAGTACTCTTCGCGTACGACGTACCTCGGAGTCAGTTTTGTTGAGTCCGGGACACCTGGACGGAAAGTCACGAATGAAACTCATTAGTAACCGTGTTTCTTATTCCCTCTTTATGTATAAACTGTTTGCGTGGAGAAAGTCACTCACCAAGGAGCGCTATGGTGCGCTCGAGTTCTGACCTCAGTATGTCCAGCATTCTTGCGACACCCTCCGTGCCCTGAAAAAAACAGATCAAGGAGAAAAGGTGTTCGGCAAAACACGGAATCACTAAAAAAAATATTTCACCAAGAGAGATGTCTATCCAAGTGCAGTCACACGCAAGCGTTAGTATAGCAGGCGTGTTGATAGTGGTGTAGGTAGTATAGTCGTATTAGTGGTAGGAGTAGTAGGCGAATAGCTAGTAGTGATGGTACTATTAGTAGCAGCAGGAGTAGTAGAACGAATCGTTATAGTAGTAGTATAGTCGTGTTAGTTGTAGGAGTAGGAGCCTAAGAGGTAGTAGTGGTATTAGTAGCGCCGAACACTCCATATCGAAACAGCACATTATCGACTGAGGCAAGGCGCACGTTCTCGCGACAGAAAAGAAGAAATTTCCCTGCTTTCACCTGGAATCTTGACGATGCAAACGACCTGTCACACCTTGAACCAAAACTGCGGAAATCTGACAACTGCTTACGCACGCTCCTTGCGCCCCCTTTTAAAGCATACATAAGCCCGAGCACCCGATTCTCGTTTTTACTGTGAACAAGGCTCCCGTACTGTGGGAGCCGAAACGTCTTTTGTGTATTCTTTTCTATGTTGTGGTCGGCGTCTGCACTGTCACGTTGTATAGCAGCAGAAGTAGTAGTAAGAATAATAATAGTCTTAGTAATAACAGTAACCGCAGCGGTGGCCAAGTGGTTGAGCATCCGCCTCGCATGTGGGAGGTGCTGGGTTCGTTGCCCAGTGCCGCCGGGTACCCACCGGTGATACAATGGGCGCAAGCTTTCCCCTGCCTGGTGCTCGGCTTCTTTGGGGTGAAATGATTGGGAAATGGGTCTTTGACCCAACCTTGAGTAATCGAAAACGCCTTGTGTCATGGCGCTCTTTGGCCACAGTTGCCTTTGCGCCATAAAAATCCATCACTATCAGTAGTAACAGTAGTGGTAGTAGTAATTACTACTACCACTGCTGTTATCACTACGACTATTACTATTCCTACTACTCCTGCTGCTAATAATACCACTACTACCTCTTCGGCTACTACTCTTACCACTAATACGACTATACTACTACTATTACGATTCGTAATTGTAATTGTAGTAATAGTAGTAATTGTATTAATACTAAAACTAGCAGCATCATTACCATCAGTTATCATCATCAGTCCGCTTCATTATGCATGTCCATTATGCGAGCGCGTTCATTACACGAGTAAATACGGTAGTTTTGTTGCCGAGGTCTCTCCCTTGGAGGGTTGAAGGGAATAAAGCGAGAGAAACAAAGTTATGAACAAAAAAAAACTCCAGTTCTTCGTTGTAGACTGGGTGAAGCATATGTGATCATGTAATGATTTTATGAGGCCGCTTACACACTCACTGGAAACCAATGGAAATCATTAGCGCAGAGGGATAAGCGTAAGACTGCTCACATTGTAAGCCAGTCCCCAGAGGGCGGGCCTTCCCACGAACACGGCCCGTGCTCCCAGGCTCAGGGCCTTCACCGCGTCTGCGCCGCTCCGCACTCCGCCGTCCATGTAGACCTCGATGCGACCCCTGGTGGCCGCCACGATCTCGGGCAGGGCTTCGATCTGAAACGATGTGCGCGCTCTCTGCAGGGCTTCGGACCGATGTGCGAAATGTTCCAGGCGATACGTAAAACACTGATGTATTACGTGCATGAGCCTCATTCGTATTTCACACTTCCGTGTTGATAATTAAAGTACGTCCAATTTGATGACTTGTTCGCTTTATATGAAGAATAATTTGGGATTTCTGTATTCTTTTCTCATCGTCATCAACATCGTCAGCCCGACAGAATGAAGCTTTCGTCTGCTTTTTATCTTTATATTTTTCTTGGCCTGATTCACAACTGTTATCCTGGACTATGAGGGAGTACGGCCGTATCAGCATCAGCATCATCAGACGTCTGCTGCAATACAAAGGCTTCCCCCACTAAGCTGCGCTAAGCCCGACGCAAAAAGCCTAGTCTTCAACACCCATCTTTTATCAAGAGGTTGTAAGAAACGGTCGATATCTTATGATTTGAAATCCCGTATGCATTGTTTATGAATTCGTTGAGGAATTATCATGGCTAGATGCCACGTTGCAGACAGCGAGGACTACAATGCTAACGTTAAAGACCGAATGACAGCCGCCGCGGTGGCTGAGTGGTTACGGCGCTCGGCTGCCGGCCCGAAAGACGCGGGTTCGATCCCGGCCGCGGCGGTCGAATTTCGATGGAGGCGAAATTCTAGAGGCCCGTGTGCTGTGCGATGTCAGTGCACGTTAAAGAATCCCAGGTGGTCGAAATTTCCGGAGCCCTTCACTACGGCGTCTCTCATAGCCTGAGTCGCTTTGGGACGTTAAACCTCCATAAACCAAACCATAAAGACCGAATGCACAAAGCGGCTGGTTGCGTATGATCAGCACTTCATTGCTGACCAATCGCAGGAAACTGTGCCTGTAAAACAACCTTATATATGTGATCGCTGATTTCCAAGAGATTCACGCACTAATGGATGCTTGGTGACAACCCGCATCATTGGTAATCTTCAAGGTATATAGTATAGCGTGCTGAATAGTGCACGGGAACATGCCGGTCATGAACCGAACATGTCTGTGAACCCGTTAGGCGACCCAGGCATACTGGACTTTGAATAAACAGTTTTGGAAGGTCCTGTATTCTTAAGTTTTGATACCAGCAGCGAGTTTCGTGATATATATTGATTCCTTTACTGCGAGACATATTACTGGTCATATTACTCGTGCTGTTTGTCCAATAAACTGCCCAGTAGCTTGCCGACTGAATGGCGACGCGACTGTTTCAGAACACCGAACAATCAGAAAGTACATGTTTTAGTTACAGATTATGCTAGGAGTAATAACGTCTTCGAACACTTTGCCCGTGTTGTAAAGAATGTGTGCATATAATGTGTCCCAGATAATTTGCTTTTCGTGCTTCTTGTACAGTGCGACCAAGATAGCTCCAGGTAGAAAACAGGGTGGCTTTACTTTAGTGTCGCTTGGACCTGAACTAATTGTTAGAGCACTGCAAGTTTGAAGTCGTTTCACTTCTAATTTGATTGTAATGAAGGAAAACATCTCGGTCATCATAATCATCATCATCAGCCTGACTACTCTCACTGCAGGGCAAAGACCTCTCTCATGTCTCTCCAACTGACCCTGTCATTTGCCAGCGGCGCCCGCCATATGCCTGCAAACTTCTTGATCTCATCCGCCCACCTAACCTTCTGCCGCCCCCTGCTACGCTTGCCTTCTCTTGGAATCCACTCCGTTACCCTGAAGGACCAGGGGTTATCTTGCCTTCGAATTGCATGCCCTGCCGAAGCCCATTTTTTCCTCTTGATTTTGACCAGGATGTGAATAACCCGCGTTTGTTCCCTCACCCACATTGATGCATTGTGATACATCTCGGTATCACAATAAAATAAAGTATTTCGAATGCATTTCCGCTAAAACCAATATCTTCCAAACTGAGAAGCTCTTCATTTCTATTATCAAAGGTTTGACCACTATATGAATAGCTCTATAGACTGATAATAAATTAGCCCCCGGACACTCACCGTGGCTGGAGCTCCGTCAAGTTGACGACCTCCATGGTTGGATACCAATACAGCCGCGGCCCCGTAGGTTTGCGCGTACACAGCAGCTTCGGCTGCACCGGAGTAGATAAAATGCGGTGATTTTCGATGCTCGCTGTGCACAAAACGCGGTACACGTAAATAGCAGAAAAAAGCTATGAAAGCAGCACCCAGAGAAAGAGAAATATCAGGACGCAGACAACAACAAGGAAGTCGCGGCGAGATTGGAGGAAAGCGATTGGCTGACTTACGCGTCACGATGCCCTTGATGACGACAGGCAGGCCGGAGATGCTTCGCAGCCAGGGCACGTCTTGCCACGTGACCGACGGATTGAACAGCCGGCCGGTGTACTCGGTGAGGCCGGAGCCGGACATGGACGACAGGCTTGACAGGGAACCTTCCAGGTTGGCCAGTCTGCGTATAGCAGTAAGCGGCAGTAAATGTAGTAGTAGTAGTAGTGGTAGTAGTAGTAGTAGTAGTGACAGTTGCAGTTGCACTTGTAGTAGTAGTAGTAGTAGTTGTAGTAGTAGTTGTAATGGTATTAGTAGTAGTAGGTAATGGTATTAGTAGTAGTAGTATAGTATTAGCAGTGGTATGAGTAGTTCTATTGGTATAGTATTAGTAGTGGTAGTATTAGTATAGTATTAGTAGTGGTAGTAGTAGTAGTTGCGATGGTAACAGTAGTAGTAGTAGTTGTAGCAGTAGTAGCAGTAGTGTGGTATCAGTAGTAGTAAGTGTGATGGTAACGGCAATTGTAGTAGTAGTAGTAGTAACCGTTCTCATGTCCAACATTCTCGGCCAAAAATTTCGAAACTTGAAAAATTATAAGATACTGTTATGGAGATATATTGAAGATTATGAGCCATTCTTCTGGTATGTAGCACAGTCTTTCTTTTAAAGTGTTTCTATGAATCTCATCGAAGAGCTAAGACTACAATAGAAAACTAATGAAGAACGCTTTTGACGATAACAAAAAAAGTTAAAAGAAAAAGCGCTAGACTGCCGGTCGGGTGATCTGCGGATATGTTGATTGTTATAGCGAAATGTCCCATTCTATAAAAAATTACCCCTATAAATGGTTTCCCGCTCGAAAATGCTTTTGTCCAGAATTGTTGGGTATGTGGGGCTAATGGTGCAGCCGCAGCTTTCGCCATATTGCATCAAACACCAAGTGGGATGGTTTAGTTAGTGTTATTAGCATCACCAGATTATGCGAGCAGTTGTGTGCATAAAAAGGTTTACCACTGAAAAATAAAAATTCTAGAAATATCTGGAGTATCCAAGAAGTGGGGTTGCCGAGCCATCTTTGGGAGTTCCGCCAGTCATAAAAAGTTAGTCATGCAAGCACCCAAACATTAGAGTAACGTGAGAAGACGCGAACTTATCAAGGTTGCGAAAACGGCACTCGTGACCCCTTCACGAGGCTTTATGCGCGTTTTGAAATTCGAAGAGCAGAGACGTAGTACCTTACCACGAGGTTAAATACGTGCAGCACATTGTTGTGCCTTTCGTATTTCGTAAAATAACCATCCAGGAATTGTGGGACAAACTAAATGACCTCTGTACTTCTCGTGATGAAGGCCATTATTAGCAGATTTGAGGAAGGGCGCGCGTCAACCTTCATCTCAGGCCACGGCTAGCGGAAACCGTAATGGCTTTGTGATGTTTCTCACTTGCGACCCTGTTTCGGTCATTCGAAGGGGGTGTTCGCCGCTCCTAATGTCAAGCGAGTGCTTGCGGAAGCTTCTCTCCTAGCATGTTTATGATTATATTCCGCACCAGCTCACCCGTCTAGGAACTGTGCTTTTGCCATTTCCTTTTAGAAAGAGCAAACTATTCGCGTTTTTATTATTTTCGTTCAAAAATGCATGTTTCGCATCTCATTTCTTTTTACGCTATAAAAATACGCTGCTAGAAAGAAGAATGCATCCACGAAACCTGCCCTTTCTGTCTATTCTAACTTATACTTATACTCTTCTTAATCAAATGCTAATAATTATTGAAATAAACTGTTTAATGACATTGTCGTACCAACTACTCTCTTTTTTTCTCGTACCTTGATTTTGATGTTTCATGTGGCTGTCAGAATTTTTTCGTTTTCTCTAGCGATGTGTTCTCTGCCGCGTGTTACTTTTTGCTGCTTTTTGCACAAGTATTCCTGCTTTGTTTTCATTGTGGCAGTGATGCTTTATACATTCTGCTCCTCAGATTCAACTTTGAACATTGTTATGCATAGGTTTGTACATCGTAACTACTTAATAAGATCACTTGGCAGCTTAGGTAGCGTCCGCTGGTCAAAGGAGGATAATTGCGCTATGTGTCTTATTTAAGAATGTTTTTAAAGCAAGTGGCGGCTGTTATACTAGTTGACAAAACTTCGTCGCCGCCCTCCTAGCCGCAGTTCGATCTGCGCTGTGTCAGTCCACTCACGTGAGGTTAGGCGGCAGGCTGAACCGGTTCTTGACGTCGGCGATCCTTAGCCCAAACACCGGTGCATCGACTGTCAACACCAGAGCCGAGTACCCCGCCTTGGCGGCCCGCTTCACCAGTGACTCGGTGAGCGAGCGGTTCCGGTACACGTAGAGCTGGTACCACAGCAGGCAGTTGGGGGCGCTTCTCCGCACGTCTTCCAGAGAAGTGGTGCTCAGGGTGCTCAGGATCATCACCGTACCGGCGGCCTCGGCCGCTGCGCAAGATTTAGCACGTCTTAAGAGTCATTGTCGCAATCGACCAAAGGCGAAGAACATTTCGAATGCGATAACATTTAGGTTGTCGTCTCGCAAAAATGAGCCGCCGCTGAGGCAGCGATCGAATATCGACCACTAACACTACTAACATAGATCGCCGGTTCGAATCCCTGCCGCGAGCTAGACTCTAACTAGCAAGTTTATGCTGCACGAAAAGCGAAATCCTATTCCCCCCCTCCGACCAGTCTGCGACAAACGGTTGAGCCGCAGTGTTCGTATGAAGATTCGTAAAGACATGGAATTGGGGGAACATAGGTCACCGGCTCGAATTCCTGCCTCGAAATAGGCTCTAAATTAACTAATAAGTTTGTGCTGCTATAAATGCAGAATCGTATAACACCATCTGGAAAATTCGGCGGCATACTTTTGGCGCACAAATTTTTCGCGAATGTCGGGACTAAGTGGCCTCACTTTGACGCCTGCCAAATAAGAATATATATATATATATATATATATATATATATATATATATATATATATATATATATATATATATATATATATATATACTGGCGTAGCACACACACGAAAGAAGAGAAACGACGGAAAGTACACAACGCAACGGTACATAGCAACACCAAATTTCCGAAGGTTGGAAATTTATGCGAACAGCTTTTAATTGATCATGGTTCTGACAGACAAAAGACGATGGACGAAGATAAAAGTATTGTCTCGCCATTTTTCTGTTCTCCATCTTTCGCTTTATTGCTGCCATGTTTGAAACACCAAGAAGCGCTTATGTTTCAAAAGAAGGTATTTTGAAATATGGCTGCTTGTAACTTCGGTAGCAGCTTTGCCACATACCCATATGTATAGCCTCAAATGACTCTTCGCTGAAGGGTTTATACGTGGCCGTTACTCAAATTATTTTTCAACGAAATTCCCACTTTTTGCTACGTCCTTTAACACCGCTGTGCTGTGTGTCATTCGCTACTTTCTCGCACACCACCTCGTACTACTCTCAATATCGGCGCGCCAGAAAGCCTGCGCAGCAGTGAAGCGCCTTTACCGGACGAGTTGCGCGAGCTGTGCAAGTTCTCTGCGAGAAAAGTCGCAGTTAGGGGTCAGCTTACCTTTGGCAGTTCCAACTTCTCCTATCGGGTGGGCCAGCTTCTGCATGGCCGAAGGCGCTATCCCTATCGGCATCGATATCTCCCTGCCCAGGACGGTGGTCGATGTACTCGTCTTGGACACATCCACCAAAACTCGGGGCCGGAAGCGCAGCCTGCAGTCGCAGAAAGCAACGCCAACTGGTATAGATGAAGGAAAAAAGTCCATAAACAGCGTTATCAAGCTGGGAAAGCTGATTCCAATTTGAAATCCACTCTTCAACACGAAACTAGAATAGCGATGACTCTAAGTTCTTTTGTTACTTATTGTTTCCATGGACACATTCCAAGAGGTCTTCTTCTGACTTTCTTCTTTAGGGGGACTTTCTCCGCTTCGAAAAACATCAGCTAGGAATACGCTGTTTCTACGTGTTTCATGCTCGGAAACATGCTCCCACATCAACTAAATAAGGAGTCCGAATTGATGTACAGCTAATGCCAAATATGTTACTCTCGTTCATTACCTTTTTTTTTATCCCTCGAAGTGCTAACATGTTGTGTACCACTGAAATGCCCTTGTGGGGTGCGTCGGCCTCGTCAAGCCTTCCCAATGGCTTTTTGTCGGCGCACCCAACATCGTCATGATGTTAAATAAACATGATTGATTGATTGATTGATTGATTGATTGATTGATTGATTGATTGATTGATTGATTGATTGATTGATTGATTGATAGTGCGGGCTCGGCATTGCTTGAGCCCGTTCGCGGCGCGCACCTCGAGAAGGCCTGCACGTTCTCCCGTAGCGTCTGCTCCCGGTCGGCACCGCTGTCGTAGTAGCCGCGCACGGTGCGCTCCAACTTGGCGTCGCCCAGCTTCTCGATGTCGGCCACGGTCACCACGTCTGGGTTGGGCGCCAGCTCTATGGGCGGGACCTTGGCTCGGCTGCTCCCGTCGGGTCTGGAGCCGCCTCCTCCGGGCACGGCTCCCAGGACGGCAGGCGACGTGCCGTCCGCGTCCGACCCGGCGCCCTCTGAAGGAACCAGACCCTGACCTGAGTTGCGCAGCACTCTTGTACCGCGACTCCGGAGCCCCTGATTGTTGCATAACAAGGCTACAAACTGGTCTATAGTTTGATTCTGTAGTATAGTTGATTCTATAGTATATTACAGTACAGAGTATAGTTGACCATCTTTTTTCTTAACATATTCTAAACTTCTTAAGTATTTAGATGACACTGGCCTTATGGGCCAGTAGTAGAGGCATCTTCAATCCGTTTTACAGGGTTTAACGTCCAAAAGTGACTCAGGCTATGAGGGATGTAGCAGTGAAGGGCTCCGGAAATTTTTGTCCATGTGAGGTTATTTAGCTTGAACTGACATGGGTCTCTAGCATTTCGCCTCCATTCAAGTGCGACCACCGCGGTCGGCATCGAACCCGCGTCTTTCGGGTCAGCAGCCGAGCAGCATAACCACTGAGCCACCGCGGTGACTTATACACCTTCATTGAAGTAAATAAATTAGGTGGAGAGATTTCCGACAGACCTCTGTAAAGCTAACGTCGCCTTTGTGATGAGGAGTACTGGTCACTGGCCAAAGGCAATAAAGATGAAAATTTTGAAGCTTCGGGAGAACTACGGCTCCCTTGTTCACTATATGAACAAGGGAAGACACCCGTGATATAGTGAACAAGGGAGTCGCAGTACTTCCGAAACGTCAAAATTTCCTTCTTTATTGACCTTGGCCAGTGTGCAGTACACGTCATACTCAGACTAAATAAATTCCTTCATTTTCCTTTCCTACAAGTAATTCCGTTGTGCAGCAGTCCATTAATATGTGACTGCATATGCCCTTTTTTTTCGGTGGTGACCGATAGGCCGGCAGTGCTCTTTCTGTTGAGTCTAACTTCTTTTAGTACTTAGTAATTATACTTTCCCAACAAATTGCTGCTCGGATTATTACCACAGGCGACTAATTGCCGCCCTCTCACATGAGAACTCGCTGCAGGATGTCGTAGAGATACGTGCAAAGCATGTCGTCCGAAACGTTTCCAGCCGCCATTTATATCCGCACGGAAGGTTTAACTGCAACTGGGTCGCTTTTGAGTTGCGCTATCAAACGAAAATTAGATTTTTTTTCGGGGCGCTCGGCTACTGATCCGGAGTTCCCGGGTTCGAACCCGACCGGGGCGGCTGCGTTTTTATCGAGGAAAAACGCTAAGGCGCCCGTGTGCTGTGCGATGTCAGTGCACGTTAAAGATCACCAGGTGGTCGAAATTATTCCGGAGCCCTCCACTACGGCACCTATTTCTTCCTTTCTTCTTTCACTCCCTCCTTTATTCATTCCCTTACGGCGCGGTTCAGGTGTCCAAAGATATATGAGACAGATACTGCTCCATTTCCTTTCCCCAAAAACCAATTATTATTATTATTCACTTACCTGAAAATTGGTCCGGGTTTTGTCCTAGGCTGAAGCCTTGGTCGACTCCGGGATCCAGACGCCCGTAACGACCTGGGAACGAGGTCCGATCTTGGTCGAAGTTGACGCCGAAGAATCCACCACCGTTCGCATTCGGACCGAATCCCCCACCGAAGTCTCGTCCAGAGGCGTAGGTGGGTTGGTCACCCCGATTCTGGCTTCCATGAGGGACGTTTATACCGAAAGGGGGCTGCACATTGACGTGTCGCTTAGAACTTTCAACTTGCAAGGGACTGGATGCAGAGCGCCCTTCGGGTCCTGTTGTTCTGCGTACAGTGGTATTCTCCGGCTTCAAGTTTCTGCTGCTGCCGCCAGACCTTTCATCTTTCGAGGCCTGCTGCACTCGCGGCTTAACGTCGGCCGAAACGCCTGCAGTAATGCGCATGCAAAAAAAAAGAAACCCGCCAAAAGCAAAGAGGCTCAAATCTAGGGACCATTTTCAAAACCCTATTCGTTGACATGACATCAATGGTACTGTACAGTGTACTTCTTTAGTTAGGTGCTTTTCAATTCCACTTAGTACCCTATGGGAGAGAGGGCATTGCAGACGGTGGGACTGAAAATATAGCCACTTACAAGCGTTGCTAGAGTGTGCAAACATGAACAACAGGAGAAAAAATTTGCTATGATACAGAACAGGACAAAATTTAGTAAATACTTAACATCACTTCAATACACTTTACAACCACGTAAAAACAATTAAAAGTAAAGTTCAAGTCTGCACGGGCTTGGAACATTGAAAAACCGATGTTTGAGAGAGTGACTATTTGTTTCTGTATCATTATTAAATTATAAAATCGACAAATCATCTTTTTATGCAGTGACAGTGGAAATATCTTCACTTTGAATTCAACGAAATACCCGTACTGAGCTGAGGAGTTTGCAGTCGCCTAGTTTCCCGGAATAGCTGAGGTACCTAACAGATGATGTAGAAATGCTGGGGACACGAAAGAACAGCACACGTTGAAACATCATGAGCCAAAACAGCGCACAAAAAAACAGCACAGCCCAAAATAGCACAGTGAAAAAACGACACAGCGACAAAACGGCACAGGGAAAAAACAGCACGGCGACAAAACAGCACAGGGGAAAGACAGAATGCGTCAGAACAGCACACCAGACAAAACGTCGCAGCGACAAAACAGCAAACCGAAAAAACAGCATGACGGCAGAAGAGCGCGAGGAAAAACGGCACGACGACCAAACAGCACACCGGAGTACGTTGCAGCTGCTGGAGGGATGAATTATCATAGCTATAACCGCAAACGGTAAATCATAAAACATGCGGCCGCAACCATTGCAGTTAGCGAGTGCTCGTTTCGCTGGTTCATTAAGAAACAGAGCAGGCTCATTCATTGAGTAACAGCGGTGTTTATTTATTTATTTGTGACGTTAAAGTTGCCACAGGGGACAACTTTGGGCACTGGTGGGGAACAGCGTTGCTTTAACGGTGCATTAGGCAGAAGTAGTGGTTAAGTAGTCTCGCTTGCTTGGCTTCAATGATCTAGTTTCTTACTGTATTATATGCAAGACGAATCTGGGAAACTGGGAGATAAAATGGCCCGAGCATCCGCTCTGCGGTAAAATGCCCCGGGTAGTTTATCTTAGTGCACTTGCTGTTGCAGCGAGGTTTCTTGACGCTGGCTGTATATTGCTTGCTGATAATGTGTTTAGAGAAGTTCGCTCACATTCGGTGAAAGAATATTCAACGTCGTAGCTATAATTTAAACACATAACGGCATTATAGCAAGAAGTCGCTTCGTTTCTATAGTAGTTTATACGATGATGTCAGTAACGCCTCAGGTCAGTAATTTAGTCCGGGCGTCTTTTTTTTTATTCGTAGTCTTTAAATACCCTGAAAGGAAGCCCTGCGGTTGGCGGTCCTTTTTACGAGTATCTACCAGAAATATGCTCAGCCTGTAACTCTTGGCTGAATAAATGTCTTAACTACTACTACTATCAGAGCTGGAGCCATCCCATAGGTATAGTTATGACCAGCTTTCCTTGCTGTTTATAATGAAATAAACCATAGCATATTACCAATTTGTTACTCTCGTTATTTTTTTCTCCTGGACGCTTCTAATCTTCAATCCCGATTTGGCAATAAACATCCTATGAAACGAAATTCCCTGCGTTCATTCTACAACTCTGCTTCAGTAGACTCCCACCTGTGTTTGTTGGGTTAGGTGTGTGTTAGGTGTTTGAGTTCCTCTGCAAAAGAGCCAAATTTGGAGAAAATTGCTGTCTTAAGATTGGCTTCCAAGCGAAAAATATAGATTTGGTCAAATGTGGCGAAAATTATATTTCGAGATTATTCTCTTCGAAGTGAAAAAAGGGCCTCAATATAAAATTACACTCAACAAACGCGCGCTGATGCATGAATTTTTTGATGCATGAATTTTCTGGTTAGCAGTGTAGCCCATTTCGCAAAGTAATGTAACCACCGGTCAGCCTCATATAACCAGCGGGCAGCGTACTGGTTAAACACTAAACAACCTAAAAATGTCGGCTCGGGCAATCCTGCTTTCTTTAAAAATAAGCATCGCATACTTGATATTTTTAGTGTACGAAGGCCCTGTGGCTCGCTCCAAACAAAATTTCATGTATTCAATTGACGACAGCGAAAGTTTTCAAGAATGAGAACTTCTGGTACACCCAGAGCCGTGCGTCGGGCGTATTTGCCATAAATCAGCACCAAGATGATCAACTCGCAGAATCGATGCTTCAAGAACAACTTTTTCAGCGTTATTCATTCCATTACACGCCATAAAAAAGCCAGTATTTGAGATCGCAATTATTACTCTACCGTGTTCCTTACCGATTCTGTGCAACGAGCACTCGCTAACTCCGGAGGCCACTGCCGCATGTGTTGTGATTTATCGTTTACAGTTACGGCTATGATAGTTCACCTCACCAGCAGCGCTGCACCGTACTCCGACGGGCTGTTGTGTCGTCGTGCTGTTTTTTCCCCCGTGCACTTCTGTCGTCGTGCTGTTTTTTTCGCTGCGATTTTTTGTCGCAGTGCCGTTTTGTCCTGTGTGCTGTTTTTAAGCGTGCTGTTTTTTCGCTGTGCTGTCCTGTCGCCATGCTGTTCTTCCCTTGTGCCGTTCTGTTGATGTGCCGTTTTCCCCTGTGCTGTTTTGTCGCTGTGCTGTTTTGTGTGTGCTGTTTTATCGCAGGCTGTTCATGGCGCCAAATTTCAGCTTATACACCAAAGGAGCGAAAACCCCTTTTTTGTCTTTCCAACAGTGTGGATCTTTTCACCGCTTTGCTTCCAATTACATATGTCGACTGTAATTTACCGTGGTTTACTTAACAATTAAAGTAGCAAATGGTATGTCTCTAAGCATTTATATCCTAAACGTAAGCATTGTGGCTGCAATTGTACACAGCATGAACGTGATTTTTTCGAAAATTTGTGATTTTTTTTCTTGACGGGGCAGAATTTTCATATTTATGCGACAGAACCGGTCCCAAAATACGACAAAGACTTTTACCGTCCAGTCGTTACGACCAATTTTTCTGCAGTTTTGCGACGGTATCTGTTGTCACCACGGGAACGGTTCTGTCCTTACGACAGGAGACTCCACAATACTACAGAAAATTCTGTTGTTACAACAAGAAATTTCTGTTGTCGAGTCCCAAAATACTACAGGAATATATGTTATGGCCGCTGAAAATTTCCTGTTCTCTTTTTCGATAAGGGGGAATTTATTTTCCATCTTTTTTATTAATTCGTTTATTATTTACACAATACTGCCTTTGCACAAAGGTCGTACACGACACGTAAAAAAAAAGAGAAAACATATGCAGCAAAGCTTATGTTCTTTGTCTCCGTTTCCATGTCATTCGTTTTCTGCAGCGCTGCAGATTTTCCATCAACCACGCACCAGCAAGCTACGCGACACATATCCCCAAACACCAAATCCGTTCCTCTGGAAATTCAATATTTGATAACGCAGAATTTATACAGTGCTAAACTAAATAAGAAACCTTACAGCTATCCAAAGAAAAGCTCCATGTATAAAAGGGCAGGCCTGAGATGGCAGGCGAAGTAAGAAAAGTAAAGCATGTACTGGCTGTTAATCCCTGTTCTTTAGAACATGTGCTTCTGCCATACTCAATTATTGAATACAGTTATTGGGCGAGGTGTTCCAGTCTGATATAATTTGACGGAAAAGTAAGTATTGGAGAACGAATTTGTCCTTAGGAAGGAAGGTCTTAAAAGAAGCGGATAAGTATGTCGGGTCTGCAATGAGCGGCATTAAAAT
This sequence comes from Amblyomma americanum, assembly GCF_052857255.1. Taxonomy (NCBI): domain Eukaryota; kingdom Metazoa; phylum Arthropoda; class Arachnida; order Ixodida; family Ixodidae; genus Amblyomma; species Amblyomma americanum. Next base: position 17,992,290 of record NC_135504.1, read on the forward strand.
ACATATTTGAGCCGAGAGCTGTATGAAGCAAGAGAAGAGGAGGATTGACGTCGGCTGAAGGCAGAACTCCTAACCTAGCCGGTTAGTTTGATTCTTCGAGCAGCGCTGTTTCCTGTGGCGGTTTAAGCTGCGTATATATAAAAAAAATCTCCTCTTTGGCAAACAATGCTGTAACCTGGTACTCTGTACCGTAATGAATATCGATGTTCGGCGATCATTAAGCAAATTGCTTGAGTGAATGTAAACAAGCGAATAAACCAAAACAAAAAAGTTCTGAAGGACCGGAAGAGACTCACCCTGAAAGGCGCAGCAAGTGAGCAGTAGTAAGGCAACGCAGCCTTTCATGGTGCCAGCGCCCGGTGCACAGGCTGGGTTGAATGCAGCGCGGTGCACAACCTGGGAGACTGCTCGATACCGGACACCGGCGGGCCGGACAGCTCGCCTCCTCGTCTCCACCCGACCTCTTCCTGCGATAAAGGGAGAGGAGAGCAAAAAAAAAAAGGGGCGAAAGTGGTGCCGCCGGAATTTCGAATCAAGCGTCGTCCGTGACGTCACCGGACGACCGCCAGCTGACCTCAGCCTCCGCGTTAGGGACTAGCTCTCCGGCTCAGGTAGCCGACGACGAGAAGAAACGATAGGCATGAGACAAGAAGAAGAAGAAGCGGGAGTAATCCCGGCTGCCGCTTTCCGGCATCACGCCCTCAATATCCCCCCGCACACGGGCCGATCGACCTTGGAGTAACGCCAGCACGCTTTAAAGAAACCGGCAGACGTATTGCATCGTAGCAGTAACAGCTGATCACGTTTAAAACGAGGAAGCTCGAAATGATTGAGTGGACTTATACTAACGTTGGGTGGGGTAAGGAACTGGTTGTCGATGACCATACTTGACATGCAGCGAGGAAGTGTGGTTTCGCCTACACTGTTTGTAGTTACGGTGGTGAAACCGCACCGGAACAAATAAGTTAGAGAAAGGAGTCTGAACGAGTAGCATAGCCATGGGCGTGAAGGTTAAAATTATGATCAACTGAGTTATTTGGTTCATACTTAACTGTTATTGCAGCAAAAAGGTTACGACAAGTACTCAGAAAGGAAGGTCTGTTTCTTTGTCCACTTCTGCTTGCTCGTTTCTTTCTGTGCCCACGTCAAAACCTTTGTGCTGCGACCACTGTGAAGTGATGGCCCTGAAATACGCGCAACCATGCAGTCAAGGTTGCGTCATCTGCCGAATATAAACTATACCCTGTCCCGTAACAACGGGCAGCACTGGAGGAGTTTAAGCTGGTGTTGACTGTTCATGAACCCTGCCGTCTTCAAGTCTGATTCATCGACTGCAGCATTTACTGCCCCGTGTCGCTGCATGTAGCTGCTGCCTGCGTCACAGCGGCTGGTCAACACAAACCTTTTACGTGCAATCAACGTTGTACACCCTCATCATCAAGTAGCTGCGCCGAACGTAGACAGGAGCACGAGACGAGAAGGCGACACGATTTCGGGCTGTGCACCATAAATCAAGATTTCATCCAACACAGAATTAGCGAAAAAAAATACTGCTCTCTGCACGCAGCCTGCAGTAGCTAATGCAGCTTGATTCCTAACATTCCAATCAAAAATTGACTAATTTCATCTGAAGCAATGCGCTCTGAGTAAAAAAAAAACGAGAATTTCAGTTTATTAGCCACAGTTTCGTTACATAAACTTATGAGAGCGGGGTGCACATACAACTTTTCACTGGCTTGCTCTACTCCTAAATTTTGCAACTTTCCGGCGGAAAATGCGTGCGGTATAGCGAAGCGAACTGCACAGACGTACGCGAGCGGTGGTGTGTGTCATGGATATTCAAAATATTAATAAAACATGTAATTGATTGAACAATCGGTCAATCGATTGACTGACTGGTTTTTTGACTCACTGATTTACTATCTGGTTGCTCGACTGACTGGCTAACGAATTGGTTGCTTGATGGACTGATTTGTTGCTTGACTGACTGACTAACGTATTGGTTGCTTGGTGGACTGATTTGTTGATTGATTGATTGATTGATTGATTGATTGATTGATTGATTGATTGATTGATTGATTGATTGATTGATTGGAATTGAAAAAAAAATGAAAATTTTTTGGGGGAAAGGAAATGGCCCAGTATCTTTCTCACATCTCGGCTGACACCTAAACCGCGCTGTAAGAAATAAGGTTAAAGGAGGGAGTGAAAGAAGGAACAGGTGCCGTAGTGGAGGGCTCAGGAATAATTTAGACCACCTGGGGACCTTTAACGTGCTCTGACATCGCACAGCACACGGGTGCCTCTGCGCTTCGCCTCCATCGAAACGCGGTTGTCGCGGTCGGGTTCGAACCCGGGAACTCCGGCTCAGTTGACGAGCGCCCTAACCACTGAGCCACCGCTACGGGTTGATTCATTCATTCATTCATTTTAGGCGCCGAATCAGCGTTGCGGGATATCAGGGACACCGAAGTGTAGTGTTCCGATTGATTTCGACAACGAGAGAAGTTGGCGAAGGGGGGGGGGGGGGGGGGCGAATTCTCAACAAGCACTTAAATCCAAGCAGGCGGGTGGGAGTCGGTTTCGATTGCGACATTCCGTCTCAACTCATGAGGAAAACGAGGACTAAGCCGGAACTTTATGCCAAGCATTTCTCACGGCTTCTCCTCTATTGCACCGTCCGCGTGTTCGCTTTGTAAATCCGCCTCCTAGCACGCCTGCCCCCGTCTGCTATCACCTTCACTCCTATCAAGTTCACAAGCCCCACACTAAGCTCTGCCACTGCAGCCAATCTCCCCTTCCACTCTCTCATAGCGGGTGCCTGGTTTCGCGATGAGGAAACTGAACGAAACTTTCCTCGTGTTGCGAGCGCTCCGGCAACGTCTCGCGGTGCATCAGACTGACACCTCCGTTAGAACGCGAGGCGCGAACCGGCGGCCGGTAATTTGCGTACGCAGGTCATGCCGGTATTGTGTTTCGGACAGGCGCGATCAGCGCGCTGTGAGCAGCGCCGTTTCTTGACTGGCGAGAGTCCAAAGGGTGGCAATTTAGTCGTCCACGCCCGCGGTGAGGAACGATTGGGGTCAGTGCACCGATTGCCGCGTTCCATTGCAAAATCTCTCTGACGATAGCGAACACAGAATCGGTTGCTTCGTCATCCGCATCGTGGACTGTGTTTGCAACACTGCAGTGGACAACACAAATGAAATGAGGGAATATGTGGTGGTGGTGGTGGTAGTGGTTTTATTAAAAATAATAGTAAAAAGGAAGGAAAAGATTTTTGCTAGCCCCGGCATCTGCCATCGATACTGAAGCACCTGAGCTGGGGCAGCGGAAATAATGGACAGCAGGCAGGATGGAGAAATGAAATGAAAGAGGTGAGGGGACAGGAAGAGAGGATAGGGGGAGAAGTAATATGTACAAACTATTTACAAAATAAGAAATGTGTCCAGGTTGTGCGCGTGATTAGTTCGTTTTAGAGGAATTAAATCACACACGTGCACAGCACTGTGTTGGTTACAACTGGAGTGGGGCGTCCAGTTATTAATCGTTCAAGGTAGAACTCGCGGAGCGTTCGGTCACTGTGGCGCATTGTGAACATTCGATGTACACATTTGTTATAGGCAGGAGTCTGCTAGGACGACATGGCGTTTAGTAAAAGATTCCCTGACGTGGTGGCTGCCTTGTTAAGGAAAGATGGGTTTACTAACTGATTGATCTATTGGTTTGGTTTGGATTGGTTTATGGGGGTTTAAAGTCCCAAAGTGACTACGGCTATGAGGGACGCCGTAGTGAAGGGCTCCGGAAACTTCGAGCACCTGGGGTTCTTTAACGTGCACTGACATCGGACAGTACACGGGCTTCTATAATTTCGCCTCCATCGAAATCCGACCGCCTCGGCCGGGATCGAACCAGCGTCTTATGGCCGGAACCATAACTGAGGGAGCTGAGTTCTTGAAATGGTAAACTAAAAGGAATAGTAGGACTAACAATTTTATTTTAAAACAGTTTTCTGTATACCCGCCGCGGTGGCTCAGTGGTTAGGGCGCTCGACTACTGATCCGGAGTTCCCGGGTTCGAACCCGACCGCGGCGGCTGCGTTTTTATGGAGGAAAAACGCTAAGGCGCCCGTGTGCTGTGCGATGTCAGTGCACGTTCAAGATCCCCAGGTGGTCGAAATTATTCCGGAGCCCTCCACTACGGCACCTCTTCTTCCTTTCTTCTTCCACTCGCTCCTTTATCCCTTCCCTTACGGCGCGGTTCAGGTGTCCAACGATATATGAGACAGATACTGCGCCATTTCCTTTCCTCAAAAACCAATTATTATTATTATTATTATACATTGGTTAGGAGCAAGAAGAGCTGTGGGGACTTATTTGGCTCACTCAAAGGAAAACAAGAAAGAAAGCTACGTAATAAAGAGCTATAAAGAGAACTACGCAAAAGTAAAATTGACGAACGGATAGATTTATTCTAACCACACTGAATCCTACGCTGCGATCGCGTGACGGTGATTGAAGGTAGAGCTGTTATGTAGCACCCCAGTCATTTTGGAGACTGCGCACGATCTAATAACATAACTTTCCAACGGAAAAAGCACCAAACACAGGCACGGCCTTCTAAGCCACTTGCGGTGACTACTGCCAGGCGAAGATCAGATTAGACATTATTACAATCCCTTTTTTCCTTTCTTGTCATTTCATCCTGTTTTAGGAAATAGCCACATTTTGTTTTTTTTTTGTTTTTCTAGAAAAATTGCCGAGGCGATGTTTGTAAAGATAAGAAGTGTTTTCTTTATTTATCGTGCTCGAAAACACTAAAAGAAATCTCTATTTTATATATTTCTGCAAAAAGTTATCTTGGCTGCCAAAAGCTTTCATCTGATCCAGTTCTCACTCCGCTAGAAAAATGGCGGCTGGTCCGCTTAGTAAAATTGGCATGACGGTGGTCTCTATTTACAAGTGCAGATGATAGCCTATTGGGATAAATGTCTTTCGAGGGCTCCGTTTAAAAACCACGTCGAGTTGGTACCCACTGCATAAAGAAATGCAGTACTCCATTCCGTGTGTAGGGTAATTCATATGTAGCATGATCAACCCTGCATATTTTGTTTTCTCGAGGCAGTGAAGTGTTTTATATATCTTCTCCTTTTAGACATAATTCGAGCTGTTGAAGCTCCTACGTGGACTTTTCGGAGAGTTTATTTTTCCTTCGGCTAAATCTAATATGCACAATCTGGTAAATTGAAGGTGATACACTTCTCTGGCCAAGGTTTGGAAATGAGCTCTTTAACAAGCCCTTCGGATCAAGGACATCGTGCATTCCACTCCACTCTCGCCGCCTCACTAACAAAATTCAAGCTCTTCAGACCAGGGCACGACCTCTAAAATAAAAGTTTCTCTTACAATTTTTTTTCTTTTAGGCCGTTTCACATGATGCGATTGTTGCCGCAGCGCAGTGCGATTTCTGCCGCTGTGCGACAGAAATGCGCGTCGTTCTCGTCGCAGGGCCACTACGACAGACTTTCAACAAGTTGGTCGCATTGTCGCAGCGTCGGTGCGGTCGCAGCGATGGCCACAGTAGTCAGCCAATAGGAGTTCAGCGACATGACAGGAAAATCTCGAAAACGTCTTATTGAACTTAATAATACATCACGGCTCAATATTATTACCCATGATTACGAAATCAACGCCTGCCACGATGTTTGACATTTATTGCAGCCGAAGAATTTTCGGCCACTGAAAGGCCGCACCGACGCTAGGGTGCCGACGGCACCGACTGAATTCATCGTTGTCATGTGAAACGGCGGCTGCGATTACCGTCGCAACGACAGTGCGACCGGGCCGTAATTTTTCGTTCCCGTCGCACCATGTGAAACAGGCTTTTTACGCGACAGCGTATACAGCCCGTTCAGTCGAAAAGCCATCAGCGTAGTCGACACCGCGTGTCGGAAATAATTGGGGGCTGCGTAAATAAAAAAAGATCATATCATGGTGATTGTACTTCCAGTGATTGATGATTGATTGATGTGTGATAGGCGTTGACGAGTTAATGAAATAATTGTAGTGCATTGATTAAATGAATTAGTAAAGGAATGAACAAATTAAAAAGGGGGTTCACATGTTCCAAAACACTCGTAATGAAAAGCCAACATTTGGTGATGCTAATTAATAAATTTTGAATGCGTAATTGATCAATTTGGTCAATTGAAACAATTTCAAAAAGAAAAATGCGTTCAGGGGTGTCAAACTGCACCCGCCGCGGTAGCTCAGTGGTTAGAGCGCTCGGGTACTGATCCGGAGCTCCCGGGTTCGAACCCGACGTACCATGGCGGCTGCGTTTTTATGGAGGCAAAATGCTTAGTGTGCTGTGCGATGTCAGTGCACGTTAAAGATCCCCAGGGGGTCGAAATTATTCCGGAGCCCTCCGCTACGGCACCTCTTTCTTTCTTTATTCATTCACCCCTTCCTTTATCCCTTCCCTTACGGCGCGGTTTAGGTGTCCAACGATATATGAGACAGATACTGCGCCATTTCCTTTCCCCCAAAACCGATTATTATTCTTAAACTGCTATGAATTGAAAGCCTAACCCACTACACTATCGCGTCATACTCTTAAAGCGGAGATTAAGTGTCCTCTCAATTTTTTCTAACCAAGCTGAGTTCTTCTAGTTTTATGCGAAGTATTTTCCTATAAGAATTTTTCCTACGTAGCTGCGTGACATGCCTTCAGGAGAATGCCAGTTGAAGTGATTGCCGCTTTGAAAAACTATCGAGTCAGCGCTACTCACGGCAAGGAGAGGACACGATCCGCGCCGCTTTCTTCCGTCTCGGTGGCGGCAAAGACGACGGTGGCTTCCTTGGGACGCCTGTGGCCGACGCCAGGTGGCGTAGGTTTCCGGTTCTTCGGCGGCGTGCGTTATCTTCACGGAAGCGGCGGCTGTCTGGTGGCGAAAGCCTCCCGTGCTATCAGTGCGGATGTCCCAAGGTCACCTGCCACACCTACATGATACGGTTTAGATGCTTCTAAGGAACAAAATGGGGGAGACTGATTTACATGGAGAGCAACAATGTACAGTCGCGGACAGAATAATATGGACCACGCTTCCATGTTGCAAACTTTTATGTCGCGTTGTGTAACGGAAATAGAAACGCTTGCTGTTTTTATGTGCAACATAAAATTTAAATATTACTTGCATATGCATTAACCATCTGATAGTTTTCGATAGGTAACGCCTCAGGAGAATTTGACCACCGAAGCGTGGTTCATTTACTTCTGTCTGCGGCTGTACTTAACACATACTAATCGAGTAAACACCAGAAGTAATCAGACTTGAGATTCATAACTGCACTGCAGATGGGATTTCCAGCATTAGTTCAGAGCATAAATCGGGAACAAGTACATGAGAAGATCTCAAACCTCACTCTAGGCAAAGGAAGAATAACGATTCGAGTTCCTGCCAGAGAAACCTGCCACATAAAATCAAATGAAAAATGAAGGTTTCAACACGACTCTTACTCAAGCAATAATTTATTTATTGCTCTGTATTAAGGCTACTATGAGTGAGAGAAGACTGGCGCCAACCAATATTTTTAACTTTACCCAACGTTTCGTGACCAACTCGGTCCCTTCTTCAGGGGTGACTAAAGTGTGCCAGCAGCAGCGGGTTGCTGCCTTTGCTCTCCCTTTGTTAGCACGTGGCACATTCCACTAACATACGAGGAGGGGAGAGTTCCTGGAGTCTCATTCATCGCCGCCTTTGTGAGCCGGATGTGCCATGACTCCACATGTCGCCTCTTGAACAGGTTTGGTTCCACGGCCAAGACACTCACCTCCTCGAAGTTTATCCGGTGGTCGGCGCGCTCGCAGTGTGTTGGATTCTGAATTCATTAGCCGGATGTCATTTTTGTGTTGCCTTATTCTTTGGTGGAGGTTTTTGTTTCGCCGATGTATGAAGCCGGGCACTTTGAGCATGGGATTTTGTAGCCGACACCTGGTTGCTTTTCTCGGGGGCGCGGTCTTTCGGTCGTGGCAAGAAGCGGCTTATTGTCGAAACAGGTTTGTGAGCCACGTGCATTCCATGTTTTCCGAGAAAGCGTGCTCTTTACCATCGTTCCTGTGCCCTTTGCCGTTTTCGCAGCGAAGCAAGTCCTCGAAGCGGACGCTGTCCTAGGTACCAGGACGAACCTGAACCCAGAACTCTGCCGGCTTTTGGAGTTTTGCCTAAGCAGCACAGCTTGTTTCTTTCAAAGGAGAATTTTGTAAGCAGACCAACCAGCGGCAGTGCCGTGGGCGCCGCGATCTCGGTGACTGTTGCCAACCTGATGACGGAGGCCATCGAAGAGGAAGCACTGATGTCCTTCCAAGAAAAAAACAACAAATGTTGTCATTCGTTACATCGACGACTGTTTCTGCATTCTGAAGACATCGAACGTCGAAAATTTCTCTGCACACCTCAACTCAGTCTAGCCTTCTATTCAGTTCAAAATGGAACGAGAAGTGAACAACACATTGCCATTCCTGGACGTCTTGATAACAAGAAAAGGGGCAGATCTAAAGTTCGGTGTCTATAGGAAGCCAGCCCATACCGGCCGCTACCTAAATTTTAATTCCAACCATCCTACTAGCCACAAGGGATCCCTCGTCTCCTGTCTCCTGAGAAGAGCAAAGTGAATTGCTCCTCTGAAGCGGGGAAAAAACGCAGAAGCCACCGTTCTCGCCGACCTACAGAAGAATGGCTACTCACGTGGCTTTATGCAATGCGTTGGTCGCCGTCAAGCTCGGAGGACAGGTGGACCAGCCAACAATGAAACAACGAAACGCGCGCGCATTATGCTTCCATATGGGAGGGGAACCGTGCAGCGAGGCACTCGCACGCATTCTCGGAAAACATGGAATCCAAGTGGCTCACAAACCTGTTTCAACAATAAGCCGCTTCTTACCACGACCGAAAGACCGCGTCCCCAGAGAAAAACAACCAGGTGTCATTTACAAAAATCCCATGCTCAGAGTGCCCGGCTTCGTACATCGGCGAAACAAAAAACCTCCACCAAAGAATGAGGCAACACAAAAATGACATCCGGCTAATTAATTCGGAATCCAACACCCTCGCCGACCACTGCGAGCGCGCCTACCACCGGATAGCCTTCGAGGAGGTGAGCGTCTTGGCCGTGGAACCAAATCTGCTCAAGAGGCGACATGTGGAGTCATGGCACATCCGGCTCACAAAGGAGGCGATGAATAGCACTCCAGGAGCGCTCCCCTCCGCGTACCTTAGTGGACTGCGCCACGTGCTAACAAAGGGAGAGCGAAGGCTGCACCCCCCCCCCCCCCCCCCCCCGCTGCTGGCACAATTTAGTCACCCTTGAAGAAAGGACCGAGTTGGTCCCGAAAGGTTGGATAAAGTTAAAGGTATTGGTTGGCGTCAGTTTTCTCTCAGCTATCTCAAGAATCCAACCAGACGGACTTCCGTCGAAGGTGTTTTCGTTCAAGGCTACCATGGCAAATGGGTGAAAACAGAAGTGACAGAAAAGGCGAGTAAATGTTTGTCCCGCGCAGTTAGTACGATGAAAGGTTTCTAGTCTATATCACATATAATATCGGTTTCTATCACATATCACGACTAATCTGTTGCGATTCGTATGTGGTGCACGTGTGGCAGTGAAAGGTGGTTCTTGGTGTGTCCAGCGAGATCATTGAGCTATCGCCAAACCAGGCTAAGCCTTGCCTAGGCGTCCGCTATTTTTTTTTATGCAGAGCAGCGTCTCTTTCACAACTGCGTCAGCAGAGCGGCTATTAAGCATAGACTAGGACATTTTTGCAAAGTAAGGCGAAATTTCGACGCCTAGCTTGCAGCTCAACTGCACCTGCGATGCATTAAATTTATAAATATAAAATTCTTCCGAGAGCTGTGACCAGTGCGCTTTTTAAATGATTGAAATTCGAAAAAATTATTAAAAAGAAAGTTCATTACTTTTCCGAAGTAACTGTGATGTGATATCGTTACTTTTTTGTGACCAATGAAAATGTAATTTATTTACATTACTGGAGTAATTTTGCAGCGTACGTGCTCTAGTAAATAGCCAGCGCAAGATGACCTCTAAGGTCTCCTTGACCTCTAACCGTCACGTTGACCTCTAACGTCACTTCAGGAGCGAGGTATTAGATACTTTTAGTTGGGGCGTACGCAGTAAGCTTGCGTACGCATCTCTTACCGCGTTGCCTATGCTGTGAATAGTGTAAACACGACACTTTTAGTTGGCCGTGCCGTAGCGTCCCTCACGCACAGGCGTAAACAGTAGCGCCATCTAGTGACAAGACGTCAAAGCACATCAACGCTGGGTTGAAATTTTCATCCGTGATTACTGATAACTAGGGTGAGTGCATTGCGAGCCTTTTATTGTTCCACGAAGAAAAACTATGCAAATCGAAGAAAATGTAAGAACTGACTAAAAGCTCGAAAACTGCTTCGCCAGGTGTCGTTGCTACGAGGAAAACGCACCGCATTTACTTAAGCCTAGGAACTTGAAAATGGCCAATAGGGGCTAGTTGTCGGTTATACCGGTACGTGTGGGCAAGATTAGGCGAAATTAAAGCGAACTGCTACCATTTGAGCGAGCTATTGCGTCGGAGAAACCAGCGACGACATGTATTTATTCCGAAGCGGGCGAGATGGTCGCCGCCATGTTCTCTACGCAGCACGTAGCGTCCCAGGTTGCGTACGCTACGCTATGCTTTATAGCGGGCGGGCGTCCGCAATACGCGGCTAGATGCGTCGCGTTCTGCGCATGCCCATTTGTTACCCCTTAGCACTAAGGAGCCTTAGCACTGCAAAGCTTGGCTAAGTGTCCTGGCTCCTGAGGTACTCGCTAGCCAAGCTGCAGGCACATTAGCAGCGCTTCCTGCTACAGGAAATTTCTCAATTTTTCAACATGGAGTAGCCAACAATTCTGGACAAAAGCATTTTTGAACGGCAACCAATTTATGAACGCAATTTTTTCATGTATTGAAGGATTTCAATACAACAATCAATATATCCGCAGATTTCCCGTCGGCGGCCTTGCATAATTTTGCTATTGGCGCTTTTGCTATTGTCAAAAGTGTTCCCAATTGGTTCTCTATGGCAGTCTTAACTGCTCGATGAGAGCTATGGAAACAACTTAAAAGAGAGATTTTGCTACACATCGCAAGAATGGGCTATTGGCTTCAATATTTCTTTAAGCACGCCTTAAAGTCTTCCAATATTGAAAATTCTTGTACAAGAATGTTGGACACGATCAAAGTACAGGGCTGCGCAGACTATAGTTAAACAGCGCTCGCGCACTACTGTGGTGCGAAAAAAAGAAAAAATCAAGCCAGGTTCTGACATTGCTAGAGCACAGTTGAATGCGAACAGCACATTTATAAGCGCCTTTCCCCGAGCAAAGCAGCTGCGTCGAAATTTCACTATATTTCCACCGCAGCACCCCTGCCGAACCTTATCATCTCTGCACATTTTCACATACAGACTCAGATGATTCTGCGCCCTTACGCACTGAACTATCACAAAGTGAACTGGCGCAAGTGCAGCACATGCTGGGCGAACTATGATGACATCCAAACAGCTGCGCCAGAGCGTAAAGAATAGGTTAAAAGAATGTAGCGCGAAAAAAACAAGGACGAACAGAAGAGGACAGGACAGGGCGCTGACTGCCAACACATTTATTCAGAAAGATGAGCAGCTTATATAACGCAGTCCAACACCCACGTGACCAAGAAAATAGCAAACGCGTTCAACTATCTAATACAAAAAAAACGAAGTGCACAATATCAAAGTGATACATATCTAGGTAACACAAAGTCAGCCAAGAACCGATAAAACCGAGAGGACCACGACGAACCGTAAGCTGCACGCATGGAAAATGATCGGTCAGCGACCTCTGCCGCCAATGCAGCACGAGGCAAAACGAAAATAACAATATAGTCACCGAACACTAAGTAAAAGTCGAAGCTAAAAGCAGGGTCGGGGCCAAACGCATAACAAAACAATACAAAACGCAACGCAAAAGCTGAGTCAACCGTTCACAGTCAAACTGAGTCAAAAAAGTTGAAAGTTCTCTAGAACAAGATTTAAAAGCAGACGTGATTAAAAAAAAAAAAGACGTGTTTATAGTGGGCCTAGAAAACTGGACTCCTTGTCTGTAAGTGCAATTGAAGGCGTGCTGACGCACTTGTCTCCAGCTTTGGCTATCATCCTTGCCTCAATGATGACCCTTTCAATTTCTGTCCGCACCCTTTGCAAGACTTGCAATGGTCGTCCAGGTGCCCGCCGCTTTTGTTACGGACCCTCCGGCGGTGTTCAAACAATCTCTCGTTGAGACACCTGCCGGTTTGCCCAATATACACGCGTCCACACTTCAAGGGTATCTCGTAAATGACACATGTAGCACAATGTGTGACTGGTTCTACATGTCTAATAGGGCAAACCTTTTTCTTTTGCTTCGTCAGCAGTGTACACACTCGTGACAATTTGCACGGGGCTGAGAAGACAAGGTTTACGTTGTTTCTCCGTGCAACCTTCTTTAAATTGTGAGACAGCTTATGAAGATACGGGATGACGGCCAAGGGAGGTCGTGTGGCCTGTTCTAGCTTGCCTGCGTCTTTGCCTTGCACTTTCAATTTCTGGAGAAGAGTCTCTAAAACGCTACTCACTAGTGTTGGTGAGTAGCCAGCACTGTAAAGACGTTGGGCTTGGTTGTTAACACTGCTCTGCATCGTATGGGGACAGCTTTTTGTGAGCGCTGCCTGGATGGCAGAAGAAACAATGCCTCGCTTGATCAATTTCGAGTGAGCGCTGTCATCCCTGTCATCTCTTCGTCCTTGTTTTTTTCGCGCTGCATTCTTTTAACCATGTTCACTGACCAACAAGCCCAAACAGCCGCTTTAGTTCGTAAAGAATAGGGTACTCATGGCCACCACTATACGTTTTTGTAGGGCGAAAATGCAGAGCGGGATGCAAGCGACGACAGAAAAGCTGCGACACAGGAGGCGGACCTTTCTCTTTTCTTTAACTCCAAGAGCCCACTTGTTCGTTCGCACACGCAATTAATGAAGTCTGACGAATCGAACTGTAAGAGTGCGGAAAGCGCTGACAACTAAAATGGTGACCGCCGTCAGCGCACCAAGCCGTCAATGTGGCTCGATTAGCGACCGGTTTACTCTGCGTCGTTTTCGCCCCTATAAAAATTTCTTTATACAGTCTATGGCTGTCCGTATACTTCTAGCAATAAATTTTATGGAAATTTTATAATAGTAATCCTACCGACTAATCTATAGCCAACAAAAATCCTACAGAAAGCATATAGGAACTCTATATAGATTTATGGCCATACAGTGTAAGTAGTATAGTAGAAAGAGACGGGCTAGTTGGTGACTATTAGTAGCCCTGTCGGTTTCTTCCTCGTCTCGCGGTTTCAAGATGCATTCTACTAATGTAAGTAGACTTTTATCATAGAATATGAATAGACAAACGGAAATATTATACAGAAAAGCGATAGAGTATCTAAGAAGTCTATAAAACATCTATATACGATCTTTATAAGGGCAGATCCCGGTGAAGCCAACAATGTGCGCACCTTGGCTAGCGTCATCCCTCCGACGGCCGTTCGCCATCTTACTCTCTCCTCTCGTCCCTTCCTTGCGTTCTTTGTACCTCAGCGCATGCGCGTAGCGCCATGTACGCCAACAACCCTGTACATTTCGTTCGCAGTAACAGCACCCCGTTTTATCACGGTGATTGATATGTAATGTTTACGGGCACATTGTACAATGTAAGCGAACGTAAGACTCCAACGAAAAGCCGGACATCTTAATTCGAAGCACTCAGCTGCAGCTATCTGACAACCAAAGTTCGATGACAGAAGTGGTAGAGGGAACAAACGCGGGTTACTGGCATCCTAGTCGAAATCAACAGGAAGAAACGGGCTTGGCCAGGGTATGTAATGCGAAGGCAAGATAACTGCTGGTCCTTAGGGGTAACGTAGTGGATTCCAAGAGAAGGCAAGAGTAGCAGGGGGCGGCAGAAGGTTAGGTGAAGTTTGCGGGGATATTTGGTTGCCGCAGCTCGCAAAGGACAGGCTTAATTGGAGAGACATGGGAGGGGCCTTTCCCTGCAGTGGGCGTAGTCAGGCTGCTGATGATGATACCAAGTGCGCGTAGTTAATTTAAGTTTATTCTTTGCTCTTATTTCAAAATTATTTGAGGATAACCACAGTGAGTGTGACAGCGCGGCATAACACATTGGTCTCTCGGAAGGAGGTATCTGCTAAGAACATACTCCACCTTGTAACTACAGACGAAAAATTCTTTCAAACAACACGAAAGAGAAATTCGGTAACCTTAGAAGTTCAAATGCACCACGATCTGCTCCGTGTTTTCTATCATAAGCCGTGTTTTTTTTTTTCGGAAGAGCTTAATACTCCTGTCACACGGCCAGTTTCAATGGCCATCGAGTCGAGGGCCTTCGAAATTCTCAATCGCCATCGAACTCGAAGGAGTTGTGTCGCTGCTATACGGCAAATCTCAATGTCCATTCAAATAGTTCTCGTGTCTTACGTCAAGTTTGTGTGGCGCCACAATCGCTACTTTGGATTTTCCAGGAATAACGAAAATATTTGATAAATGTATACTAAACGCTGAAATACACGCATACGTGCATGTCGTTTAAAACCCTTTTAATTGCACGTACGCGACGGGCAGATGCAGACAAATGCAGACACTGCTGTAGCCACTCTAATACAAGACGAGCCAAAACCAAGCCAGTCCAGCTGCGTCGGAGCGCTGCTTCGTCAGGCTTAAGACCTGGGAAATAGCCTTGATATCTGAAAAACAAAAGCTATTTGTCTCTTGAAACTTAATGCGAGGATAAGAATGGGCAGATCGAAGGCGAATACAACAGTTTAGAACACGATATTGCTTTGAGGGATTAGCGACGAAGCTATTATCACTGTGAAGCGAGCGGGCAGTGCGCCGCCATACTGTCAACGCTAAGTACGCAAGAAACGCAAAGACCGCAACGCAAAATTAATGCGCTTAAGGCACTTAAGACCAGTCTGATACAATTTTAAACTTATTGTACAGAATGCTTGCATTAAAGTTCATGCTTTTGTACCGTGAATGTATCGTGTAAAAAAGTGCGCTTGGCGCCGCTGGAGGCAACGCTAGCAACCTTGGGCAGTGCTCGAAGGCCCTCGAAATCTCGATGGAGTTACGCGCTGCTCCGTTGACTCGATGGACTATTGACTCGATGGCCATTGAAACTGCCCGTGTAGCAGCGCTCGATCGCCTTTGAGTCGATAGGCTATCGCTTCGAGGGCCTTTGAAATTTCCGTGTGACAGGGGTATAAGATTGAGAAGGTCTGCTCTGGCAATGCAGTGCGCAGTAACCGTAAACAGTTATTCCATACTTTACCGCACTATAGCCTAAGGCTTGTAAATTTGTTTTCCAAATTTAATGCCACATATAGTATCGGATATTAGACCTACCGCGGTGGCTCAGTGGTTACGGCGCTCGGCTGCTGACCCGAAAGACACGGGTTCGATCCCGGCCGCGGCGGTCGAATTTCGATGGAGGCGAAGTTCTAGAGGCCCGTGTACTGTGCGATGTCAGTGCACGTTAAAGAACCCCAGGTGGTCGAAATTTCCGGAGCCCTCCACTACGGCGTCCCTCATAGCCTGAGTTGCTTTGGGACGTAAAAACCCCATAAACCAAACCAGTATCGGATATTAAACACCAGACAAGACTTGGCGCGTAATTTCGAACGGACATAATTGAGGCGATGCAGTTGAACCTCGTTATAGCGAAGATGAAGGGGCCCGGCAATTACTTCGTTATAACCATATCTTCGTTATAGACCGCGTAGGCCGAACTTCTAACGGGAATCGTCATCCCTTCGTTATATCCGTTATTTCGTTATAAGTTGTTTCGTTATAACGAGGTTCAACCGTAATTCCAAGCGATATCGCTACCAATGAACAATCCAAATTATTTAATAAAAGGGGTGTAGCATGCTCGTATAACATAACGAATTAATTTGGTGCCGCAATTTGCAGAAGAAATAAATGATTGCTAGGAAACTTCATTCATGGCGGGGCAAAATTCTGGACGACCACTGTACAGCTCACTTGCACCTGAGGAGCAAAATATCAAGCAATCTGAAATGCTTGCAAGAGCTCTGACCAGTGCACTTCTTTTGTATGCGTGCAATCTGAAAAGTAACTGCAAAGTAATTTGATTACTTTGCTGTAGTAACTGTATAATTTAACGTAGTTAATTTTCGGATCAATAAGTGGTAACATGTTTTAATTACTTTCCGCAATTTTTGGAAAAAAAAATGTGATTTTATTCCTTTTGTGGCGTAATTTTATCACGGCCTACCCTAGTGGTCCGATGCTTGCGGTGTTCGCGTGATAACCTACATGCGCAACGGCAGGCCATCCTGCTGCAAGTCATTTCTAGCAGCATCTCAACATTTCACCACGCGGGAGAGCGCGCGAAATCTTGACCACGTAAAAGTGCACAGGTGAGTAGACTTACCTGAAGCTCTCGATCCCTGCTGTGCAGGTAAATCTATTCAAGTGCTCACTTTCACGGATAATCGTTGCACTAGAGCGCACCCAAATACACATGCGAAGCGCACCGCCCAAGCGTCATGCCCCAAGGACAGCAGCTGCGGTAAAATTTCACTCTACTTGCTCAAAAGCATCTGCTCGAACTCTCTGCACAAGAGTGTGATCACCTGTGCACATTTGCACTCGCAGGCTCGCACATTTTTTGTTACTGCACCACGACTGAACTATTGCATAGTGAGCTGGCGTAAGTGAACACGCAATTCGAGTGAACTGTAATGCACGGCAAGCAGCTGCGCCAAAGCACAAAGAAAAGTGCACTCTTGGCTGCCAACATGTTTTTGAACTGTGCACATGCAGAGAGAGATGCGAACTAGGACAGTAAAGCGGCGCCACAGACGTCTGACCGCTTTTTCAAGCTCCAAGGGCACATTTGTTCATTCCCGCACACCGCTGCTAAAGCCTCACCAAAAGAACAAAGAAGCGGGTACTGCTGTCCCAAAAGTAAAAAGAAACACGCCATCGGGTGCCCCGCCGCGGTGGCTCAGTGGTTAGGGCGCTCGACTACTGATCCGGAGTTTTGACCCGCCGCGGTGGCTCAGTGGTTAGGGCGCTCGACTACTGATCCGGAGTTCCCGGGTTCGAACCCGACCGCGGCGGCTGCGTTTTTATGGAGGAAAAACGCTAAGGCGGCCATGTGCTGTGCGATGTCAGTGCACGTTAAAGATCCCCAGGTGGTCGAAATTATTCCGGAGCCCTCCACTACGGCACCTCTTCTTCCTTTCTTCTTTCACTCCCTCCTTTATTCCTTCCCTTACGGCGCGGTTCAGGTGTCCAACGATATATGAGACAGATACTGCGCCATTTCCTTTCCCCAAAAAACCAGTTATTATTAACTGATCCGGAGTTCCCGCGCTCGAACCCGACCGCGGTGGCTGCGTTTTTATGGAGGAAAAACGCTAAGGCGCCCGTGTGCTGTGCGATGTCAGTGCACGTTAAAGATCCCCAGGTGGTCGAAATTATTCCGGAGCCCTCCACTACGACACCTCTACTTCATTTCTTTCACTCCCTCCTTTATCCCTTCCCTTACGGCGCGGTTCAGGTGTCCAACGATATATGAGACAGATACTGCGCCATTTCCTTTCCCCCAAAAACCAATTAAAAAAATTAAACACGCGATCGGTGGACAAATTGCTTCCAAGCGCGCTCTAGCAACGGAAGCGCATGCATAAAGCGAGTTGCCGGCGGGTCCATCCTGTAGTTTTGGTGCCTGCCTTATCGCCGGCTCTGAGCCAACCGCGCTGCTTCCATCAGTGATCGTCAGGTGCACTTTTGATGCTTCATGCAAGAAATTATCACTGGCCTGCATCGTGCCGAAAGATTTAACCTTTGATGACCTGTGCTTTCTGCTTCGTCAAGAGTGCGAATATTTTTAGAGTGCACTCTTAAACACAAATAAGCCTGTATGGGGGTAAGGAATGAAGCAAGCTGTCCTTTAGCGAACTTCCTTTTATAAAAGCTCTAGAGGACAGATTACTCCCTTTCTTACTCCTTTTTGTTCCGAGTGTGCATGCTCCAGTAATGTGACCTAGATATACAGGGCCTGGACATTTCCTTCTTTCCCCATAATTGACGTAACAGAAGGGGTCGGCGTCTCCGTCAAGGGTAGGAAACTTCCATAGACTCCCATGCCCAGGTATTTCAGACGTCAGCGCCAATTTTTCCCATAGCTGCCGGAGTAAAACCAATTGTAACGCCGTACCGTTGTCATGGCAGCGGTATCCATTAGAAATAAAATTAATGCCCGAGTAGGATTCAAGCCACTGCGTGCAAAAACAGAGCAACTTCGTTTTCCAGCATCTCAGACAGCTCTGCCAACTCTGCTGTCTCTAGCGCTGCTTGCATGCACAGGACATAATTTTTAGCCATCAGTTCATCAGTCACAAGGTGTGCTGAAGTATTTCAAACCGAAACTAGCTGGAGTTTCCCATCCTTGTCTCCATTGCGTTGGTTGCGGCTCTAGCGTGAGCCGAACTTGCGAATGATTACCGCGTCTGTCGAGAAAATTGTGGCGAACAGAAATATCTGGCCTTTCCCCTGACAGGGTATCTCCGCTTACCCCAACTAGGGCTAACTGCTCAGACTCATGGCTCCACATTGTCCAGGGCCCAGCTATGCGCCTCCATTCATGGTCGTCTACGTTGCCAGCTATATCCTGATTAATGAGGAATCCCACATCTAATTCTCGTCTATATGCGCTAATCCGCGATAGCACAGTATGTGTCCGTCCTTTAGTACTGTATACGCCTCACCTGTCCTCCGAACTTCACTGAGCCCTATGACGTCCCATTGAATGCCCGCTATTTCCTCGAAAGCACTGCTAGGCTAGCCTCACTGGATAAGGTTCTAGAGCTAAATGTTGCCAAGTTCAGATTCCAATGGAGGTCTGTCCGGAGCCAGAGATTTTTAGCACCCTGCGCTGTGCCACAGGTCTGACCGCCGCCTGAGCCAGTTGCTCCGCAGCCGCTGGGGACTGAGGGCCGAGCGTTAATTAGTTTGTACCGACACTTAGATATTAATTAATGTCCGCGGAATTCAACTCAGAAGTCTGTGACCTGGCATATCTGCGTCCCCTTGCACCCAATTCCCCACAGTAGTCATCAACTGCTGCGTCACCATTTGGAGCCCAGATCAAAGTCCCGAAGAAATGTTGGAAGTTGAGCAGCCTCTATCGTATATGACTCGCTTCCGCGCGGGTAAACATTGAAGTGGACCGCGTGGCGCTATTGCTCTCTTGGTTGAAGCGAGTAGGACCCACTTCATGATTTTCTCTGTACAACTCATGAAGTAATGATCTACAACCCTACACACGCACAACATGAAGAGGAGAGTGGAAGCAATGTCTGGCCCAGCTTATGCATTCACGTTATAGTAGGATCAGGACCCTTGCGAACGAGGTGTAGCAAAGTGGCTTGACGCTTCTTTAGTCCCTGCGCCCCGAGACTAAATAAACCGATGAGGCAATGTCTGAAAACCCGTCAAGAAAAGTCCCTCTAGATGTCAAGAGATGCGTAAAAAAAATGGTGCCGCCACCGTCTAGAAGACGTTGAAGTAACGAGTGTTAGCTGTTTTGTTTACTAGAATTGATATGAGATTAAAGTGAGGTACACCAATGGAAATATGAATTTGACATCTTGGATTTATAAGTGACGTCACCAATCAAACACCAGTTGGATATACCAGTGACGTCACCAATAAATCACCAATTTGCTCGGTTTGTCGATTTACTATGAAGGCCGCCGTCTTGAATTCCTCGGATATGGAAAATTTCACGCCGAAGAGAGGTGGTAGCAGACCCCAAGAAATCTAGAAACGTTACGAGTAAGAGCTAACGCTCTTAAAACTGTGCTCAGCAATTTCAGATCGCTGTGGTGTTCACCCTACCAGCCATTTGTGACCAAGAGGCTCTATGACCTAAGCACGGCACTTACAAAAACGGTCTATAGACAGTCTATGGACTCCTTATAGGCTCTATTGTCTTCCTATAGATATTTCCTTTTGTTTCTTCATAGTCCAGAAACTGTCTATAGACAAAAGTCTACCAAAAGTGTACGGCCATAAATCCAGACGTTGTCTATAGACTGTCTATAGGATGTGTATTGCCTATAGAGGGTTCTCAAGGGTTTGTCTATAGAGATTCTGTAGATTTTATAGACGGAAGTCTATGGAGAGTTTATAGACGGTCTAAAGAAATTTTTGTAAGGGTGGCACTCTTAATTCTGTCCTTTTGTCGCGACTAACAAAGCGTGCCAGCCGAGATTGAATAAACGTGTGAAAAGTAACAACCTTAAATATCTGAGGCACCAAGCCGTCGTCTTCGTCGGAGCCTGAATTGCTGTCACGCGCGCATCCAGCAGCGCGTGATCCGGGTAGCGGCGGCGGCGGCGGTTCGGTGGAGCCTGCGGGGACCCGGTGACCGGCGCAGCTCTTCAAAATTCCCGCCCTCGGTTCGCTGTCCTCGGCTATCCGCGGTGGGCACACCTACTGATTGACCGGTAAGCGCAGCGCAAGAGCCGCTAGAGGCTGTGCAGTTGCAGATAGCTGTACCGTGAGCTTCGCTTGCATTCATCGTGGATGATAGCCGTTGATGCCAGAGTTACGCCTTTAGTGGGCGGTGAGCCTCGCATGCCTTTCACTAGAAAGAACCCGAGCATAAACCTTAGCCCTCTACTGCCCTTGTGCCGTAGCTGTAGATTTAATCACTTATGGGATGGGCCGCCGCGGTGGCTGAGTGGTTATGGCGGTCGAATTTCGATGGAGGCGAGATTCTAGAGGCCCGTGTACTGTGCCATGTCAGTGCACGTTAAAGAACCCCAGGTGGTCGAAATTTCCGGAGCCCTTCACTACGGCGTCTCTCATAGCCTGAGTCGCTTTTGGACGTTAATCCCCCATAAACCAAACCAACTTATGGAGCGGAAGGTAAACTGCGGCAAGCGAGATGTCTCGTCCTTATCCCGTTCCCTCTCGTGCTCTTGGTGGTTTTGGGCCACGAGGCACAGCTGGTGTGTGTCTGCGGTGGTGTTCAACCCTTTACGCTTGCGGTCTCCGTAATATACTGCACAGGCAGGCTTGGCAGTATGTGAGGCTTACCGTTGGGAAGTTGCCCGTCGGTAATGGAGCCACCACAGAGGAGGATCCCGATGAATTTCGACTACCTTCTGGGTCCTTTAGGGCGCATGCACATCGCACAACACACGGGTGTGCTTGCATTTGCTCTCTGCGGGTATGCGGCCGCCTAGGCGTGGATTCTTCCGCGGCGACCTATTTGGCGACCTTGCCCTAGCTGTCCATTGCCGTAGCCATTGAGTAACCGCGACGAGTGGGAATAATGGTTTCAAGGAGCTGGAAATAAACACAAATAAAAGACAATGCACTTGGTGACGCGGCACCGAAGCTTCCTCGTTGACATTTCTGCCTGTCAGCTGGTTAACCCCCAAAACAGTATCAGCAGTTATGTGTGAAATTAACGGTTTCTCGAACTGAGAAAGGGTTTAACTTATTTATACAAAGGGTGTGTGAATATTCGAAATGTTCGAATATCGAATCTAATATCTTCCTCTTCAATTCGCTGAAGCAAACAAATAGTGCATTTTAGAAATAATTCCATCGAACCGAATCCGTTGTCATGTTTTCGATATTTTTTTTCAATAATTGGGCGCACTCTTCAAATCTGGCATGCCGCAGAAATTTTGACGACAGTTTAAAAAATTTGACGCAGTAAAAAATTATCTGTGGTTTAACTACTGCTGAACCTGGTTAGAGAGCGAAAGCTGTGTGTATCGGGCAAGTAGACGCGGCTTGGCGTCTGTAACGTTGAGTGCGTTCCGCACAGTGGATAGGCAGCGCGCCCACCCTGCCACCCTGGCAGGTGGCAGTTAAATTAATGGTCGATCGCGAGAGGGTGGTCACCCAATGAACGCTGCGGCCTATTCTACCACCCTCTACCGGCGAATATAAAGGTCAAAGCTCAAGGTCAAAGGTCAAGTGGTGCGACACCATGGTGGACCACATATGGCACTGCCTATAGCCACACTTGACCTCTGGCTCACTTGAAGGTCAACCGGCAACGCACGGCGAAATCGACTTTACCTAGCGTAGCGAAGCTTTCGCGTCAAAGGCAAAGCCCAATTCGACGCCGCAAAACATGTTGCCGCGATAGCTGTGTGCGGGAAGAATGGTTCATCGCCATGACGTGATCCATTAGTGTGGCGGCGTTTATACTGCTCATACACACTCGTATGTTCTTCAAGAAAGGGCGAAGCAACAGGGTTCAGCAACGCCTAGTATGCCCTGCCTTCAAGCCCGATACCGGAACCCATGGCTCAAACTCTAGACCATCTCATCAACTGGGTTTTGGCGCCTGTGTGTTTGCTGTCGTCAGTAGCAAAATGTAATTTCTCTACACATTCGTATGACGTGACAGTCAGGTAGTTAATATACGACTTCGTGTTGCGTATTCTATAGTGGATATTAAAGTCAGTCCTTTGACAGGTGCAGCTTTAATTCCGCGCCTTACAATGCGGCTGCTAGAACGTCGATGTTTCGTACGAATATTCGTTTCGTACGAATATTCGTACAAGTAGTGAATAATTACGCAAGCACTCGATTTGTATCGACTTCGGCACTAGAATATACTTAGCCACGCTCACCGCGCAGGCTTAGTTCACTCAGGACATGCATGGCAGCTCTACAGTCCTACAGCACAAGAGCGCAATCGCCTGCTTTTCTTTCACATTTCGCGGGCATTCATCAAACGTTCGGAAAAAAGAACCACGTATAAGATACATTGCAAAAAGGAAACAGTTTCGTAACGCCTTCTACAATTTATCGAAACTAACGTGACCCTAAAGTGCATATTGAAATTTTCGATAATTAATCTAAAATAATTAATTAATTGAGCAGACTTAAAAATACTCTGAGGAGCACCACATGATGTCGTTGGTTTCACCCAACTCCGCTGCACCACTTCTTTGAATCCTTGGTTCAAGTTACGTCAAACACCCTGTCTACCCCTCACTCTAGTATTGCGGTTAAAAGGGTGCCTATTGACGCATTCAAGATGACTGCTCAAGAAAAGAGGTCAACCTTCACCGTATGCTAATGTCACCTTTGCAAATGCCGAGAGTCGAGGACATTGCGGCTGACAGAAATATCTGGTCTTTCCTCTCACAGGGTATCTCCGCTCACCCAACCTAGGACTGCCACCTCAGCCTCTTGGCTTAAAATTAAAACTTTTGGCTTAAAAATGTCCTGGGCCCAGCTATCCGCCTCCATTCAGGCCAGCGGCTCGGACCAGAGCGTGCAGACTGGACGTCCGCGCTCGTCGAGCCGTTCTCAAAACGCGCCAATCATTGTGATCGCCTCGCCGCACCCTACCATTTTGACCGCCAACATCGAGCCGGAAAACCCGATAGAAATGAGCGCCGAAATGATGACGCCCCCCGCAAGCCCCATGCAGGCGTCGGTGATGGCATCCATGGCGGGCCAGATGTCAGGATCCGTGCCTGTGCGGCAGACGTCCTCTGGGAGCTTGGTCATGACGGCCAACATCAAGGTGACGCAGTCTGGCACCACACTCCTGCAGGATGCGCCTGCGTCCATGCCAACACATCGCCGCCGATCGTCAGCTTGCTCCAGAGGTTGGTGCACTCGACAGAGCTGGAAGTGCGGTTGCAGGTTCTTAGCGCGTATGCATTACTTGGCTCATGCGTGGCGTCCACGGAAAGCGTGTACAGAAAGTGTTAACAAAAAGTGAGGACACTTACCCGAGATTACCCGAGTTACTCGTTTACTCGGTAGTGACTGGGGTGCGCTGCTCGGGTAAATTCGGAGGAGTGCCACGCATCATCATCATTATCATCATCATCGTCATCATCAGCAGCCTGAACACGCCCGCTAGGGTTTCAAAAGCCTCTCCCGTGTCGCTCCAATTAACCCTCTCCTTTGCCAGCAGCGGCCACCGGATCCCCGCAAACTCTAGTATGCCCTGCCTTCGAGCCCGATTCTTGAACCCGTGGCTCAAGCTCTAGACACTCTCATCCGGCCACCTAACCTTCTGCCACCCCCTGCTACGCTTGCCTTCTCTTGGAATCCACTCCGTTACCCTTAAGGACCAGCGGTTATCTTGCCTTCGCATTACATGCCCTGCCCAAGCCCACTTCTTCGTCTTGATTTCGACTGGGACGTCATTAGCACGCGTTTGATCCCTCACCCAGTCCGCCCGCTAAGCAAGCTCGAGGGATGTTTTCTCAATGTTTTCTCATTCATAGCTCGTAAACAGACCGCCATTATTAGAGATGACGGACCATGAGGAGCCGAATTGATTGGCAGGCAGGCCGGGACTTGGGCGATCCAGGTTGCTCTGCCCGAGCGACCGAGTGCGACCAGTCTTGAACTCCAAACTGTCAAGTTGCATGACACCATATTTATGGGTACCATCGAGTGTCAACAAACACACACATGCCACACATATACACAGAGAGGAGTTTTCTCTAAATGGAGCAAGTGAGGATTACGCCTTTAAAAGAGTGGTCTATAACTGCTCATTCATTTCTTTATCGGCCCAGAAAGCACCCTGGAAAGGTCCCACGGCTAAAAGTTGTTGGAGCAGCTTGATGAAGCCGAGGAATCCTAT
Source organism: Amblyomma americanum (assembly GCF_052857255.1). NCBI lineage: Eukaryota > Metazoa > Arthropoda > Arachnida > Ixodida > Ixodidae > Amblyomma > Amblyomma americanum. Next base: position 18,017,089 of record NC_135504.1, read on the forward strand.
CACTCGGAAGATGGCGCTACAACACACTCTAGGTACAACAGCAATAATCAAGATACAGAATACAAACTATTCTACAGAAACAGAACCACATAACAGCGCGTATGCAAAACTAGCAAAGATCTACATTTAACAATGAAAAGTGTATTCGTAAAATGTGCCTAAAATATACAACTTAACAGGTAAGAATAAGGTGGGGCAAACTGTCTGGGACAAAATTCACTTGAAGTATAAAAAAGTAATCACAGAAACAACATATAACTATAGGAAAATAATCGCAGCCTATCCTATATTTAGGAAAAGTGATCGAACATAATGGAGGTAGGAACCCGCTCATATTCTTTATCTCAATATATGAGTGCATATACCGCAACAGTTGTCACTTCATTCTCACTTTGCACACTGGTAATCATCCTGCGAGTTTTTTTTTTTTTTTGCCAGACTTCACTGCTGATTACCCCTCTACACAGATGGCGACTGCGACCACTGTAATATCAATTCTTGTTATCCCAGTTCAATGACGTGTCACTCGCAGGCTCTCAGGGACGGTCCACTCCTTCGGGACTGCGCCAGCGACGCGGCAGCTCGGATATGCTGCAGGTCGTCGCTTCTGGGAGCATGGAATCCATGGGTTGCAGCGGCGTCGTTAACCTACAGATGGCAGGCACCGACGTGCTGCAGGAGCTGCCCGAGCTGGCAATGCAGCAGCAGGCGATGAGGTCCGGTCGAAGAGGCTCGAGGCGGGCAAGCCGGAGGAGCTTCAGCCGGAGCAGTGGCAGCCCTTCGGACACCTCACTCTCTGTCATCGCTCAAGGCAGCGCGACACAAGGAGCGGCCGGCCATATGAACGTGGTCTACAACATTCCAACTCCCCAGGATCCCACGGGCCACTCACTCACGGTCACCATACTGCAGAACGCCGAGTCCGCCGCTGTACAACCTGAACCCACGCCCACAATGACCATGTCTGGCACTGCCATTATGCGACAGATGTAGTGCTCTGGTATTATTCACAAGGATAACACAAAAATTTAGGATGCTTTTATTAGACAAGCTGAACTTCACCCTAAGGAAGAGAAAAATGATCTTTTTTCATGCTTCTGCCTGTCGCAAAGGTTGAGGGTGTTGCTGGATGCACCCCGTGCTAAAATTTCTGAAGATACCCACTAAAGACCGCAAGTGTGAACTCGTTTTCCGTGCCGGTGCCGTGTGGTGTGAACGTGAAGAATTCATCACATGCCATTAAAACAAATGGTGCAGGAGTGATCATTCTATGCATGCGCCGCTAATTTCATGCTCTGTGCATGGCCGCGAAAGCACTGAAAACTTGTGCTTAGCGGAAAATGAAACTTGAGCAAAACAGCTCCACATGTTACGCCTAGATGCATCGTACAATTTGACAGCCTGTAAACTCATAACACTGTTTGGGAATAGGCATTGAAATCCCCGAGCTTGCTTAGTGGCTACAGACTCGAAAAATGAGAGCGCTGGTGGTAAGATTCCGGTGGTCAAATCGCTGCATTAATAAAGTTCGTTAATGCACTTAGCATGCAATAATTCGTGCACGTCAAGAAACCGGAAGCGGGCGGACTGGGTGAGGGATCAAACTCGGGTTAATGACATCCTAGTCTATATCAACAGGAATGAATGGGCTTGGGCAGGGCATGTAATGCGGAGGCAAGATAACCACTGGTCCTTAAGGGCAATGGAGTGCATTCCAAGAGAAGGCAAGCGTAGCAAAGGGAAGCAGAAAGTTGGGTGGGTGGAAGTTTGCTTGGATACTGTGGCCGTAGCTGATAAAAGACAGGGTTGGTTAGGGATACATGGGAGACGATTTTGCCATGCAGTGGGCATTGTCAGGCTCATGATGATCGTAATGATGATGGCACGTGTTGCTGTGCACGAAATTTGCTCGAATAACTTTTATAGCAAATATGGACGCCCCTGGAGGCATGCATAGGCTTGTTATTGAGCTCTTAATCTATATATACCGTTAACTTTAGATAATTGAAGTGAAGAGCAGAAATAGCTTTTCTCTGGATATATTTTAACTAGAGCATCATATATTCACTCTGAACCCGATTGGTAGCAAAAGGAGGTGACGGGTATATAGCTGAATACCCGTCATTGCAGAATATCTATCATTGCTGAATACCGTGTCAGGCGGCAGCTATTAAAAGGGGTCAGATTATAAAAAAAAACACAAAACTGAGAGCAGTACCTCTCCACCGCTCTTGTTTAACGTCTTTTACCCTGCTAAGTAGCAAGGATGCAATGCTGCTTTGCCCAACCGCGTTTGTTTTTGTTGTTGCTTAAAGTGTTTATTGAACAAATTGAGCATGCACCCCGTGGTCGGAGCCCCTGTGTCTGTATTCCATTTGTCGAAGCTGCGTAAGCGGCACTGTTTACGAGCCATCTCTGGCCTTCGTGGACTGCTTTGAGCAGCTCGGCCTCCCGCTGGTCACGGGATGGGGGATACGAACTTGTTTTTCTGGCGAGCCCATAGCATGCGATAGACACCTACAATATCTGCAGAGTACAATTTCTTCGCATAAACGTTGACTGCTGCGCACGTGCAAAACTGCAGTCACTATCACCATCCACACGCTCACCGCGTTCACTGCGTGTCACGCGCCTCGAGCTCTCGACAAGAAGAGCGACCGACCGACCGGCCAGCAGCGTTTCTTTCCGTTCCGCCTTCGAACAAGTGAGCGTTGCCCTTGAAGCCTTGGTGCGCTTTCAGCCGCGACCGCCCAAACCTGCGCGGTGTCCTTGAGTACTGCTCCTTTTTCGTTAGGACTAACCCTAAGCCTTGTTGCAGCCGTTCGTGTTTTGGGTTGCTCAGTCGTCTGAGCAATGGGACGTACGCTGTCGTCGGCATTTCATCTAACTTTTTAAGGGCATCGTTGGTGTTTCGGCTTACTTCTTTAGAACGCTTTCATTGTTGAAGTACGCTGTAATGTCTTCTGTCAAGTCAATGTGCAATGACTCTTAGAACTTCATAGTCCATGCTACGTGTAACTGCAATTATCGCGTAGCTGTGTGTGGGATGCTTTCGCGGGCTCCACATTCATAGGTGCAAGTGACAGTAGAATGGTCTAGTATATTAGAAAAACGCTTACCTTGTGGACGAAAATCCCGGTGCCTTGCGCAAGCAGATCGACGCCCCTATAGACGTCTTCGTAGATTGGTGCGGAGGGCTAGACGGGTTCTGTCTCATGAGCTCGAGTAGACCTCCCAGCTTTGCGGTGAGGGTTCGCGGTCAGGAGTAATAACTTTCTGGTTCTTTCCGTACAAAAAGGGTTCGCGCCTGCAAGAGTGGTAAACGAACCAATGCTGAGGTTAGAATTCACTAAGCTTGGCCCTCACATAGGATGGGGCGATGGATTTGGCCCTCTTCAACGATTAGCTTCTGCGAAATCAATTTTTTTTCCTTTTTTTGCTAGAACTGAGTATCGGGCCCTACCGGACGTTGTCAAGCCGATTTAGACTGCCATTACTTGACGGACCTCTCATCGGTGCTCCGTCAACGCAGCGACATGTGAGTTTTGTTACATCGAACTGAATTTCTCCTCAAACGTCCTTCCAACAGGCAAGACTACCTTTTAGATTTTCAACCGGGCTAGAGAATTTCCTGAAACTGTCCCCTTTATCGTATCAGATTTGTAAACAGTTGAGGCTAGCAAGCATTTCACTAACGTTCGTGGTGGGTAGTAAAAGTTTATTTTAACAGAAATGGTAAAGAACCGTTTGCGTTTTTCTGACGTAAGCTAACCAGACGTGAATTCAAAAAAGCTTCACGAGGGCAAGGACTTCTTGCTATCATTTCATTGACGTTGCAGATTTTCAGAGCCTACCGGAATACCACAGTGCGGAAACAAGTGACAGCTGCCGATCTTTACACTTGGTTCGCGACGTGTGCGTTGGGTGCCTCACATTCTTTAACCAAACCCTTATAGTTCTTGTTTTGTCACAGCCCTTAAGCGTACCTAGGTCGACGCACACACTTGACTTTTTCTACACAACTCGTGAAATGCGGGTGGTCTTATGCAAAATTTATTTTCCCGTCTGGGTGGCTCAGTGATTATGGTGCTCGCTGCTGACCCGAAAGACGCGGGTTCGATCCCGGCCCCGGGGGTCGAATTTCGATGGAGGCGAAATGCTGGAAGCGCCAGTACTCTGCGATGTCATTGCACGTTAAAGAACCCCACTTGGTCGAAATTAATCCGAAGTTCTCCACTACGGCGTCGCTCATAGCCCACGTGTTGCTTTGAGGTATCAAAACCCACAGTTTATTATTTTTTAACTTTGTTGCAGTGCTGTTAGGAAAGCGCGCAGATAGATTAAATAAACTGTGGTTTTAACGTTGCAAGAGGCGGAGAAAATGCTTGCCGCACGTTGGTGCGCATGAGACATTCTCTTAATCGCTGCCTTATTTCGCGAGCACGAAAGGCATCAATAGCGATTTCAAAATGGCGTGGAGTACAAACTTTTGAGAGCGCTGGTTTGCTAGATTCCAGAACTATATTTGTTTTCTCTGTATTCATTTTGTTTACTGCGGTACGCCTTTATGAGATGCTAGCGATGTGGCCGATGGTGCGAGAAAAATTGAATGTCTTTAAATGCTGGGGTTCTCAGTGGGTCTTATGTTCTCTGCCCTTACTGCGAGGAATAGGCAGTTTTACACTCACTTTTTGTTTATCTTTATTTCTTCTTTTGTTTCAGCGAACATGTACGGCTACGACCAAAGTAAGTCTTCGATTCGCTGTGCCTTGACAGGGGAACTATTCGCACCGTTTTGGACATGCGAGGAGTAGGGGCACCAGACGCTTTCAAGCTGCGCCGCATTTGATTCCGAAATAGACTTGCTAGAGAGAGACAGAGAAAAAAACAACGAAAGGAAGAGCGCCATTGTTGATTGGTTCTGAGCTGACTCAAGCACAGTTGTTACTGCACGACAGGATAACGTTGTTTATAACACTGCTAGTTTATGAGCAGAGCGCGGATGCTGGAATACCTCAACATTTCATGAGCGCTATTGTTTCGGTTCTCGAATAACGCGGGTTTAATATTCTCCTCCGTGTCTCCAGGTGGCTTTCAAGGTAAGTAATGAGGTGAAGCCACTGAAACAAGATGTCTTCACTTCGTGTCACTTGCCGAATACGATTATCTCATTTTTTTTTCACCCTTCCCTCATCTTATATTCTCGGCACCTCCAGTGATTCATTATGGCTAAAGCCGCCGTGGTGGCTCAGTGATTATAGTGCTCGGCCGCTGACCCGAAAGACGCGGGTTCGATCCCTGCCGCGGAATTTCCTTCTCTCCAGAGACATAGATCGCTGGTTTTGCAAAACTATCTACAGCCTACATGGCTCAGGAAAAAAACTAAGTGGCTCGCATATTTTTCGCGAAAGCTGTAACTCACATTGGCTTACACAACTCCAGGACAAATAGAAAAACTAAAATTCCTACCAGAAGACCGAAGCCCTTTATGCAGTGAATGAATACTCAACGGTCGTATTGAGCTCACCCATCGTTGCGCTGTACAGCAGTCTTTTCGGATTTGCGGATTCGCGACTACCGTTACTACCGCTACACCACTATTTCGACTGCGATTGAGTTGTGGTAAGTCTGAAACGTTAAAGGACACCGCTTCATGAATATCCGCTAGCGGGAATTTTTTTAGTGCGTTTTGTAGAAGTTGCGTTCTCTGTAGTCAAAATGTCAATTTCAGCATTTTGGCTCCATCTTCTCTCTCCTGTCGTCACTTTTCTTGCTCACACTCCTCCGCCGGCGGCCCCGCCCACTCGGCCCCACCGCTGGCTCGGGCCGACGCGCGCGGGAACCCCCCGATGGGCGGAGCTTCCTGACCCGCCGTAGTGACGCGGCTCACTCACTGGCCGCGGCCATGGCAGCTGCGTCACGTCTGAAAGAATGTAGCCAATAGTCATACCTTAACCGACATAAGCAGACGCATTGCTCGGAGAAGGGCGGGATTGGGAAAAAGTATCCAGAAAGGGCTCGCCAACTTTAGCGCGCGATTGTTGGTTTTCTGCTGCGTGTTTAAGTTTAATAATTGACTCGGGTGTTTGTGACGACAAACTGCAGTGATTGGGCCAGTTTTATGTACTTCCCTCAAAAGGCGTTTCAGTACGAAAGTACGACCAATACTGCTAACGGAGGTTTGTGGCATCACGTCGTTTGATCGCATGTACGTTTTTTTTTTCTTTGCTTCTGCCGCGATTTAGGTTACGGCATGCAGGGTCAACCTCCTCGAGGTAAATATTCAAATATTCAAAACATTATTTATTGCATAATTTTATGTTTTTTTTTCTGGTGGTTAGGGTACGGCATGCAGGGTCAACGTCAGCAAGGTAAACACTCGTAGAAAAGAGCATCCTGAGTGCATTGTTCATTGTTGCTTAATTTTATTCATTTTTTCCGTTGCTTAGACTACGGCATGCAGGGCCTACCTCAGCAAGGTAAACACGCAGAGAAAAAAAAGCTTGCTTAATGCTTTATTTTGTTGTTTCATTTTCTTTTTTCCGCTTCTTAGGCTACGGCATGCAGGGTCAACCTCAGCAAGGTAAACACGCAGAGAAAAAACATGCTGAATACATTGTTTATTTTGTTTACTTTTATTATTTTTCCCGATTCTTAGGCTACGGCATGCAGGGTCAATTTCCAGAAGGTAAGTGTTAGACATAAGGGTCTTGCGTATGATGTTTGTTTGTTTGTTTGTTAATACTGTCAGCCCAAGTAAAGGCCTTTACAGGAGTGGGAAAAATACAACAAAGAAAAAATACAAAGTCTCGCTCCATGTCGAACGAAAAACAACAATGCAATACAATGGCAGTATCTATACAAAGTGACCTGCTGCGAAGGAAGGCGAAATACACTCCTTAATTATGCGCATCAGAAACAGAAATGCATAATAAGACTTATTTATATCAGTGAAGATAAGAGCCTCTAAACGAGCATTAAAGGCACTGGCAGAGCAAGACATCACAACTGGATGTGGCAGTGGTAGTTCATTGCATTCTCTAATCGCCACTGGAAAAAAAGCTATATTTGAAAGGATCATTCCGCGTAACTTGTGGTTGTATGTAAAAACTGTGCCTGTGTCTGGAGCATCGATATGGTGTAATTACACAGAATTCAGATAAGCTAATTTTAACTTGGTCTTGAATAATTATAAATAAAAATTTTAATTGGTCAAACTTAGTCCTTAGTTCTAAAAGCGGGAAGGTTTGTAGGCCTGCAGAGTTCAGTTGGAGAGCACACGTGCTGATATTTATTAAGTATGAATCTGGAAGCCAGATTCACATTCATATATAGCCAGATATTTGCTCACTTCCCTTCAGGTTCTACCTTGTTGCTTAAAAAATGCAAGAAAAAAGTGTTGATAAACTTCCTGGCTCATATTCCAAAAAAAAATAGCTCACGTCGCGAGACAGACAACGAATCACGGGACACAAATAAACGCAAGAGTTTGCTTGCGAGCATTCTTTCTTACTAAGATTAGTTAAGGACATCTAACTAGCGCAAACAGAAGTTTTTACTGATGAACATTGCTTTTATTCCTTGATTATGCTTGTCCTCAGCGGATGCTAGCAGTACTGCCACGTGAAATGGCAGCGCCTTAATGATGACTGCGCTGCAGTTAAGAGTGATGAGCGCTGACTAATATTTAAGAAGCACTAAATGACTTTAAGCATCCATGAAAACAATTGCAATGAAAGCCCCTGTCATCTGTTTAGCTACTTTTCTACAAGGGGACTTGTGTGCTGTGCGGAAGACAAATCGACTTGCCAAAACATTGGCCAAAGGGTTGCGGTTTCCCTCTTACTGTTGTCCAAGGTTTTGGTGTAATGTCCCCACCACCCAGTTCAAGTAATGCCGGTGAATTATCATGCCGGGGAGGCCTCAGACAGACCCAGAGAGACTCTGACGCCTGGACTCCACCAAGTATATTCTAGCACAGGACTCACCCGCCGCGGTGGCTCAGTGGTTAGGGCGCTCGACTACTGATCCGGAGTTCCCGGGTTCGAACCCGACCGCGGCGGCTGCGTTTTTATGGAGGCAAAACACTATGGCGCCCGTGTGCTGTTCAATGTCAGTGCACGTTAAAGATCCCCAGGTGGTCGAAATTATTCCGGAGCCCTCCACTACGGCACCTCCTTCCTTTCTTCTTTCACTCTCTCCCTTATCCTTTCCCTAACGGCGCGGTTCAGGTGTCCGACGATATATGAGACAGATACTGCGCCATTTCCTTTCCCCAAAAAACCAATTATTATTATTATTAGCACAGGACTCGCTCATCCAGGAGAGAACGAATCCGTCAACAAGCCGAGGCAGGGCGTCGTCGACTGCCGCAGCATAGTGCAAGTGGTGTAGGGACTTAATTAGTGCAGCATGTCGGAAACATAGGCTAAATTGTTTTGATGCATTCAATGGGGGAGTGCAAGACACTGAATAGAACAGCGATTTGCATCGCTGTTCTACAAGAGACAGAAACGAACAGAAAAGAACGACAGAAAGGAACAGCGCGACGCAGGACGATGAACATGAAAGACACAGGCGCTGGACGTAGCCGTATACTGGAATTAACCTGCCCACACCATGCGTGGAATAAGTTTGGGTGGCCCCTTTTAGCCTAGGGAATTTTCGTCATTGCCAGACATTTTCTGTTTTCTCCTTATCGTTCTTGTCATTCCTAGGCCTATTTTCTTTCTAGACTGCACTACCGTAATAATGAACGTTTTTGTTGCTAGTTCCTGCTCCTGTATTCCACTTCTATGTCCGTGTATACGGCTCTGTTTCTCCTCATGCACTTCCCTGGCCTTACAGAAAAACCCGTGTTATATGTAACATTATGTGCAGGCACGTAGCCAGGAACTTTTTTTGGGAGGGGCCCAAAATAATTTTCGAGCTTGCGGGGGGGAGGGGGGGGAGGCCTTGGATACGTGCCTATGTTGTATCAAAACAAATGTGCGGGTGTTATCTTTCCCTGTGTTAGCGCGTGGTTAGCAAGTCACCCCTTAGTAATAACCCTCACGGGACCGTACAAGTAATAAAAATAGAAACGAAACGTAAGCTATAATTATAAGAGGAAGTTGCGTCACGTGTTACGGAGGCACTTTAGCCCAGTTACCCCAAGTGCTTAACATATTTCTTGCACTGCTTGTTTTCCTCCGGTGCCTAGATTACAACATGGCGGTCGTGCCTCGTAAGTAAACGGGCGGTAATCTTTAAGTCCTCAAATTACGCATGTGTGCTCTTTCAAGTTTTTCTCGTGCATACTGTATTAAATTCGAAAAGAAAAATGCCAGCTAGTGTGCAGAGTCGCAGTCTGGTAATATACAGACAGTAAATTTTCTTTTGTTGCTTGAATTTCACAAAGGAACGAAGAACTTCACTAACCAGACTTCTTCATGAGCAACTTCCGTCTGCTAGGGTGCAAGTAATCAGTTCATTGAAGCAAGATACTCTAGTTATAAAGAACACATGTGTTAAGGTATTTATTGCAGTCAGATGTGGTGTGATAAATATGTGCTTTGTCTTGACGTTATGTCAAAAACAACTCCAGCTCCTGTGACTTATCCAGGGAAATAGTGTCGCTCAGGGTGCAGTTTAAGACGTTTTGTCCCCTCTAAATGCCTGGCGGGTGCAGTTCGCTGAATTTTAATATTTTTTTAAGAAAGCTACAAGGTGGTCAATCTGTAATTCTAGAATATCGAGGTTCAGGAGTGTCTGATAAATATTTTAGAGCTAAATTTTTGGCCCAGTTGTAAAAAAAAATCTCGGACTATTGTTTCATCAATGCGAATGTTAAAGTTTGCTGCACAAAATGTGTTTCGCACCACTTCCGCATTGCTGGTGAATTAAGGTGGCGTCAGAACTGTTACCAGCTGCTTCTAGAACCTTCTCTGGAAACGGTGTGGTCTGTATTATTTCTTTTTGCTCCGCTGTCCGAACTGCACTCTTCTTCATAGAATCGACGGATCTTTCTGAGAAAAAGGCCTATTCTTTGTCCCAACGATCACACCCGTTCACTACAACTCCTTATTGTCACTTTGGGCCAGCACAGGGACCCTCAAATGATGGCGCCCGGTGGAACTACACGCGCAGTCGTCATACAATATGACGGGGACGCATTTCAGAGGAAAACCACCCGAGACATATCTTTTGCGTCGTACACAAAAATGGTCGGACTTAGACTATAGGTCACGCTACGAAATCATGCCACAAGTTCTGCTGCATTCTGACGAAGGCCTCCCCCCATTTCCATCGCACTACTTTCTCATATCTCTCCACCGGGTTTTAGACTGCTTCACTGGTGACACCTTTCCAACTTATTGGTGCCGTCCCCTCTAATTTTACTGCTCCGGGGCTGACTTCCACGTATAGCACGCTTTATTAGTAATGCTGCGGGTGTAATCGTCGGGCATTTCATATTTTTCATTGCCTAAGTAATGGGAGCTTCAATATCTCTTCTTAGCGATTGTTTCAGGCTGGTACTTCGTAGCAATTCATTGTTGCGTCGTTATAATTGGAACTCGGTTAATTCGAACTTCCATTTCGTTTCAACCGACACCTTTGATCAGTCAACACATTACAAGCCTAAATTAGAAGCCTGAACGAGTACAACTACTTCTCGGTCACTTTCGTGCTCCGGTTATCAGTGTCGGCTGTGTTTACTTTCGTACTAAGTAAGGTCAGGTTCTGGGGTATTTGTCTCCGTCGCTTTTTCGCTTCTTTTGCAACGGACCCGCAGCGTTGCGTCTTTGCGCTTTTGTCCTCCACTAAGGCACCTCCTTCTTCCTTTCTTCTTTCACTCCCTCCTTTATCCCTTCCCTTACGGCGCGGTTCAGGTGTCCAACGATATATGAAACAGATACTGCGCCATTTTCCTTTCCACAAAAACCAATTATTATTATTATTATTTTGTCCTCCACACTTACTGCTCTATTTCTCACTGAAGCGAATAACACCGCTACCACTGCCGTCAGTACCACAGCGGTACCACTGCATATCGGTAACATCGGTATCATTGCGCTCTCTTTTACAGAGCTATACATAGCACCAGATTATGTCGACCCAGGTAAGCACGGTTTTCAGCTGGAACGCTCTTTCAACGTACATTACTGTCGTGTTGTCTGAAAGAGGACGCTCAAAAAAATTGTAAACTCGTGGAAAGCGCGCTCAGTGGTTAGGGCGCTCGGCTACTGATCCGGAGTTTCCGGGTTCGAACCCGACCGCGGCGGCTGCGTTTTTATGGAGGCAAAACGCTAAGGCGCCCGTGTGCTGTGCGATGTCAGTGCACGTTAAGGATCCCCAGGTCGTCGAATTTATTCCGGATCCCTCCACTACGGACCTATTTCTTTCTTCTTACACTCCCTCCTTTGTCCCTTCCCTTACGGCGCGGTTCAGGTGTCCAACGATATATGAGACAGATGTTGCGCCATTTCCTTTCCCCAAAAACCAATTATTATTATTATTATTATTATTATTATTATTATTATTATTATTATTATTATTATTATTATTATTTTTATTATTATTATTATTATTATTATTAAAGCGCTGCACATTAGACTAGGAGTACCTTCTGTCTCTGTTTCTTAAATGATTATAGCTACTAAATGTTTACTTGCGTGTTTTATTCTTTCAAATGATGCTTTATGCATCAGCATACATAGACCACCCCGATGTTTTTGTCAACGACCGCTAAATAACTTATAATTGAATTTCTTCTCGATGCCGCGTTGGTTCTGGTTCTTGAGTCGAACAATGGCTATGATCTGTAGTTGCTGTTTAGGTCATGTCACGCCTGAGCAAAACGACAGAATAACTCCTCATACGACGTTGTCATTCCACCTCTTGAAGCAGGTTTCTTTTGGCATTGTAGTGAATTCAAACTACCTGTCAACAATTACATTTCAATTTTTTTTTGTCGTGCTTCAACTGACCTAAACACCAACTATACGTCATATCAATCGTTCGGTTGATGAAGCCGGAACCGACACAGCATCACAAATAAACTCAATTGTAAATTATTTTGTGGCTGTAGACAAACATTATGAGATGAATCATGTATTCTAATGTCTAATACATCGTATGAATGTAGAAAACTTCCACTCAAATGGTGCGTCTATGGTCCTTTAAGCTGTGCTGGAGCTGGTGTACTTAATATGAAAATTTCTATTCTGTAAACCCAGATGACTCCACTACGGATTCATGTTGTTACGTTTGTGTTCGCTTGCGTTCAACTAAATGTTCTTTCTTGAAATACAAGCTGTGTCCTTATGGCTAGCGTTAACGTGACAGCGCTGCTATTAAAGTGACTTATAAAATCACGAGATAACGGGCTATGCTACCAATAGCTTCAAGGGCTCTAGAAATAAAAACTTCTGCATTGCAGGTGCGGTTCTCGTGGATAAATGTTGTGTACAAGCGCGTAAAAAGCATTAAACCTATAGCATAGGGTCTCTCTGATATACAGGGAGTTTCCCCAAGACTGTAATTCTTGCAAGTTTGCTTCTTGAGTTACGTATAAAAGCGCATTCTTCTCTACTGCATTGCAGGTGGTGATGTACATCAGCAATGAGTTAAGACTTATTGACTAGCTCGCTGATACACTAATAGTTCATATTTAACTATTTAACTACTACAGTTCGGGATTTAGAGGTTTTTAGATCGCAGTATTATTATATTAGTGTTTCGATGCAATAAATACTGGGCCCGCAAACTCGCGAAACCAAAGCAGCGCTCTCGTGGGCGTGGCTATGTGCGCTTAACGAGCGGGCGATTTCAGTTTCGATCTCTTGTGTGATGCAGTTATTTCATTTCCATATTTTTGCGCTGCAGTTGTGATGAGATATTAGCTAACCAGCGTTCTATTTTTCACGTCTTGGCTATATTCTGACACGCAACATCACATACAATTACCGTACCGAACTAACACCGCTTACAGTACCACATCATACCATAAACCACACCATGCAGTTATATAGTAATGAGATTTAGCTCTATTAATTGTCAGTTTTTTGCGTTTATTCACAACACCGAAATGCGTTTAGTTCGCAACATGAGGCATGGTTTCTTAGCGCATCGCACATTTGTTCGTCAGTCAAACATTTCACATATTTACCGCATCGCCCCTTTTTTTTATTTGCGGTGATAATGGCGGGTGCATTGCTGTCAACAATGTGTCCACCTTATTTGTCGTCTACACTCATGCTTTGAGTATTTAAGCTTTCCGCCCTTTAGCTAACACCGCAGAAAACTCTCCCAACTGTTGCGCAATTAATGTGACACCCCGTTATTGGTCCGCCTAGGTTACGACAATGCATACCAACAGCGTTAAGTACTTCGTTGCCTGCGTCTCGTTCAGATGAAAACTATACGCGGTAAAGCTTACTCGAGCTTATCGCATTCGTAAAAAGACCTCGCGATCTAATCCGCTCCGGAAAAATAAAATTTGGCCTGCATAGATGGGATACCGCGTTATAATAACAAGAGGACTGCTCTCATGGAAAAAGAATTTTTTTATAAGCTTTAAAAAATTTAAAAAAAATGCGTTGCACTGTCGGTCGATTTCGCAAGGAAAATGCGCGCGTCTAGAACGATTTATGGACGCGGATCCCACTTTAGGCAGCGCTACGCCGCCGTTTACTTCAAAACCGGGGCAAGTCGTCCGTTTTGGTGATGACGTCACGAATCTGAATCGACTAACGGGGAGTTTTTTAAATCCAATTTTGTCGCGGTGAACTACGCCTTTTGCTTTGCTGCCAGAGAAATTCAACTCGAGCTTATCACATTCGTAAAAAGACCTCGCGATCTAATCCGCTCCGGAAAAATAAAATTTGGCCTGCATAGATGGGATACCGCGTTATAATAACAAGAGGACTGCTCTCATGGAAAAAGAATTTTTTTATAAGCTTTAAAAAATTAAAAAAAAATGCGTTGCACTGTCGGTCGATTTCGCAAGGAAAATGCGCGCGTCTAGAACGATTTATGGACGCGGATCCCACTTTAGGCAGCGCTACGCCGCCGTTTACTTCAAAACCGGGGCAAGTCGTCCGTTTTGGTGATGACGTCACGAATCTGAATCGACTAACGGGGAGTTTTTTAAATCCAATTTTGTCGCGGTGAACTACGCCTTTTGCTTTGCTGCCAGAGAAATTCAACTCGAGCTTATCACATTCGTAAAAAGACCTCGCGATCTAATCCGCTCCGGAAAAATAAAATTTGGCCTGCATAGATGGGATACCGCGTTATAATAACAAGAGGACTGCTCTCATGGAAAAAGAATTTTTTTATAAGCTTTAAAAAATTAAAAAAAAATGCGTTGCACTGTCGGTCGATTTCGCAAGGAAAATGCGCGCGTCTAGAACGATTTATGGACGCGGATCCCACTTTAGGCAGCGCTACGCCGCCGTTTACTTCAAAACCGGGGCAAGTCATCCGTTTTGGTGATGACGTCACGAATCTGAATCGACTAACGGGGAGATTTTTAAATCCAATTTTGTCGCTGTGAACTACGCCTTTTGTTTTGCTGCCAGAGAAAGTCAACATAGCCTAAAAGGGCCAGAGAGCCAATATGTACGGAGAACAATAACTGGATGGGGTTGCCTCAGTGTCTTTCGAATGTGACACGATGGCATGCAGAGATGCTGACAAAACATAACACGAACAATATTTCGTCCTTCCAGCGATGCAGTATGGAGAAGAATTCGACCAGTCATATGGCTGTAAGTGCATCTGTTTCTCTTCTTTCAGGGAGCGATGAATTGATTGATTGATTGATTGATTGATTGATTGATTGATTGATTGATTGATTGATTGATTGACTGACTGCATCTGTTCCTCTTTCAAGGAGTGCTAGAGGTTTCGAAAAACCTTTACGGATTGATTGATTGATTGTTGGATTGATTGATTGATTGATTGATTGTTGGATTGATCGATTTATTTATTGTTCGATTGATTGATTGATTGATTGATTGATTGATTGATTGATTGATTGATTGATTGATTGATTGATTGATTGATTGATTGATTGACTGACTGACTGAGTGACTGACTGACTGACTGACGGACTGCATCTGTTCTTCTTTCAAGAAGTGCTAGAGGTTTCGAAAAACCTTTACGGATTGATTCCTTGATTGTTGGATTGATTTATTGATTGTTGAATTGATTGATTGTTGAATTGATTGATTGGTTATTCGATTGATTGATTGATTGATTGATTGATCCATCGATCGATAGATCGATCGATCGATGGATCGACAGATCGATCGGTTGTCTCTGTCTGTCGGCATGTATAGGTGTTACGAAAAGACGATAATGGGCTTTGTGACATGTTCCTCTGCCTCATCTGCCAAGCGGGAAGCCCGGTGTGACTATTCTAGGACGTGCCGGTGGGTTGCATCATTCCCTCGTGTTAATTGGCGCGTGTTTCCCGGGAATCATATGACTAAGGCTTGACTAAGGGGTTGTTTTGCAATGATTATGAGTCCTTATTGATGGATTAGCCCGCTAATATCTCTGCACGCGTTTTGGGAATCGGTCAGTACATTAGTGTTTTGGTTGGTAGCTAAAGCTACCGCAATGGCTGCCTGCTTCTGCGTGAGTGGGGTTGGATGTGCGCACTGACGCGCAATCGATTAGTTTGACCACGGGATTCGTTATGGCGATGGTCATTTATTCTTGCATTTGGGCCGGCTGTATCTACGAAGAGCTTGTCTAGGCGGCTCTCCCATTTTTTGCACACGTTTTCGGCTCTGGTGCTTCATCGTTCCGAGTTATACAGGGTGTTTCACATACGATTTCACATAATTTTCAACATAGGCTTTTTGAGTTACAAGGGCGCTTTCTACGGCATAACATTGTCAGCGGTGTTGTACGTCAGAGTACAGCCAAGATGTGCCAACTAGCAGGCTGGTTAATAATAGTAAATAGTTGCCTTTTTACTATTACCATTAGGCTCCATAATTATTGAGAGCCGCGTAACCCACCGTAAGTAATATCCATATCGGTTTTTAAAATTTCTAAAACGCGGTTACCCTCGGCGCTCGGTCCAAAAAAAATTCTGGCTACATCGCGCAAAAACACATGCGCTTTTGAGAACCTTGCAGGCGAAGAAACCTCTCCAGTGCACGTAACTCGTCGAAATAACCAAAATTTGTTAGGACAAAGCGCCAAGGGTAACAGCACTTTTGATATTCTAAAAACTGATATGGGTATTGCTTACGGGGAGCTACACGCCTCCTAATAATTAAGGAGCTTAACAGTAATAACTGGAAAGTTAACTATACAATGTTAGTTAATCAGCCTGCTAGGTATCCCGGCTTAGCTGTGTTCTAATGTACTACGCCGCAGACAATTCTGTGCCGAAAAAAAAACTCTTTTAACTCAAAAAGCCTATTTTTTATAATTGTGTAAAATCACACGTGAAACGTCCTATATGTCGGATGCATATTTCGGGGTATTTGGTCTACATGTTCTCGCGGATCGACAGGGGAAGTTTCGGCCTTTGGTCGACAGCGTGGAATACTGTGAGGTGTGTCTTGCTCAGTATACGGCAGACAAAACGCCCAAAAAATCTGCAGGCATATTTCTGAATTTCTCTGGAATGCGAAAGAGCTTGTGTTATGCTCCTCAGTTGTTGACTTAAAGTTATATCTCGCCAGTCCACTCATGACGACATGGCATAGAGTTGAGAAGTGCTCTTTGATTTACTGCATCAAAAAATCGCTTAAAAGATAGTATAGTGGTCGCCAATCGATCTCTACGGCAGTGTTTACGTGGCAGACGGGACATGTTTATCATTTCACCCAACGAATGATAGCACTGCAGTTCATGCGAGGTCCAACTTGCCGCTAGCTCTTCTGGGTGTTATCGAACGCGCTCTGACATTTCAGATAATCACAGTGCTGCCAAATGCGTGCGAATTATTTTGTTGCAGCTTCTTTCTACGCCCCTTCTGGTATGGTGTACATGCCACCTCCACAGCAGTGTAAGTAGGCAACATCGCTCGAATGGCATAAGCCTGCTACTTTTCGCCCTAGTCGAAGCCCAAGGGTCCCAAAGACGCATTGCGTATTCAGAAACTTTACTCATGTCAATTTCAGACCAGCTGCAACCCGGGATGCCGTACGGAGTCGCCTACGATACCCATGGTGGGTGCAATGAGTGTCGTACATGGATCGATATAAACTAATCACAGCGGCCTAACACGGCTGCCAACGATATGCATTTGGTTTATCCATTGGACGCCACTCCGTTTCTTTTTTTGTTTTATTTATGTGTAGAATAAAGAAGAGCTTGGAGCCGCGTAGAGGCTTCGGCTACTCCTTTTCAACAACTCATAGAAACCACTTGGTCCGATGATATGTAGTTCGACATAACACAGACACAATCAATACACAACGGGGCCGCCGCGGTGGCTGGGTGGTTATGGCGCTCGACTGCTGGCCCGAAAGACGCGGGTTCGATCCCGGCCGCGGCGGTCGAATTTTGACGGAGGCGAAATTCTAGAGGCCCGTGTACTGTGCGATGTCAGTGCACGTTAAAGAACCCCAGGTGGTCGAAATCTCCGGAGCCCTTTACTACGGCGTCTCTCATAGCCTGAGTCGTTTTGGGACGTTAAACCCCCATAAACCTATCAATACAAAACGTTTAAAGCAAAGTAGAAGCTTTAGGAAAATTGGTTTTTGTGGAAAGGAAATGGCGCAGTATCTGTCTCTTATATACCGTTGGACACCTGAACCGCGCCGTAATGGAAGGGATAAAGAAGGAAGTGAGAGAATAATGGAAGAGGTGCCGTAGTGGAGGTCTCCGGAATAATTTCGACCACCTGGGAATCTTTAACGTGCACTGACATCGCACAGCACACGGGCGCCTTTTGCGTTTCGCCTCCATCAAAACGCAGTCGCTGTGGTCGGGTTCGAACCGCGGTACTCCACATTAGTAGCAGAGTGCCTTAACCACTGAGCCACCGCGGTGGGTAAGAAGCTTTAAGTGTAGTAATACTAATGAACTAACATAAACGCTGTGAATGTTAACAGAGCAGTGCACAAAACAATATACATAAGAGATAGCAATAAACAAGGACAGACGAACAAGAAATAAGCTTCTCAAGCAGCACAGGTAATTGGCTCAGTAGTGGAAACGGCTGGTGTCACGCTGATTCTTTGTAGGACCGGTGTTGGGCCTCCAATATTGAGCCGATTAGTTCTACTGCTGAGGTTACTTGCAGTAGTATTTGAGTTTCCATCTTACCGTTTCTTTGTTTGAAGCTTGCTTAAAGCGGAGTTTGTCTTGTTGTAAAGATAGATCTTTTTTGTTATCTCGCTGTGTTTAGATACTGAAATCTTAAGCGCCGGGCGAGGAAGTTGTCCTGCTTGTCCAGATTTTCACTCATGCTGGTGCAAATACTTTTTTTTCAGTTCCGTCCTACGGTCCGATGTCGCCACTATCGCTGTGTAAGTGTGCAGCATCGCTCTAATTGCGTAAGCCCGGCACTTATCGCCCAACTGAGGCCACGCATTGCGAATACTGAATGTCCGCGATTTACAAATATCTTCGGATTTCATTACTGGCTTCATTGCTGCGCCCAAACGCACAGATGTCTCGAGTGGGCTGATCCGTCGTTAAATTCGCAAACACTTACCAAACTTGCCCGCTTGCCCAATCGAATGAGACGACAAAACCACGTAGAAACAACGACAAAACGTTTTGTCGTCTTGTTGTAGCGGTAGATCTTTCTGCAGTTTTTGTATTAATTTTGTACGCTATTTTTTTTCCAGTAATACATTTCTGCAGCCTGTATTTCTGCAGTACACCTGCACTAAATTCACAAAAATATGTTACTGCGAAATTTTTTGCTGCTGTTACTACGAGTTAATGGGCAAAAGCATTACGGAAAATTGGTCGTAACGGCATAAAATTTTCTGTTCTGTATTTCGACTAGGTGGAGCTAGGTTTTAGGCTTCTAAACATGATTTTGATTCTGACATCAGCCATGTCCCAAGCAACGCAAGTAATTGACTCAATATTGGCTCAATATTGGCCCAATATTGACAATGGCTGGTCCTACAAACAACCAATGGGAAGCCATCCATTTCCTTGTATTGGGCCATTACCTGTGGTGCTTGGTGTAGCAGAGTACATGCAGCTTATGGCACATGACACTTGTTTTCAGCGGCATCTTTAGCAGCGATATTGCACCTAGTATTGCCAAGGGCTGCATTATAGACGACGATATGTTTGCGCCCCCATTTTCACCATGGACGATATAGCACTCTAGCTTTCGCGTATCGGCCGCCTTTATTTTATCGTCTTGCCTGGCATAAGGTGTTTAAACACCGTTCATCCGCAAGTACGTTACAATATGCTTAATTATGCTTAATATACGAGTGCTTACAAATTTTTCTCCCCTTTATGTGCCGAGAAATTAGAACACCTACGGACGAGTTATTAGAAGATTTGCAATGTTTACTTTGTCGGCTGCTTTTCATTTACAGAGATGACGTCACCTTCACATGCTCCAAAAATATTTGTCACTCTACCACCAGTAGCAATGTGAATTCCTTAAAATTTCCGAGGCCGCTCCCGCAGCTACTCAAGAGGCAAAGTCCTCACAAAGTGATCACTGGCCCGGGCCTGGGCCCATTCTTTCGGGCCAGCCCAAACCAGTGCAGTGCCCAATAGAACGTGCGTAGGCCAGGAATGCACCAGCACAAGAAATTCGGAATACAACTGGCATACCTAAATGAAGCCACTTCACGCCGGCGCTTGCTTAAATCAAGCGCGATCTCTTAAAGCCTTTGATGAAATGAGTTCATCATTGGAGTCGCGGCAGGTGTCGAAAAACATGGCGGTAATTAGCGCACGCTGCAAGGCAGCCTTTTGCCACTGGTCAACCGGATCCCGTGGTTGACTACACAACGGTAAAGTTATTAAGCTATTAAGCATCGGCAAGAGCTGCAATTAAATGTATAATTTAATCACTCGGGTTTAGAAACTCATATACGTATTTGTAGCAAACTGAACGCGTCTTGTTCTCTATAGCTGCTGTTCGCTGGTGTGGCTTCTGCGCTGTACGACGCATTTTTCGTCTGAACTTATCTTACTCTATCCAAGCGGTTAATTGAAGGCAAGAGTACACATGGACTTCGTGGAGTGCCAGCTCTTGTACTGACTCCGTAAGCTCTTCATGGACTTCGTGGAGTGCCAGCTCTTGTACTGACTCCGTAAGCTCTTCATGGACTTCGTGGAGTGCCAGCTCTTGTACTGACTCCGTAAGCTCTTCATAAAAAGACTCTTGGAACTGTGAAGTGCTAGAGTGTGCACTTAAATACGTCAGATTCGTCTGACATGTGCAGACACCGTCAGTTTTATTTCTCTGGAGTGCGACCTTGCACTTCCTACTGACACGTCAAAGCCACGCTTACTTCCGCACAGGCTTTCTCTTCGATTTTTGCCTAGATCCCTGAAAACTCCTGTGCAGATGTTTTGAAAACCAGCAACCCATGACTCCACCATGCGCTTTTCAACACATGCATAACAGCCAGCGGCCGTATGAGGGCAGGCACGTAATTCTTTTTTCAGTTCCAAAAAAGGAATTTGTAATTATGCGAATCGCAAAATCCACTCCCCGGTTGAAAAAATCCTCAAACAACCCCCCCCTCCCCCTCATTCAATCGCCTCGTCATCCTCCTCTGGGTCTCTGCACACAGCAAACAGCCAGGCAATACGGCCGTTCGCACCCAAGCCCGAGCACTCGTCCATTACCGGGCTGAGAGCGACCTGCCTTCGTCTCGCGGTGCCAGGGATTTAATTCTCAACAACCACGACCTCACCCTGTTTTATAGAAATTCCCGCCTAATGTACCCTCCACCACATAAATCGCTTCCCAAAAGCGAACATGTTTTGTGGCGCAGACTTCAAACGGCCATAGTCACGACCCAGTTCCTTCTCTCAATTACAAACCACCGGGAAACATCTCCTCACTGTCGCTTGTGTCCTAGCACCAGAGCCGACTTTAATCCCGTCTTTCTGAACTGCCCGAACAAACTCAAGCTTGCGTGGCTAGCGTCATGACATCAGGAGCGATGGGAGGCTGGTCTGTCAAAGCTTATTTCTGACAGTGTGCTGGGCCCGAGGAATGGCCGGAGCACAAATGTGCCCGGCCATATGGAGCAGCCCGAAGGCCCGTCGTAGTCCTAATTCCTCTATCTTCACCCTCACTTGATTTCTATCTCGAGTCGATAAAGTTGTTTACCTACCTACCCATGCTAACGTGGCTGCGCACTCATTTGGTGTTGCAGGGCATGAGCACCTCAAGTGGAGAGGGTGGTTAAATGGGGAACGTAAACTTGAAGACGCTTTTCTCCTGGAAGCCGACTGAAGCTCCCCTTCGACTCTTGTGCATTTTGTTTCGCGCTGTCATACCATATCATACTATTCCATTCCATACCGCACCATACCATACCATACTGTACCATACCTTCCCAGACCGTTATAGCCTACGCTACACAACATACCATACCATACCACACCCTGCTCAAAACAAGTGACAGAAGTGTTTCCGTTAGCTT
This sequence comes from Amblyomma americanum, assembly GCF_052857255.1. Classification (NCBI taxonomy): domain Eukaryota; kingdom Metazoa; phylum Arthropoda; class Arachnida; order Ixodida; family Ixodidae; genus Amblyomma; species Amblyomma americanum. Next base: position 18,038,691 of record NC_135504.1, read on the forward strand.
CCACATGCATATACCACGGCAATCGCAAAAAAGGGATTGGTCCGCAGTATAGATAATCCTTTGATGTACTCGGCAAACGAATGGGGGGTACCGCACCTTCTCATTACGCAATCATGTATAGCTGAAGTTTCAAGCCACTGCCTTGTGTGCTGGGTGAACGATTATTTTTAAGCGCCAATTATAAGCCCTCATTCTTAGTCCGCGATAAGTTCTTTCGAATTGAATTAGAATACATATTGAATCTCTTTTTTTTTTGGTTTCAGCCACGTCTACTGGCCTATCTACCATGACACCGAGCGTTTTGTCCCCGAGTACCGGTACAGCCCTGTCGCCTACTGTGTCTTCAGGTGAGGGCACGGTCTTGCGAGCCCTTGTCGTCAGTTTTATGCTGCTAGAATTAGAAATTTGGAAGCTTTAACTTGATGTACCATGGTCCAAGAGGTGTTCCTCTTGGACAGTGCACCGCAGTTATCGAAATCTCTCATACAACCGTGACAATTCTCTGATACAGGCCGAACAATTCGTTTCTTTCAGTGTACAAAACAGAGCCTTCCACAAGAGGTAAGATGTTTGAACCTTTTTATCCTATTTGTAATTGCGGCTGGAGCTGCTCTATTACACATCTACTGTTATCGCTTTTTCCTTAAGGATTTTCATTGTCACCCGAACCTGAACGCTCAACGTTATTTGCGCAGTGGAGGAGAATACTGTTATCTCACACAAGCCGCATAATGCGCTTCTTTCAGCCGACCAAACTACCACGGAGCCTTCCTCGAGAGGTAACGCATTTCCATTTTTAAGGCGAAAGCCTGTAATGGCTCGTCGTTGTCCGTCCGTCCGCGAAATCTGTCACACTGTGACGTCATCAATGGCATAATTGCTATAACCCATATACTCATAGCAATTACAAACTGCTGATTGGTAATTAGTTAATCAGTCGTTGATTGGTAAATGAATAAAATTTTTAAAATATAAAAATAAAACAAAACAAAACTATATAGAACAGGTAAAAGTAACAATTAAAAATAATAAAAATTAAAAACTAAAAAACAAAAATAAAGAAACTGCGAAAAAAAATGCAATGCCTACAGGCGCCGTGGAAAGAAACCCGCGTCCTAGAAAGTTCCCATGCTTTCGCATTTCTGCACGGAAGCAGACTTAAGTGCCCTCAGAATTTTTTTTATCCTATTCGCAATTACAGCGGGAGCTGCTGTATTACACAGCTTTCTTCGTTTTTTTTTTCCATAAGGCATGTCATTCTCACACTAACGTGAAAGCTCGAGTGAAAGCGAGTGCTGCTTATACCCCGACATTCGAAAAATATCTCGCCGATGTTGAGCTTCCTAAAACAAATTACCACTTTTTTTAGTCAGTCAGCTTCTTCGAAGAGATCTTGCACTGAAATGTACCAAGTTGGCATACTGCTTTGATTCGTTAATTTTGGCGCTTGATCAACTTAAACATAATCAAAAGCGCTCCGAACAGATTGTGAAAAAGTCTACTTACTCCTGACCGTTACTCACGAACTCCTGAGATTCGGCAAAGGTTAGTCCATAACTACAGCGCAAAGAACGGGACTTAGAACAACACAGGCAGGGACACAACACAGTGTTGTGTTGGGTCCCTGCCTGTGTTATTCTTCTACGTACCGTTCGTTGCGCTGTAGTTATGCAATATATAAACCAACCCGCCCAACAACTTACCTTGTCGAAAGGTTAGTCTTAGCAGAAGAGACGATAAGCCTTGTTTGCAACACGCCGATGGTGTGCTGTGAATTAATAAAAATAAATGTGATAGTTTTGAATTATATTGTATTCTTACGCATCGCAGCTGGAGCTCCACTATGAGGTGCACACTCTCGCAGGAACGAGTCATAGTAGTGGTGCATGCTTTAGACTTTAATTCAAAGTAAGGCTTACAGTGGGATAAGGCTCAGACATTGGACCAATTCCCATAGCATCCCAAGAATCAACGTTACTCCCTGCGAGTCATTAGTCTCACAAAAACCAGCTGTTGCTCTCTTTACTCCCTCTAGGCATTTACTCCCTCTGGGACTAACAGCAGAGGAGTTACCAGCGTCAGTTTGTCTCCCCACAGAATAATCGATTTTTTTTAGATAACTAAGCTCTATTAGCGGATATCATAGCGTTGTTTTCGACCGCCTCGGGCTGCTTAGCGTGTGACCAAAATCTGACAACTACACGTGCGGTTTTCCTACGTCTGTTCTCTGTCGAAATGCGTCCATGGTGGTCGGTCATTGAACCCACGAAGTAGTGCTGGCCAACCGAATTACATAGCCGCACAGTGCTTCATAATTATACCCCGTACCATAGCAGCGTTTTAGCGAACGCCTCGGGAGAAACGTGTGTGTGTAGCTTCCAGGCTCAGTATTTTATATATTGACACCAGGAGATAATCTGGCGCTGGCTGCTGGGGCGACCAACATGGCTCTTCATTTATCGCGGGGGATTATAGAAGTATGTAGATGTTAGAAAGTTGGCCTTGAAGATCTTTGTGTGTTTCTTACGAAGCTTTAGAGAGCCAGGTTTTCAGTGCACCACGAGTTTTTACCACTAATTGATTTATTTACTTACATGCTAGCAAAGCTTGAAAGAAGGCTTTCCACTAAAATAAGTCGAAACAGAGCAGGATAGCCTAAGGTTCTCGGACAGGCAAATGATTTCTTGAACGCAGTGGCGTACAGGTTGAAGGTTTACTACCATTTAAATTGTCACTCTCCCCAGTTTAAATCCCCTTGAAAAAAAGTTTTAACTTAAGTCTGTAGTGAAGCTCCACCCGCATTCAGGACGGCCGCACGGCATTGTTCCGTTCTTTAGTTGCATCCGACTGAAATTGACTGGAGTGACTTCACTTCTTTCACTAGCGATACGAATGCAGGTTAGCGTGTGAGCTCGCGGAGGGGGGGGTCACGCGGCAACCGATGATTGGCGGGCTAATGAGTTCGTCAGCGCATTGTGCGAAATAATGAAACTGGAAGTGAGAATATCATCCCATATTTCGTTTCTTTTCCCTTACAACGACGGCAGCCAGGCAAGAAACGGAAGTAGTCGGTAAGCAATGCGTTTACTCCTTCGTGCTGGAGGCTGACTGGCCACGCACCCAACTGCTTCTAATGGGAAAACTATATTTCAGTGTCTCCACCATCAAGGCAAGTGATCCTTCTGTCTCCTCAATTTTTCTCCGGCGTATCCATTCCTAAGACGCCGGAGTGCGGCCTCGGTTGATATTGCTTTCAGTTCGCCGAAGCCACACCATTCCAGAGCTTCCATTCGCGCCTAAGCTGGCGTGACTTCTCAAATCTCGTGTATTACAAAAAAAAATGGCAGCGGCTTAACTTGTCTAGCCCTTGAAATCAGTGAAAAGCTTCTGCAGACATGGTTACTCACCACGTGGCTTCAAATCACATCATCGAATCTTCTTAAGGTCAAAGGTCAACCCAAAGGTCATCCAAGGTCGACTGAATGTCGAGGGTCGAGGTCAGGGGGTCAAGGGTTCGACACCATAACTGTACCACATGTGGTCATACACGGCTATCCTTGGTTGGGCTGAAGGTCGTTCAAGGTCGTTGTGCTGCCTACGCGAAGACTACTTCAGTAACTGAGATCCCACCCCAAATTGTGCACAGTACTTCATGAGCGGGAGAGTAAAACAAGGTCGTTGCTAAAAGACGTCTTGTTGAAACCTCGTCCGGAGACCAGTATCAGAAACCAGCAGAACTTGGCGCGTACACAAGAGAAGGAATTCACACGGAACACGCTGCAGACGCAACTTAAAATTTTTGCTTTATCAAAGAATCGAGCGGAGCAGGGCGCACATACGCGTGAATAGGCAATGCCAACGAAAAGCAAGAAAGAAAAAGAAAAAAAAGAAAGACAGTCATTAAAGAAACTGCCACCTTGCACGTGGAGACTATGTCCCATTCATAAATTGGTATTATTTGGCAGGAAATTTCACTGACGTATCGCTGACGCAATCAGTGCCTGACATTTTCTTTTTAAAAGCTTCCAAGATTTCTCGTTTTATCTCAGTTTTGCCTCGGCCGATGGTTTTCACACTCCTGAACAGGGGAGTACAGTTTTCACGTTTGTTTCAATGTTTTGGGAGATTGGCCGTATTTTCCGGTTGGAGTGATCTGCGATGCTGTCTTAACTGGTCATTAATGCATTGGCCGATTACTGATTCTTTCCGATTTCACTTGAGCAAAGATTCTGTCCGATTCTTTGGTCAAATAAAATTTTCAGTTGTGTCTCCAGCGTTGTCCGCGTGAATTCCTTCTCCTCTTTGGTCTATGGTTTATGGAGGTTTAACGTCCCTCAGGCTATGAGGGACGCTGTAGTGAAGGGCTCCGAATAATTTCGACCACCTGGGGTTCTTTAACGTGCACTGACATCGCACAGTACACGGGCCTCAAGAATTTCGCCTCCATCGAAATTCGACCGCCGCTGCCGGGATCTAACCCGCGTCTTTCGGCTCAGCAGCCGAGTTCCACAACCACTGAGCCATCGCGGCGGCACCCTTCTTGTGTGTACGCATCCTGTTCTGCTGTTTTTTGTACCTCGTACCACGCATCAACCGCGGACGTTGAGGAGTTCCTTTGAAGCTGCCGTGATGCGAAATGCCCGAACCGTTAACTGAACTGCGAGAAGTGTTCTGCTTATGTAACCTTCGCTGTTCTTTTTCCGCAGTTTCGTCATTTCTGTTCTTAAACCCACTGCAGCATCTTGGGAAAGCCCTCCAGTCCACGACCCGGTTCAGAGCGTGGTCTAGTAATTTGTTTTAGTCGGAGAAGCAAAATTTTCAATAACTAAAGCCACGGACTTTAGAAATGTGGTGCGCCGTAGTTAATCGGAAATAAAAACGGCTTTTCCGGCCACACAAACCTGAACGCAGGGGCGAAAGACTCTGCTATCGGATTTCATTCGGAAGAAAAACCCGACGAAATTAACTTCGGTGTCACTTGGAAGAGCCACCATCACTGCCACACGTTTCACGCATAGTCGCTGGTTTATTTGTATTTATGGAAACAAGTTTTATTTATTTATTTATTTATTATTTAGAACATACTGCAGGCCTACAGTAGGCCCAAGCAGGAGGGGCGAGTACATAATATATGCAAAAAAGAAGAGGTTTAGCAAAATTGAAAAAATGGTAAATACAAGTTGTAACACAAAATACAGCAATAAATACAAGGCTCAGATGCAAAATACAAAAAGTGAACGGCTCTCAAATTAAATGCTGTGAGGAAAACATTGAGTCAAAAGAATCAGCTCTGGTTAAGAGATCTGGCGAACACCTGTTCCACTCCTCAATGGTGCGTTGAAGAAATGAGTATTTAAAGGCTTTAATCCTAGCACTGTAAGGGGTTAATGATTGTGTATGATGATTTCGTGTTTGGCGCGTAGTGTTAGGTTTAAGGAAGGGGTCTGCATTCATAGACAGTTTATGGTTTTTTAGTGAGAAAAGTAGTTTCAGTCTTTGAATTTTCCGGCGCAGCTGTAATGTTTCAATACCGTGAGTTTGCATGAGGGTCGTTGGTGAGTCAGTTACACGATACTTTGAAAAATAAAACGGACGGCTTTGCGTTGAATCATTTCAAGGGCCTCGATGTTACGTTTAGTGTAGGGATCCCAGACCGTGCACGCATATTCTAGTGATGGCCTTATTATTGAAAAGTAGGTTTCTTTCTTGTTCGCTTATTTCTTTTATGTAAGCCAATGTTTGTTTGTTTGTTTGTTTGTTTGCTTATTTATTTTATGCTAACATGCTTCTTTGTTTTTATAGAAACAAACATTTGTTTTATGCAAACAAATGTTTGTTTTCGTGTCAACCTGTTTGTTTGTCTGTTTGCTTGCTTGCTTGCTTGCTTGTTTGTTTGCTTGTTTGTTTGTTTGTCATATGCAAGTGTGCGCAAATGAATCTCCACGCAGTGGGATGTGTTGCTGGACGTTATTCCTGTGCTCCATTTTGCTTATTGTGTTGGGGGTCGTCAGCTTCCTCGGTGTCAAATTGTATCGTAAGTACCACTCTTTATTCTATTGAAATTGTGCTTATAAAATATATTTATGCCGAGAAAACTCGTCGCACTGCAATATGGAACATTCAGTGTGCAAGCAAGAATTGCGCCACACTCTCGCTACGTTTTAACGCCTTCATCTCGTGTGTTGCATAATATCGGCGCGCATTAAAGAACCCCGAGTGGTCCAAGTCAATCCGAATGGCATCCCCCACAGCCCGAATGTCACATCAGGGTGTTAAACTGCACATTTTACAACTTTATCACTACTTGATGGCTTTCTGACGGTTACAAAAAAAATCAGAGTTTTAACTTTGAATTCTCCTGGTATTTTCTAACTTCCCTTAGTATTGTTTAGTTCTTCCTTCTTCCTGCAGTCTTTACATACCTATGGCTCTTTCTGTTAATGGTTTTCTGGGTTTGTTTTCATACAGATGTACTATATCTTATTATATACCTTTTTCACAGCATGTTTAGAGCGATGTATTTTCGGAAAAATGTTAGCCTTAGTGTTCTTATCTAATATCTTGTTAAATGCCTAATATTATATAACGACGTTTCAATGTCGAGCATTTCGGGAGTTAATAAGGAGTGTATAAATGGCACCGACTTTCTTCTCCCTGAGTAAATAATTTAAACGTTATTGGTCCTTCTCTTCGCTAATAGTGGCTTCGATGTCAAATGAGACTTGAAATCTTCTCCACTACTTATGCACCCAACAGCATGTCTTCAGAGCAAAGAATCTGTACAGGAGGAAGCATTGACGCGATCAGGAATGGTGCATTCGGGGATTTTGCTCTTTTCCAGAGAACTTTAGGAGCGAAATTTGACGAAAAGGGAAATTTAATAGAATTTGAACAGATGTTTAGAACATAAATTTTCTTTTTTCTCTGATTGCTTGATTTTTTAAAACCACTGCAGGAAAAAAAACAAGTAGAGATTTTTTCGGTGTGCTTAGGGGAATTTTCGCATGCAGCATGGAACACTGCTGCGCGCACTAATCTGAAACATGAGCAAGGATGGCGCCAGCGTCGTGGACACCTTTGATACCTGAATTAGTGAAATAATCCGAACGTACAAACGAGGGGATACGGGGGAGGTATTCTAACCTAATTCACAGGCTGGTATTGATTCAACTATTAGACGCGCAACAGGTCACCGTGGTGTATGCTAAGAAAAACTGGCGGTGTCACGTGCTCTGTGTCAAGTCCAGTTATTCGCCCTTTCCAGAAGTATCGCACCCGCCGCGGTGACTCAGTGGTTAGGGCGCTCGACTACTGATCTAAAGTTCCCGGGCTCGAACCCGACCGCGGCGGCTGCGTTTTTATGGAGGAAAAACGCTAAAGTCGCCCGTGTGCTGTGCGATGTCAGTGCACGTTAGAGATCCCCAGGTGGTGGAAATTATTCCGGGGCCCTCCACTACGACACCTCTTTCTTCCTTTCTTCTTTCACTCCCTCCTTTATCCCTTCCCTTACGGCGCGGTTCAGGTGTCCAACGATATATGAGACAGATACTGCGCCATTTCCTTTCCCCCAATACCATTTATTATTATTATTATTATTATTATTATTATTATTATTATTATTATTATTATTATTATTATTATTATTATTATTATTATTATTATTATTATTATTATTATTATTATTATTATTATTATTATTATTAGAAGTATCGCGCATTCTTTTCATGGTCGCATGGCTCGAGGAAGGCTACCCAGTTATGCTCATATGTCAGGCGTGCAAGCATGAGTTTGGCGCAGTGACCTATGAAATTCAAATCGGCAGCATCACTTACGACTGCTTACGCGTGGGAATGTGAAGGTATTGTTATCCTTTGGTTTATTGTGTACACGTAATGTTTGTACGTGGATTAAAGTCATTTGAATCGTACAAACGAATTTCGTAAGCTTCTCCCCGGGATTCTTGGATGGTGATTGCATTCGTTTGTGCGACCGAATGGACATTTATCTATAGACTAGCTATAGAATTTCTGCCTATAGACTGTTCTCTAATTTTTTCTATATAGAGTCTATGTACTTCAAAGACAGAAGTCTATGGACAGTCGATAGACTGTCTAAAACAATTTTTTAAGCCCAGGCGGTAAGAGTGCAATCGACCCTGATGGGAACTACGTCGAAAATTTATGTGCTTTCGTCAAAAAAGGTATCCGAAACCTTCATTTCAATGCAACATCATTAGGTTCTAGCACTTCATGAAAAAGTTACAGCTCGAAGGGGCAAAAGACATTCACTTTGCATCACAGAATTGTCGTCGCGTATACTTCCACTGGAAACGTGGTTGCAGATAGACTCTATTACCTTCCTATAGATATTTATTCTTTTCTATTCATAGTCTATAGACTATTTACAGACAAAAGTCTACTAAAAGTGTATGGCCATAAATCCATCATTGTCTACAGACTGCCTATAGGATTTCTACGGCCTATAGATCATTCTCTAGCACTTTCCATAGAGAGTCTATAGACGTTATAGACAGAAGTCTATGGACAATCTATAGACTGTCTAAAGAACCCTTTGTAAGGGTGGTCTTCCACTGAAATGTTTTTTATATATTTTCTTCCCCTACAACATTCAGTGAACCGACAAGAGGAACTGAGGGGTAAGCTACTACTTCATTTCACTTCTTGCCGCAATGCTTAGCCCTGAAGCGTGAAAAACTATCGTCAGTTACAGCTCGGGAATTCAAGGTGAACATCGTCTGCGAATACATTAGCAATGAAATGAATGTACAGGCATGGACAAAAGTTCGCGACACGCGAGATCGCGGAAAGATAGTTATTTCCGCCTTTACCTTTCTAACCATGCAATCTGCTCGCGTTTGCTCGAGCTAATGTAACATGCGTGCATCTTCATGCTTCTATAGTTGTCACTGATCTGATTTCCTTGTCCGTGCAGAAATGATTTTTTTTTTCTGCGAATCGGCATCTTGAAACATTTTATTCTTGATTGTACAACCTCAAGACAACCACGGCAATATAGTACGATCGGCACCAATTGGTGCAAAATTCTTTAGACATAAAAATTGCATAAAGAACGAAACAGTGAACGATGTCCTACTGGGGACAAAAGTTTCCGGGGCGCGAGTTCTAGGAAAAACATTTAGTGTAGCACCGCCTCGCTAACCAGTCGCTTGATATTATATGAAGCAGTAATGGCCTAAGAGCTCCTTCCTCTGTTCACAATATCAGGCGACTGTGTAGCGAGGTGGAGCTACAATAAACGTTTTTCCAAGAACTCCCATCCCGCATACTTTTGTCCCCTGTAGTACATAGGACGAGCGCGGAATAACCATTGCTTTATAGAGCGAACGCCTCCTTTCTTCTTCAGCTACAAAAGCGCAGTCTCACCTAACACTCAACGCCATCGAACGCACGATCGCCTAATGAAGCCAAAAAAATCCAGCTCCTTACTATATACAAGATGTATGGAAGCCTCGCTTATACATTTGTCAGCGCCAAATAAGAATTTCGCGTCTCTTTCATTGTCTCGCACCACCGATAATCTTCGTCGTTCATGCTTCGTCATCGAGCCTGCATCACTTGCAATGTTAAGGCAGATGCTGTCTACGTTCTGCGTCTAAGGTGTCTGCATACTCTAGTATTCGTTCGTTAATGCTGCGACTCGTCTGCCGATCATACACCTAACCACACTGCTGACAGCAACCGTGGTTGCTCAGTGGCTGGGACGCTCGTCTGCTGACCCGAAAGACGCGGGTTCGGTCCCGGCCACGGTGGTCGAACTTCAACGGAGGCGAAACGCTAGAGGCCCATGCACTGTGCAATGTCAGTGCACGTTGAAGACCTCCACGTGCTCGACGCTTCCGGAACCCTTCAATAAGCCGTCCGTCATAGCCTGAGTCGCTTTGGGACGTTAAACCCCAATAAACCAAACGAAACATCTTACTTCTATTTACGTTGCAAAAAATGCGCCGCTACATTCTTATGAACGCGGTAAGCTGCAAAATGCAGGGAAATTACAGGCTAAAACGAATATATTTCAGCGTTTCTCAGGTTAGGCGTGACGAACAGGGCAGTTTATTTTTGACTTCGTGCTGACGTCATCACCTGCTAACTGTGGGAGCATTCGAAGCGAAGTTTCGCAACAGGCATGACCAAAGAGCTACGGAATACAGGCGCAACATATATGTCCACGACTGTTGAGACACAGGCTATACAAGTTGTTCGGATGCAGTTAGATGGACAGCAAGTTTAACAAGATATAGAAGTCGTTGGCGAAGGAGAAAACGTCCTCAGTTGGATACAAAGATGGGCAGCCGAAGAGAATTTATTTTTGAAGAAGTCCCTTCCAGCTTTTCACCCGTACGTTTTCATTTGTCCAGATGGCGCTTTGCAGCCTACGACCCGCAAGCCCCCCAATGAAGACCCATCGCAGCCGACAATGCGGCCGGCGATGCTCCTTTGCACCGTGGGCCCGACCCTGGAGGACCCCGACCACCTGAAGGGGGTGGAAGCCTTCTGCGAATACATCATTTACACGGAGCTGATAATGGTCGGGGACGCATTGCAGCCAACCTTCAAGGACCTCAGCTATACCGCGTTCACCCAGGTGAACAGAGCCGCGTTCTTCATCTCGGGGTATGCAATAGACGCGCAGGTGGTGCCGGCCGGTGTTGGCACTACGATGAATGTGGCTGGGGGAAGGTGGGATCCAGAGTTATTCGGGCTGTTTGATCACCGGTGGCCTTTGGCCAAAAAAAAAACATTGGCCATTGCCCATTTCTTCAATCTACTCCCATTGGGCCAGTGATCGCGGTTGATCTTTATTAATCCGCATAGCGATTCATTGAAAGCAGTCATTACGCAACAGTCACAAGAGGTCGTAAATATTCGGGCGTGTCGAGACTTTAAGCTTAGCCATTTTATCTTAATTTTTTAATGAACAAATGAAGGTAGTAGCTAATAGGCAATAATCCATGTCGTCCTTGCGTGGTATCGCTGTTTTTCGCCGCATAATCAACAGGACGAAGAAAACAGGGCAGACGCGAGCAGGCTTGTGTAGAGCGCTGGACTGCATTTATGCGAAACTTATGTCGTACAATTTCATTGCAACTGCTCGAGTCGCAGGACGGTACCCATCGTCTTAGCGGAGCATATTTGTGAGCTTTAATCAAAAGGAAATTCAAAAATACATCTTCTTTGTTCATTGCAAGGTGCAATCAACCCCTAACCAAGGCCATCATGACAGCAGTGTGGAATAAATAGCATGTAAAGCAGATGTAGAGGCAAAAAGGCGCAACATAATAGGACTATCAAATGCGGAATAAAACGCGAACCACAAGAAGTGCCGCCACAACAACAACGAAAGCGAATACACAAAAAACCATAAATGCGCAGCCTTGTAACGTTAGCACAGCCAAAAGACACCGCTCCACCTCTGGTGTCGATAGCTAGGTGTAACGTTTACTGTTTTGTCGCCAGCTACCCCTAACAGCAATACGGCGATAACTTTGTGCTTGGCTGAATTCGGCTGGAAAAGAAATCTAAACACCTTTTAAAGAAACTTTACTTTTGTCCAACGTCCAGCTTCAGCAGTCTGAGCTAACCAGCAAGGCCAGCAGAAGGCAGGGCGTGAAGGAACAGATGAACTCGTAGTGGGAATATTGTACGTCCTAAGTTTATTCCAATCCACCAACCAAGGAGGTGTAGCCACACACATCTGGCCTAGGCCTAGCACTACCCGCCGCCATCGTAAAAGCAGGGCTGCTCCTTCCGCATAAATAACTGACTGTGCTGCTTTCGCGATTGACCAGGATTCTGCATTCTTCCTTTCATTTTTCTGTGCTCTTTCGCTTAGACATTCGTGTTATCAAGAGATGGCTTAAAAACCCACACCGCTTCAGTGAAATGGTCGGCAGGATCATAGTTACTCTCTATAAAAAAACCCTTTACTCACACACCTGTTATTTGTCGGAGTGACCAATCTAATTGGCCCGCCGCGGTGGGGCAGTCGTCATGGCGGTGCGCTGCTGAGAACAAGGTTGCCGAGTGCAATCTCGGCTAGGACGCCGGAATTCAGATTTAGGTGAAACGCGTGGATGGCCCCTGGGCTGTACGATGTCAGTCCTCGTAACAGTATTTCAGGGGGCGCAAGCTAATTCGGAGTCCTCCGCCAGGGAGTCGTCCACTAGCTGTGTGATAGGCGATGACGAGTTAATGAAATCATTGCAATTATTTAAGTAGACAAATGAAAAAAAAAAAGAAAGTTCAAAGCTGTCTAAATGCTCAGAATGAAAAGCAAAAGCTTGATTATGCTAATTAAGAAAATAAGTGTAATTGATAATTGAAATAACTGAAACAATTAAAAAATGCGTTCAATGGTGTCAAACGGCTCAGTATAAAAAGCCTAACCCACTGCGGTGTCGCGTCATACCCTTGAGGCAGAGCTCAAGTGTCCGTTCCAATTTTTGATATGTTGTTAGGTGCCAAGAAGGAGGGAATGTTCACAAAAAATTGTGACTATTTCAAAAGTTTCAGTAAGATTTCACGATTGACATATCATGCCCTGCGTCTGGCGAGTGCCTGCTATGGCTGCTGATGCGCTAACAGAAACGCCTGAGAACAGAGTGCCTCAGAGCACCCTTTAAGCTGTAAAGATACTCTTTTCGAGGTTGGTGCTCAGCATTGCGAACGATGATAGGTGTACAAGAAGAACCGGTATGGCATCTGGGGGTCGTTGGTTACCAAGCTGGGCATGCGTTACGAGAGAATCCATAGCGGAGGACTCCGGATTAATACCCAGCACCTGGTGGTCTTGGACGTCCGTCCACACCCAACAGGGGTCTTCATTTAGCCTCCATTGTAACGCGGCCGTCGTAGCTTCGATTCGACCAAGCGTCATTATAACCAGCAGCCCAAGACTATCACCACTCGGCCGCCGTAGCTGATATCGAAGAAACGCACGCGTGAACTGCGTAATGTCGGTTCTAATGCGGATGTGCGTTTTTTTGCAGCTGGTCAAGCAGAACGAGAATCTGAAAGGTGGCGTCAGCATCTCCCTGGCCGAAGGAGCCGAAAAAAACGCAACACTGAGACGAATGGTGGGCCTGGATGCCGCCTTCAATGACTACGTCAGCGCGCGAGTGCTGGCTTTCGGCACTTTCGATTACGACCCGACCACTCTCGACATCGACTACGTCAGGACTTTTTTGCAGGTTGGACTCTGCGCGCGTTTTGCTCGGCTTCGCTTCAGAGGCGTTTAATTATTGCAGTTGGCGATCTTGTTTACAAAGTGCGATTTGTTCAAGTGGCCACGTTGCATGCGTGTAGATGGGACACCATCTGGAAGGGGCCAATACAAGCATTCGTCTTATTTCTCTTGAGAAAGCCTGATAAAGCTACACACATTACGTCATTTACTACGGCTGTCGCGATAATCCGATTACCTCAACGTTTTGCCCACTTCGAGCATCGGATAACAAAAGATGGACCGTATTGGAAGTTTCCAAATTTGTTGGTAGATCAAAGAGTGGTGCTTCGTGCTGGTGCAGTTCTCTACTGCCATCCTTTGTTGGTGCTCTTATTATAGTGCAACTGCGCAGGCATGAAGAGGTACTCTTGACCCTTCGCACTAGTGTGGTGCTGCACTGCCTAATCTCCGCCGCTGCAACTCTATTACACTTGACTCGTCATTGGTGCTAGTGCTTGTTCAGATGAACTGCAGCAGTCAAGCAGAGCAGTCTTGCACCAGTTTTTATGTGCCTCGACACTGCTATCGTGCATCATTGTTCGCACTCTACTGGTGTGCACTGGGAATACCGAAGGTAAACCGGGCGTTAGACTCGACCAGCCGCCCAGATGGTCATTGTAACTATATGCATCCCACCTGCCTTGATCATGGCGTACCTTGATGTGCACACAACTTCTTCAGTCTCCTAATGTCGAGGCGTAACTGGTTGGTTGGTTTATTGGGGTTTAACGTCCCAAAGCAACACAGGCTATGAGGGACGCCGTAGTGGAGGGCTCCGGAGATTTCGACCACCTGGGGTTCTTTAGCGTGCACTGACATCGCACAGTACACGGAACTCTAGAATTTCGCCTCCATCGAAATTCAACCGCCGCGGCCGGGATCGAACCCGCGTCTTTCGTGTCAGCAGCCGAGCGCCATAACCACTGAGCCACCGCGGCGGCTTTGTCGAGGCGTAACTGATCCCGTACAGTAGCGGAGTGGATCCCGACAGTAAGCGTGGCTAGAAAGTGCAGAGGTTCAGGTCAGCTGAGGAGATCAGAAACTCTGCGGGCATGAGGCGGCCGCAACTGGCATCGGCAAGCGCTGATGACAGGACATCGGGGGAGGACTTTGTTCTACACTTGTTGTGGTCTGTCGAATAATGGCGGTGATCGGGCGGGAAACATTGGGAGACTGAACTTTTTGCTTTATGGTGTATATGTGTGACTGCTGCTGCCCTTCTCTGACCTCACAGATTCTGTACCAGCTCACTTCGGAATCGACCAATGTGATGTATTTCGTGGGCGTCGTGCTTACCTCCAACGTCATCGCCGACGCATTCGTCAAGCAAATCGGTCTAGCCCCGTAAGCTTTACGTTTCTTAAGTGTGATCGTCCGGAAATGCTTGCGCAGAGCTCTCTGGGCTCGCATAGTTGCTAGGGTCTCAAATAACCACAGTATGATCATGAGTGTGTAACGCCAATGATGCAGCGTTAGCTAGCTTGTGATCGCGAAGTAAGCAGACCGGATTTCCTAGCCGCAATGCCGATGAAGCACAGGCCTAGCGTTTAGAGCATGTGACTTGTGCGAATAAGGCGTTGGTAGGTGCGGGAGGTTGTGGTTTCGTAGGTGAGATGCTTATTTCTACCGGTCAGTGCATAGCGGTTGGCTTGCACATGCTGACAGCGGCCCAAAACTGATAAAAAGGCTAATATTTGCATAAATCTGAAAAAACAACCGAACGGCACTATTTGTGAAAATGGCACTTTCCGTTACGTGATGGCGGTATCCAGCTTCGATGCGGCACTGCTCTTCATCTGGGGTGCCTTGTGGAGGGTGCCTTGCGCTGGTACTGAATCTATTCGTATCTTCACCGATTGAAATTGAAGCCTTCAAGGATATAGCTTCGTCAGGTTCGGCAGACGCAACTGCCACGGCCGTCCAGCGCATCATTCAACGTTATGAGCGCGTGACCACAACCATTGTGACTTAATGGAGACGGGACGCGTGGAGCAGTGGGAGGCAATAAGGTGCCACACGCCGCCGCCACTTCGCCAGGTGGCGTCAGGGAGGAAAAAAAGGCTTGAAGTTCCGACGATAACCTTGAGCCTTGGTCATAAAAAAGGAGAGTCATTCTACCCGTGATAGCATGCGGTGATACTGTCTGTAGACCAAACACCCATCACCGCTGTCCACGCCTATGATCATATCAGCGCGGCAGACTGTCTACACCAAAACCCTTGCTGTAGACTCCCACGCCATGGGTCACGCAGACGCGCGCACTAAAACATACCGACACCAAAACACTAGGGACTCACTCTGAGAGCGAGAAAAGCATGCGTGGAACGCCTTCATGAGCACATGGCTTGCGAAGGCTGTCCGCGTGAAGTCAGGCTCTCTCCTGAGCTGTGTTCCCTCAATGGGTGCGATGTTCCCATTAACCTCCCCAACGCCCGGGCCTCATCCTTAATTACTTGACCTTGTGTAGGCAATACTCCCATTCACTTGCCCTGATGCACTACACATCGATCTTTCTTCGCCTCAGTCAGGGTCGTATGCAGGCAGCTGCGCCCGCCTCAGCTCTTGCGCGTAGGACACCTCACTCTCGATGTTCGGATGTCGCTTTGAATAAGCGCCCTGTCGCCTAGAAGCTGCGGAGTTTCATCGCCTATGAGCCACAAAAATCCCACAAAAAACAAAAATGGCAGTGGCTTAACTTGGCTAACCCCGGAATTCAGAGAAGAGCAAGCACTCATGCTAAGCGTCTTAGTTTCGTCCATGGCAGCTCCGCTACACGCTCGCGACAGTCGTTCTATATATACACACACGACCACGTGGCTATGACGTGGTATCACATGGTCTTACGACAACCCCATCGGACGTCATCACGTGGCTTCACATAACCCCATCGGTTGTTCTCAAGGTGAAAGGTCAACCGAAGGGCCATCTAGTGTCAAAGGTCAACCCAAAGGTCACCTAATGTCAAAGGTAGACTCAAGGTCACAGGTCAACTAAAATTCAAGTGTCAAGTTCAGGGGTCAAAGGTTCGACACCATCACTGTACCACATATGGTCTTGCACGGGTATCCTTGATTAGGCTGAAGGTCATTGTGCTGCCTACCCGAAGACTGCTTTACCTAGCGTAGTGAAGCTTTTCGCTTCAAAATCCACTGAACCACTGCGGCGGGTTAAAGGCACCGGAATCGCTCATGTGGCACCAAAACGACGCCACACAACGCACTAATTGAACCCAAAGTATGCTATCTTTCAATTTGTGTTGCTTTAGGGCTGCGTAGTTTCCTCCTTACGAAGGAATGTTTCCACGCATCCGTATTTGTGAAGTGGGGAGTGTTAGGGGGGGGGGGGGGGGGACATTTTTATAGCAAAAGCTTTAATGGCTTCCCGGGGCCGATTTTGCCGCGGGCTGCAGTTTGACCTTAAATGACCTTGCTGAGCCGCTGCCATAGCAACGCATCACGTGACTTCACCGTGCGGGCGAGCCGAGTCTTCGCCGTCGCTGCACCGGGGCTTCACAGCCGCGCAGCGGCTGCTGCCTGACCACGTGATCTAGCCGGGCAGACGCAGCTTGGAGTCCGTAACGTTGAGTTCGTTCCGTGCACTGGCTAGTCAGCGCGCCCACCCTGCCGCCCTGGTAGGTGGAAGTTAATGGTTGATCGCGAGGAGTCACTCACCCAACGAACGCTGCAGACTATTGCTGCAGCGCCGCGTGTCTGCCATAACGTAGTGAGCGCTAATGTATGCAGCCCACATCTCGCTCTCACCATCGCCATGTACTTCACAGAGCGATTGAGGCGTCTAATGACCCAGGGAGCCAGTTATGCGCCCTTCCTTTCCTCAGAATCATAAGTGTCTAGAGCGTTGTCAACACCGACGTCAAAGAAGACAATAACGCCGACAGCTTTCGCTCTGTATATCCTAGATTGGCAGACCTAATCGACATTTTTTTTTTTGCAGGAATCTACACACCATTATCTTCCAGACGCATATTTTGCTCAAGGGGGACAACGTTGGTGGCCACACGGACTGCTACACGTACCCCATTAGTGCGGTGGGGCCCAAGAACCTCGCCAACAACTCCCACCCTATACTGGTGAGAGTGCAGCAGTGGTATGGATTAAGTCGCGACTATGCGGTACGTTTTGGCGGGCCTTACAACTTACGAGAATTTTTGGGCAATTTTAATTATTTACGCGCTCTGACACTGGGCTGGAACTAACAGATGACGTCATAAATGGGCTACAACGTGACGTCACAAACAGTAAGCGGAAAACTCGGGCACGGTGAATTGATTAACTAGCGACCTTTTAGGTAGAATGTGCTGCTTCACATGTCAAAAATGACTAACAACTAGATACTCGTTTAACCACTGCGGAGCAAGTATTGATGACCTGACGGCTCCCAGGCGGTTCTAAGTAAGCGCTACGCGCTGAAATTGGCCAGTGTAACCATGGCGCGCCTCCAGCAAGTAGGTTAGCTTAGCCTTCGCAAACGCCCATGGCCACTCCACCGCGGAGGAAGCTTGAGCGAGGTTTCGCTTGTGGTTCAAGTCTGCCACAGGTTCCCGTCCCGGACGTGGGCGCAATGACAAGGGAAACGAGACTAGTCGTGCGTTCCTGCAGTGGAGTAATCCAGGCGTAGCACCGATTTGACTGCAGTTTTTCTCACGCTTCGCCGTGTGGCGTTTCGCCCGGTCCCGCAGCCGGTTGCCGAGTACGCCGTGAACACGTCGCGAGCCGAGGAGGACAAGTTCCGCGTGATGTTCTCGTCCACCATGGGCGTAATGGTGTACTCGAGCAAGAAGGGCAGGGCGCTGACCAAACTGCGGGAGCCCTGCGAGAACTACTACATGGCCAACATGGAGCTCGCCTGCGCCGATGGTCTCAAGAAGGCGTTCGAGGAGACCGACATGTCCCAGTACGCCATCACGGCGGACGGCCAGTATTTGTTCGCCTACGACGACATGCAGTCCATCACGGCAAAGGCAAGCTATGGCACCTTTCATGACATCAACACTTGTCGCTAACCCAGCGGTGTCCAATGCGTTAAAAATGCCTCTGTAATCAAAGTCCCAATTAACCTTGCCCTGCTCCAAAGGCGGTCACCTTATCCACGCAAACCTTCTAAATCTGATCCACCCTCACGACTGCATGGCGCTTCCTCCTGCGTACTCCAGAAAAAGACGCATTTATTTATGAACAAATCGCAGTGAAAATTTTTCCGCCACCAGACTCAAACTAGTGACACACATAGCGGGTGATTAAAAGAAAGTGAATACTTTGGTGGCGCCGGTGAGCACTGTCAAGGTTTGGTTACATTACACGTAAATACCTCCGAAAGCAGAAGTGTGAACAGCCGTCGCCGTAGCTCAGATGGTAGAACACCGGACGCGGAATTCGGTGGTTCGGATCCCACCTGTAATCTGTGTATCCCGTGATCCCCTTCCTCACACTTCCGATGAATAAAATTGTTCTGCTACTACTAGACGTTAGGCTAAACTGTCATTCACTGCAAGACGGCGACCATGGAGTCCTTTTAGATCTCGACGTTAGGAGATTGAACCGGGTTGCCTGAAGAAAAGCAAATTTTTAAATGCAACTGTCTTAGTAACGAATTCTTTCTGTGGCGAACAAACATCCACATACTCGGAAAGGGCCTTAAGAGAGGGAGAGATAGAGAGGTAAAAAGGAAGGATTTGAACCAGGAGGGTGTTCTGGTTGGCTACTCGGCGCAGGGGAAGCGGGATCGGGGATATAAAAGGGACCCCGCCGCGGTGGCTCAGTGGTTAGGGCGCTCGACTACTGATCCGGAGTTCCCGGGTTCGAACCCGACCGCGGCGGCTGCGTTTTTATGGAGGAAAAACGCTAAGGCGCCCGTGTGCTGTGCGATGTCAGTGCACGTTAAAGATCCCCAGGTGGTCGAAATTATTCCGGAGCCCTCCACTACGGCACCTCTTCCTTCCTTTCTGCTTTCACTCCCTCCTTTATCCCTTCCCTTACGGCGCGGTTCAGGTGTCCAACGGTATATGAGACAGATACTGCGCCATTTCCTTTCCCCAAAAAACCAATTATTATTATTATTATAAAAGGGAAAGAGATTTGTTCTCAAAGCTCCTTTCAAAGTTTAAAGTTCATACCTGAGGTGTGCGCAGCCCTTGAGACAAAAAAAATTGACGTCGACCGACCGAAAAACAATTGTGAGCACCCATAAGCCGAGTTGTTCGCATTAAGGCACCCTACAGTGGCGGTGTTCTTCGTACCACCAGGTGCAGAGGTACCTGCCCAGCATATCTGACGGCTGGTGCTTGTTCGACATCCATCGGGACATGTACTGGGCCTGCGACAAAGCGTCTGTTCCCTTGTTTCGGGTCCAAGGTGTGTCCAAGCTGCTCAAGGACATCAAGCGCGAAGTACCGAAGACCGCGCCTGTAGAATAGTCAGTGCGAACAGACCGTGCTTCTTGTGTGGGTGCATGGATGTGTGGATGTTTGTGTGTGATTGTGAAGGAGAGTTTGAAGGCAACGTTCAGAGCACCAGGTATGACTTCACTGCACCGTGTATGACGTCGACACCGATGGCTAGAAGGTTCAGGGCCGCAGTGGGGTTCGAGGAATGTGGGCTGAAGAGCGAGATGAAAGCTGAAATTTCGTAGTGTATATTGTATCCTATCGTTTTCTACTTTCAAATGGTCGCTATCGGCTTAAAAGTGTTCGCTCGTCAACAGAGAAGATTTCAAGCTGTACTGCATCAGTCTTCAACTGCGTGCTGCCTCCACCTGGTGTCCCAGTCTCGCCTTCGTCATGCACTTGTGTACTGCCGTGTAATCAAGCAGCGTAATGGCAATTCCATGCTATGTACGACAGAACCTGACCAGCGGGCATAGTCAGTAAAGTTGGCTGTGGTGGCTTTTGCTTTGCTACGCTCGCGAAAGATTCTTACTGAGTGTCTACAGTGACCGTCACTTCATCGTTCGAGCTAGCGCGAGTGTTCCGTGCACGTTCAAATTTTGCTGCGCGAACTACAGAGCGGCTAGCCGCAGGCCCATGTCTCCTAGCCAGCGGCACCAAACGAGCGTCGTGGATATAGAGTCATGCCCTTATAAAAATGGTCTATACAGTCTAGAGACTTCTCATAGACTCTATTGCATTCATATTCTTTAGACAAGTGTACTAAAAGTGTATGGCAAATCTATAGATTGTCTATAGACTTTCCATAGCATTTGTGTTTCCTCTCGGCTGTTCTCTAGGATTTGTCTATATAGAGTCTATAGACTTTAAAGACAGAAGTCTGTGGACAGTCAATAGACTGCCTAAAAGAAGTTTTGGGCGGGTGGAATGTAATTTGGCTATTTTCATGTGAATGACGGCGAACGTGTGTGCACCTAAGTGTTTATTTTGTATCGTGACGCATTTAACTTGGTGTGGCGTGATCTTATTTGCGTCTTCTGATTTCTCGGCGAATGTATGGATCTTGTATGTGGCCCTTGACGACCGTGAACACAAGGCGGGAGCTTGATGTTCACTGTAACTTCCTAAAAGGCTGTGTTCTTTGGCAATGATGGTAACATTTTTATTTGAAGCGTCATAACCTCTTGGCTACGTCATGGTGATAGTCTGGGTGCTTTGTGCTATTTCCGCCACATGCGAATAAGTGACGTATGAATTCCGCTGCATGTAATATTTAACGTGTGCATGTGCGCGTCCAATGAGCACTTATTGGTTCCATATCGTACCGTCCACTGTTTTAAGTGCTTCCCACGATGAATAAAGTGTCCTCCTCCTTGACCGCTTCCTATTTTTCTTTGACACCAGTCGCAGTTTGGGCCGATCGAGTTCATGGGACCAATTGTCATTCGCTATGCGCACTCAACTGTTCCTTAGGATTACGAAGAAACTCTTTACCCGAGGAAGGTACCATTACTAGCTGGACATTGATCAGGGCTCTTTTTTGCCAACAACACTGTATACAAAAGGTACTCACTTCCGAACTGACCGTGCTGTCACGTTTGCGCAGCCTTTACTCAGGACTGCACGGCGATCACCAGCCAGAGATTCGTCAAGAGAACTACCCAAGCAACGGTCCAATATTGGCCCCGTATATGACCAATATTTGGCGATTACGTATATATATATTACCGGTGTTTGCCAACGTATGTCCAATATTGGGCAATTACCTGTGTTGCTTGAGTAAGTGCTCCCTTAAGTGGGACATGTCCACGCCCAGCTAAACACGTGCCTGCACCGCCACCGACACCTCCGTTTCCATCTGCACTTACTTAAGCAACACTGGTAATCTGCCCAATATTGGAAATGCATTGGCAGAGGTCGGTCATATAAGTAATTGGGCCAATATTGCAAATGTACTGGTAAATGCCGGTTCTGCAAACGACCAGAGTGAAACCATCCATTTTCAATATTGGACTGCTGCTTGGTGTAGTCATGCTGCACCATAATTAATGTATCATTCGCAGGTACCCCTCGGGACGCTGATAGATCTTTGCTATTAGTGCGTAAGCACTAATTTCCGATAGGTACCAGCACAGAACGAAATCGTCCGTTGTCTGTTCGGGGTTTTGTTCGCAGCGCGAGTGCTCCATCCTGCGACAACTGCCCGCTCATCGCCGTCTTCTGCGTGGCACCAATCCGCGTTTTCGCACCGATTCGAATGTAGTAAATGTGATCTTGTAGTTTTGGTCAAAGACTTTAAAAGCAAGATTTTGTCACACACCGGAAAATCTTGTAATATTCCACAATCGCCTCACAAAAGGTTTGTCCAGCAGAACGGTGGAGAATTTTTGGTAACCAGACAAGATGTAGTCGCAGCTTCAGTTGCCGGAGGCTCACTTTTCGCATTCACCTCGAGCAAATTATTGGAGAGGACTCAAATTGCTCTTTCCCAGTAACTTCTCGCGATGAACCATTAATAACTGCCTCCTGCCAGGGTGGTTAGTTTTCTCACAATCCGGTGAGTAGGTGGTTGTTATTCAACAAGGTTGCTTGATCTAGGTTGCAAACTTTGGTTGCTTCTCCGGGGGTGGCTGCCTGGGCCACCGTATGTATTTCTCAAACCGCCGGCACCGGGTTTTCTGCGTAACGGAAACTCTGCAGATTTCTCAGAAATCGCTGCTTGTGGCACAATAACCGTCAGTGTTCAGTCGATTGACTGCTAACTCCAACAGCTGAAACAAAATTTGGCTTTGAACATTCTTTCATCACGAGCTCAAGCAGCGGCGACTGGTCTGTTCCACCTTACAGTCGAAAACCACGTCACAATAGCCACGGTAGCTACGGTACACCGTAAGGAAAGCTGCTTGTTCCGGCACGAAAGTTATCTACGTGGTAACAGACTGGTACGTTCTCCGTGGACCAGCATTAGCGGTCAATGAGCGAAGTGAAAATATAAACATATAGTTTATATGTTGTTTATATTGACCGCTTTTATACTTTCCGGTAAGAGTAAGCGGTACACGTAACCCTCGGTAGCAGAAAGTAAACCCCACCTCAGTAAAAGAAGAAACGTAAATATCACGCAGGCAAGTCGTAAAGCAAACCTCAAGCTATAAAAAGAATTTCATTTCATGCTCAACATTAAGCCTGCAGTATGGAGGTTGCGAAGCAGCCGTGGTTAAGTGTCAGCCTACACCACTCAGTTCTGTTGTAAACAGCAATAAGAAACTTGAAGCAACATGTTTTTTTCAGAGTCCACGGTACTTTAATGAAGACGCATTTTGTCAACATTTCTATAAGACGCAGTTAGTGGTGGAGAGAGACTAACAATTCTTCAAGAGAACTACTCAAGCAACGGTCCAATATTGGCCCCGTATATGTCTAATATTGGGTGATTACGTATATTTTACCGGTGTTTGCCAACGTATGTCCAATATTGGGCAATTACCTGTGTTGCTTGAGTAAGTGCTCCCTTAAGTGGGACATGTCCACGCCCAGCTAAACACGTGCCTTCACCGCCACCGACACCTCCGTTTCCATCTGCACTTACTTAAGCAACACTGGTAATCTGCACAATAACACTCGGACCGAAAGAATGGACTAGGCGACAGGTGTACCCACACAAACGCACATTTAATACGCCCTACGTGACGCACACACTAGAACACAAAACTAACAAAACAAAACTAGGTCGGCCTGCGGTAAGGTGACCCTGGCCTGCTACTCCACAATGGGGAAGGGGGAAAGGTAAAATAAAAGGGGAGAGAGGTTGGGGAATGGAGGGTGATGTCATAATACAATGAATTGTTCGGTGTGGTCTGGGTTAGAGAAGATTACGCACACACTGGGTGGCACTCATCTCTCGTGACGACATGCACATGGACATGCACATGGACAGCACATGGACTGCGTCTTCCTCGTGCAGCATGAGTTCTGCACATGCGCGCACACACGCACACGCGCCGCGCGCGCACACAGCGCGGACGATTTCAGGGAAGGGTTCTGGGCGCCCTCGCATCCCGTCACAAATGGGTTTGCACTCACAGCGCGCACAGCACAGCAAACGCTAATGTGAGAGACTGGAATCTAAGCCTATTTCAGAGAAAAACCTGGGAACGTCCTGAGAGGTTCCATCAGGTGGCCATGAGACCTTTCCGCTCAGCTACCTGTATGGCTCGTCTCACAACCATGAGATTCTCTGGGAGGGAGTTGGGAAATGCGGCCAACCCCAGTTCGAAGATCGAGAAGGTTTGAGAAGGTCTGAAAGGTTTGATCCTTAAGGCGAACCTTGAAATCCAGTTCCAGTGCGCTGACACGAAGGCCCCCACAAAATTTCACCGTGCTCGACCAGAGAACGAAGTGAAAACTAGCTCACCTAATTTGAACTCTAACATTCCAACATTTTTGGACAAAAATGTTTAATAGTGGAAGATTGTAAGATACTGCTGTGGAAATATTGGAGGTCATGGTCCATTCTTCCGCTATGTAGAAAATTTTTGTTAAAATTTCTCCATAGCTAACCAACAGGGAACGCTTATGGCGATAGCAATATCATCATCATCACCAGTCTCACTACACCAACTGCAGGGCAAAAGACACTGCCATGTCTCCCCAATTAACGCTGGCGTTTACCAGCTGAGGCCGCCGTATTCCTGCAAATTTTTTAATCTCATCCGCCCACCTAACCTTCTGTCGGCCCCTGCTACGCTTGCATTCTCTTGGAATCCGCTCCGATACACTTAAGTACCAGCGGTTATCTTGCTTTCGCATAACATGCCCTGCTCAAGCCCATTTCTTCTTGTTTTCGACAAGGATGTCATTAACCCACATTTCTCACCCACTCCAACGTTACCCATATATTTCTATCCATATCTCGCTGCGTTGTCCTAAACTTAAGCTGAACCCTTTTTGTTAGCCCCAGAGTTTCTGCCATACGTAAGTACTGGTAAGATACAGCCTTTATATACTTTTCCTTTAGAGATACTAATAAACTGCAATTCATGACCTGAAAGAACCTGCCATATGCACACCTCTCATCCTTAGGGTCAATCATCCGGTCAAATGTTGCTCGGAGACTTGTGACGTCACGAGAGGGGGGCATGCGACCGCTCGTTATTTTCCGTTACCTGGTGTCCCGGAACATATTCCCGACGAACGTTCAGGTGTGTTCCATACGACGAATGCACTTATCAAAAGAACGTAGTGCATGCGATGAATTGTTACTGTGGCTAGTGATCACTTCGCAGTTTTGAGTAAAGGCTGCGCCATAGTTGAGAACACAATTCTCAACCAATTGCTATTTGAACAAATTTTGGTCCCAGCTCGCTTCAACAGCATACAGTGTTTTGAAAACGAACACCTCTCGTCAATGTTTCCATGATTTAGGATTATGAGCATCGACGTTTCCAACCTTACGAAAAACTGGCAGGGGTTAAACCGAGCACACGTGCGAAAGCAGGTGGTCATCCTTGAATTGCAGGATTAACACCTCTTTTTGGGCTAGTTGGTGCATACTTGATTTAGAGAAAACCTAGCGCAAAAACATGCAACCACAAAGACAGAACAGACGAGACACAAGCGCTAACTCGCAACTGGC
Source organism: Amblyomma americanum (assembly GCF_052857255.1). NCBI lineage: Eukaryota > Metazoa > Arthropoda > Arachnida > Ixodida > Ixodidae > Amblyomma > Amblyomma americanum. Next base: position 18,063,992 of record NC_135504.1, read on the forward strand.
TTTTTATTGAAGCAGGATGCAGTTTATATACGGTGAAGCTTCAAGGGGAGAGAAAGGTGACACGGAGGAGAAGGTGAACAAAGAGAACATTGTTAAAAGGGCGATAGCGTCGCATTGCCTGGAGTCTTCTCTCAAGAAATCGTGCCCGCATCAGTTGCAAGACAGCTTTCACAATCAGATGGGCCGACTTTCGGCGGCTGGGTTCCCCTGCTCTGTTTTGGTTGCCGTTTGCGAGACGCACCTCCTAAAACTAAAACACGGAACCCGAAGAAAGTCCGGAGAAGATCGTGCCAGGACACAAAAGCCGCTAGTTGTGCCTTATTTACACAAGACCTCGCACAACTTGAGGAAAGTGGCCAACAGGTATGGCGCGAGTGTCGTTTTTCCGGCTCCCTACAAGCTGGGAAAGTTGTGCCCCCGAATCGACAGCTCTAGGAAGCGGGGTTGCCAGATAAAGCACGACACTCCGTTTATCAAGTGTTCCGTAGGAGTGGTCTACCCTATTCCCTTAACATGTGGGAAGTTTTATGTTGGTCAAACTGGCCGCTGCATCAATGAGCGCTTGGGGGACCATGCCCGAAATTTGTCAGACTTAAAAGACAAGTACGCACATTTGGTTGCGCACGTAATGAGCTGCGACGGGTGCGAGGCGCCTTTGAATGAGACGAAGATTCTAGGCAAGAGCACAGATAAGACGGCGCGTGTTAGTCTCTACATCAAGAAATATGGCAGTAGGTGCATCAGTACCCCTTCTTTATCTCTTTTTGATTCAGAGTATCAATTTTTAGATTCAGTTATCATGTAACTTTTTCTTTTTCTTGTATGATTTTTTGGCTGGCTGCCTGTTTTTTGCGAAGCGATGTTCCCTTTGTTCACCTCCTCCTCCTTGCCACCCTTCTCTCCCCTTGAAGCTTCACCGTATATAAACTGCATCCTGCTTCAATAAAAAGCCAGTTGTGAGTTAGCGCTTGTGTCTCGTCTGTTCTGTCTTTGTGGTTGCATGTTTTTGCGCTAGGTTTTCTCTAAATCATGAATTGCACGAGGCACTTCAAACTCCACCTTAAGGGAATGACGCGGTGCGTTTTGTGGTTTAGTGTCCATATATGCAGAATTGCTCATTCTCTACTTTCATAAATGGCGGAGAGTCCTCATAGCACCACGAGCGCAGTGGAGCAGCGGTTAAGTGATGCGCCACTGCACAGGCAGGTGGTTGCTCCTATCACAGCCACCCGAAGGGATTGTGGAACCATGTTGTTCAAGGATGCACCGACGGTACCCTCTTGATAACTTCTTAATAACTTCTTTATAACAACTTCCTAACTTCTGATTACAAAGTCTAAAGACTCTCTATAGACTATGAATAGACAAAAAGAAATTTCTACCGGAAGGCAATAGTATGTCGTCTATAGACAGTCTATAGACCATTTTTGTCAGCGGTCAACTGGAACTAGTACTTACCTCAGGAACTGTTTTTAATCTCATAGTAGCAATGAACATTTAGGTGCTCATAGTACGTCATTTCTCCCAAGAACGTGTTCGGCCAAGATTGCCAACTGGCGTCAAAGAAAAATGGGAGGCGGTCGTAAAAAAGGACGCTCTAATCTTCAAGCGATCCTCTTACTAAAACACACACTGCGGCACCAAGAAGAAAGGGCTGGGCGCATGCACACACATCGCGTTAAAGACCTTATTCAAGCCAACGTTATCAAAAGCTTTGCAGTACTCACACACGCATAAACAAGAATTGAATGGTAACTGTCTGTGACACGAGTGGCAGCCAGCACCCGAACTACCCGCGATGACATAGCGAAGGGGTATTTCAAGCTTCAAATACACAGAAAGTTTCGTCTCTAAAAGCGATGGAAGGAAGTTGCCAAACAGGACGACCTTCCAGGAGCTTCAGTGCACATCCACCTTCCGCTCTGTGAACGTGGGGTAATAACGGTCGTGACGCTTACACACCGAAGGGGACAAAACAGATTACTGTAAATCAAGTGAGAAGCGTGACAACACAATATACACACGAACGTTCACACACATTCAACGTTCTTCAGATAAAATGCAGCCCGTTTGGTTCCATGACGTTATGTCCAAGACGCTCGATGGGTGTGACCGGATTCCCGACGAGGAGCTGTTGCAGCTGCAAGGCACTAATTCGCGAGCAAAAATGTTGAAGTACCCGGACCACTGGGTCCCGTTGGAAAGATGCAGTGAAGCAGTTCAATCCCCACTTCCGGTTCCGTCGCCTATAGCAGAGAACCGCCATTGCGCTGCTCGATTACACGGTGGAGCCCCAATGCGAAGACACGGCCACACTCGAGCATCCTGCTTGGGCAGCACGCGGGTGAAGATTAACGCAGACCAGTCTTAAGTCTTTCCGATGGAGTAACGCACACTTTTTCAGCAGCATTGAGCATTGAAAATCTTAAACAGTATATAGTACTATAGAATAGAATGCAAAAAAAAGTACACTGTTTCAGTTTTCTTTTTCCTGTCCGCTAGAAATTCACCCATCCTAAACCCTCCAACCTCCAGCCACCGCAACCGACGTCTTAGATGGTGCGTTGACGTCATACCTGGTGCTCTGAACGTTGCCTTCAAACTCTCCTTCACAATCACACACAAACATCCACACATTCATGCACCCACACAAGAAGCACGGTCTGTTCGCACTGACTATTCTACAGGCGCGGTCTTCGGTACTTCGCGCTTGATGTCCTTGAGCAGCTTGGACACACCTTGGACCCGAAACAAGGGAACAGACGCTTTGTCGCAGGCCCAGTACATGTCCCGATGGATGTCGAACAAGCACCAGCCGTCAGATATGCTGGGCAGGTACCTCTGCACCTGGGGGTACGAAGAACACCGCCACTGTAAGGTACCCGAATTCGAACAGCTTGACTTATGGGTGGTCACAATTGTTTTTCGGTCGGTCGACGTCAATTTTTTTTTTGCCTCAAGGGCTGCGCACACCTCAGGTATGAACTTTAAACTTTCAAAGGAGCTTTGAGAACAAATCTCTTTCCCTTTTATATCCCCGATCCCTCTTCCCCTGCGCAGAGTAGCCAACCAGAACACCCTTCTGGTTAAAATCCTTCTTTATCTCTCTCTCTCTTCCCTCTCCTAAGGCCCTTTCCGACTATGTGGATGTTTGTTCGCCACAGAAAGAATTTGTTACTAAGACAGTTGCATTTAAAAATTTGTTTTTCTTCAGGCAACCCGGTTTAATCTCCTAACATCGAGATCTAAAAGGACTCCGCGGTCGCCGTCTTGCAGTGAATGACAGTTTAGCCTAACGTCTAGTAGTAGCAGAGCAATTTTATTCATCGGAAGTGTGAGGAAGGGAATCACGGGACACACAGATTACAGGTGGGATGGGAGCCACCGAATTCCGCGTCCGGTGTTCTAACATCTGAGCTACGGCGACGGCTGTTCACACTTCTGCTTTCGGAGGTATTTATTACACGTGTAGTGTAACCAAACCTTGTGAGTGCTACCTAAGTATTCAATTTCTTTTAATCACCCGCTATGGGTGTCACTAGTTTGAGTCAGGTGGCGGGAAAATTTTCACTGCGATTTGTTCATAAATAAATGCGTCTTTTTCTGGAGTACGCAGGAGGAAGCGCCATGCAGTCGTGAGGGTGGATCAGATTTAGAAGGTTTGCGTGGATAAGGTGACCGCCATTGGCGCAGGGCAAGGTTCATTGGGACTTTGATTAGAGAGGCATTTTTAACGCATTGGACACAGCTGGGTTAGCGACAAGTGTTGATGCCATGAAAAATGCCATAGCTTGCCTTTGCCGTGATGGACTGCATGTCGTCGTAGGCGAACAAATACTGGCCGTCCGCCGTGATGGCGTACTGGGACATGTCGGTCTCCTCGAACGCCTTCGTGAGACCATCGGCGCAGGCGAGCTCCATGTTGGCCATGTAGTAGTTCTCGCAGGGCTCCCGCAGTTTGGTCAGCGCCCTGCCCTTCTTGCTCGAGTACACCATTACGCCCATGGTGGACGAGAACATCACGCGGAACTTGTCCTCCTCGGCTCGCGACGTGTTCACGGCGTACTCGGCAACCGGCTGCGGGACCGGGCGAAACGCCACACGGCGAAGCGTGGGAAAAACTGCAGTCTAATCGGTGCTACGCCTGGATTACTCCACTGCAGGAACGCACGACTAGTCTCATTGCCTTTGTCATTGCGCCCACGTCCGGGACGAGAACCTGTGGCAGACTTGAACCACAAGCGAAACCTCGCTCAAGCTTCCTCCGCGGTGGAGTGGCCATGGGCGTTTGCGTAGGCTAAGCTAACCTACTTGCTGGAGGCGCGCCATGGTTACACTGGCCAATTTCAGCGCGTAGCGCTTACTTAGAACCGCCTGGGAGCCGTCAGGTCATCAATACTTGCTCCGCAGTGGTTAAACGAGTATCTAGTTGTTAGTCATTTATGACATGTGAAGCAGCACATTCTACCTAAAAGGTCGCTAGTTAATCGATTCACCGTGCCCGAGTTTTCCGAATACTGTTTGTGACGTCACATTGTAGCCCATTTATGACGTCATCTGTTAATTCCAGCCCAGTGTCAGAGCGCTTTTGCCCAAAAATTCTCGTAAGTTGTAAGGCCCGCCAAAACGTACCGCATAGTCGCGACTTAATCCATACCACTGCTGCACTCTCACCAGTATAGGGTGGGAGTTGTTGGCGAGGTTCTTGGGCCCCACCGCACTAATGGGGTACGTGTAGCAGTCCGTGTGGCCACCAACGTTGTCCCCCTTGAGCAAAATATGCGTCTGGAAGACGATGGTGTGTAGATTCCTGCAAAAAAAAAAAGAATGTCGATTAAGTCTGCCAATCTAGGATATACAGAGCGAAAGCTGTCGGCGTTGTTGTCTTCTTTGACGTTGGTGTTGACAACGCTCTAGACACTTATGATTCTGAGGAAAGGAAGGGCGCATAACTGGCTCCCTGGGTCATTAGACGCCTCAATCGCTCTGTGAAGTACATGGCGATGGTGAGAGCGAGATGTGGGCTGCATACATTAGCGCTCACTACGTTATGGCAGACACGCGGCACTGCGGCAATAGTCTGCAGCGTTCGTTGGGTGACTGACCTCTCGCAATCAACCATTAACTCCCACCTACCAGGGCGGCAGGGTGGGCGCGCTGACTAGCCAGTGCACGGAACGAACTCAACGTTACGGACTCCAAGCTGCGTCTGCCCGGCTAGATCACGTGGTCAGGCAGCAGCCACTCCGCGGCTATGAAGCCCCGGTGAAGCGACGGCGAAGACTCGGCTCGCCCGCGCGGTGAAGTCACGTGATGCGTTGCTATGGCAGCGGCTCAGCAAGGTCATTTAAGGTCAAACTGCAGCCCGCGGCAAAATCGGCCCCGGTAAGCCATTAAAGCTTTTGCTATACAAAACAGTCCCCCCCCCCCCCCCCACACTCCGCACTTCAGAAATACGGATGCGTGGAAACATTCCTTCGTAAGGAGGAAACTACGCAGCCCTAAAGCAACACAATTTGAAAGATAGCATACTTTGGGTTCAATTAGTGCGTTGTGTGGCGTCGTTTTTGTGCCACATGAGCGATTCCGGTGCATTTAACCCGCCGCAATTGTTCAGTGGATTTTGAAGCGAAAAGCTTCACTACGCTAGGTAAAGCAGTCTTCGGGTAGGCAGCACAGTGACCTTCAGCCTATTCAAGGGTACCCGTGTAAGACCATATGTGGTACAGTGATGGTGTCGAACCTTTGACCCCTGACCTTGACCCTTGAATTGTAGTCGACCTGTGACCTTGAGTCTACCTTTGACATTAGGTGACCTTTGGGTTGACCTTTGACATTAGGTGACCCTTCGGCTGACCTTTCACCTTGATAACAACCGATGGGGTTATGTGAAGCCACGTGATGACGTCCTATGGGGTTGTCGTAAGACCATGTGACACCATGTCATAGCCACGTGGTCGTGTGTGTATATATAGAACGACTGTCGCGAGCGTGTAGCGGAGCTGCCATGGACGAGCCTCAGACGCTTAGCAAGAGTGCTTGCTCTTCTCTGAATTCCGGGGTTAGCCAAGTTAAGCCACTGCCATTTTTGTTTTTTGTGGGATTTTTTTGGCTCATAGGCCACAAAGCTCCGCAGCTTCTAGGCGACAGGGCGCTTATTCAAAGCGACATCCGAACATCGAGAGTGAGGTGTCCTACGCGCAAGAGCTGAGGCGGGCGCGGCCGCCCGTATACGACCCTGACTGAGGCTGCGAAGAAAGATCGATGTGTAGTGCATCAGGGCCAGTGAAGGGGAGTATTGCCTACACAAGGTTAAGTAAGGGTGAGGCCCGGGGGTTGGGGAGGTAAATGGGAACATCGCACCCAATGAGGGAACAAAGCTCAGGAGAGAGCCTGACTTCACGCGGACAGTCTTCGCAATCCTTGTGCTCATGAAGGCGTTCCCACGCATGCTTTTCTCGCTCTCAGAGTCAGTCCCTAGTGTTTTGGTGTCGGTATGTTTTAGTGCGCGCGTCTGTGTGACCCATGGCGTGGGAGTCTACAGCAAGGGTTTTGGTGTAGACAGTCTGCCGCGCTGATATGGTCATAGGCGTGGACAGCGGTGATGGGTGTTTGGTCTACAGACAGTATCACCGCATGCTATCACGGGTAGAATGACTCTCCTTTTTTATGACCAAGGTTCAAGGTTATCGTCGGAGCTTCAAGCCTTTTATTTCCTCCCTGACGCCACCTGGCGAAGCGGCGGCGGCGTGTGGCACCGTATTGCCTCCGAATGCTCTACGCGTCCCGGCTCCATTAAGTCACAATGGTCACGCGTTCATAACGTTGAAAGATGCGCTGGACGGCCGTGGCAGTTGCGTCTGCCGAACCTGGCGAAGCTATATCCTTGAAGGCTTCAATTTCAATCGGCGAAGATACGAATAGATTCAGTACCAGCGCAAGGCACCCTCCACAAGGCACCCCAGATAAAGAGCAGTGCCGCATCGAAGCGGGATACCGCCATCAGGTAACGGAAAGTGCCATTTTCACAAATACTGCCGTTCGGTTGTTTCTCCAGATTTATGCAATTATTAGCCTTTTTATCAGTTTTGGGCCGCTGTCGGCATGTGCAAGCCAACTGCTATGCACCGACCGGTAGAAATAAGCATCTCACCTACGAAACCTCAACCTCCCGCACCTACCAACGCCTTATTCGCACAAGTCACATGCTCTAAACGCTAGGCCTGTGCTTCATCGGCATTGCAGCTAGGAAATCCGGTCTGCTTACTTCGCGATCACAAGCTAGCTAACGCTGCATCATTGGCGTTACACACTCATGATCATACTGTGGTTATTTGAGACCCTAGCAACTATGAGAGCCCAGAGAGCTCTGCGCAAGCATTTCCGGACGATCACACTTAAGAAACGTAAAGCTTACTGGGCTAGACCGATTTGCTTGACGAATGCGTCGGCGATGACGTTGGAGGTAAGCACGACGCCCACGAAATACATCACATTGGTCGATTCCGAAGTGAGCTGGTACAGAATCTGTGAGGTCAGAGAAGGGCAGCAGCAGTCACACATATACACCATAAAGCAAAAAGTTCAGTCTCCCAATGTTTCCCGCCCGTTCACCGCCATTATTCGACAGACCACAACAAGTGTAGAACAAAGTCCTCCCCCGATGTCCTGTCATCAGCACTTGCCGATGCCAGTTGCGGCCGCCTCATGCCCGCAGAGTTTCTGATCTCCTCAGCTGACCTGAACCTCTGCACTTTCTAGCCACGCTTACTGTCGGGATCCACTCCGCTACTGTACGGGATCAGTTGCGCCTCGACAAAGCCGCCGCGGTGGCTCAGTGGTTATGGCGCTCGGCTGCTGACACGAAAGACGCGGGTTCGATCCCGGCCGCGGCGGTTGAATTTCGATGGAGGCGAAATTCTAGAGTTCCGTGTACTGTGCGATGTCAGTGCACGTTAAAGAACCCCAGGTGGTCGAAATCTCCGGAGCCCTCCACTACGGCGTCCCTCATAGCCTGTGTTGCTTTGGGCCAATAAACCAACCAACCAGTTACGCCTCGACATTAGGAGACTGAAGAAGTTGTGTGCACATCAAGGTACGATGATCAAGGCAGGTGGGATGCATATATTTACAATGGCCATCTGGGCGGCTGGTCGAGTCTAACGCCCGGTTTACCTTCGGTATTCCCAGTGCACACCAGTAGAGTGCGAACAATGATGCACGATAGCAGTGTCGAGGCACATAAAAACTGGTGCAAGACTGCTCTGCTTGACTGCTGCAGTTCATCTGAACAAGCACTAGCACCAATGACGAGTCAAGTGTAATAGAGTTGCAGCGGCGGAGATTAGGCAGTGCAGCACCACACTAGTGCGAAGGGTCAAGAGTACCTCTTCATGCCTGCGCAGTTGCACTATAATAAGAGCACCAAGAAAGGATGGCAGTAGAGAACTGCACCAGCACGAAGCACCACTCTTAGATCTACCAACAAATTTGGAAACTTCCAATACGGTCCATCTTTTGTTATCCGATGCTCGAAGTGGGCAAAACGTTGAGGTAATCGGATTATCGCGACAGCCGTAGTAAATGACGTAATGTGTGTAGCTTTATCAGGCTTTCTCAAGAGAAATAAAACGAATGCTTGTATTGGCCCCTTCCAGATGGTGTCCCATCTACACGCATGCAACGTGGCCACTTGAACAAATCGCACTTTGTAAACAAGATCGCCAACTGCAATAATTAAACGCCTCTGAAGCGAAGCCGAGCAAAACGCGCGCAGAGTCCAACCTGCAAAAAAGTCCTGACGTAGTCGATGTCGAGAGTGGTCGGGTCGTAATCGAAAGTGCCGAAAGCCAGCACTCGCGCGCTGACGTAGTCCTTGAAGGCGGCATCCAGGCCCACCATTCGTCTCAGTGTTGCGTTTTTTTCGGCTCCTTCGGCCAGGGAGATGCTGACGCCACCTTTCAGATTCTCGTTCTGCTTGACCAGCTGCAAAAATACGCACATCCGCATTAGAACCGACATTACGCAGTTCACGCGTGCGTTTCTTCGATATCAGCTACGGCGGCCGAGTGGTGATAGTCTTGGGCTGCTGGTTATAATGACGCTTGGTCGAATCGAAGCTACGACGGCCGCGTTACAATGGAGGTTAAATGAAGACGCCTGTTGGGTGTGGACGCACGTCCAAGACCACCAGGTGCTGGGTATTAATCCGGAGTCCTCCGCTATGGATTCTCTCGTAACGCATGCCCAGCTTGGTAACCAACGACCCCCAGATGCCATACCGGTTCTTCTTGTACACCTATCATCGTTCGCAATGCTGAGCACCAACCTCGAAAAGAGTATCTTTACAGCTTAAAGGGTGCTCTGAGGCACTCTGTTCTCAGGCGTTTCTGTTAGCGCATCAGCAGCCATAGCAGGCACTCGCCAGACGCAGGGCATGATATGTCAATCGTGAAATCTTACTGAAACATTTGAAATAGTCACAACATTTTGTGAACATTCCCTCCTTCTTGGCACCTAACAACATATCAAAAATTGGAACGGACACTTGAGCTCTGCCTCAAGGCTATGACACGACATCGCAGTGGGTTAGGCTTTTTATACTGAGCCGTTTGACACCACTGAACGCATTTTTTTAATTGTTTCAGTTATTTCAATTACCAATTACACTTATTTTTTTAATTAGCCTAATCAAGCTTTGGCTTTTCATTCTGAGCATTTAGACAGCTTTGAACTTTCTTTTTAACTTTTTTTTCATTTTTTCATTTGTCTACTTAAATAATTGCAATGATTTCATTAACTCGTCATCGCCTATCACACAGCTAGTGGAGGACTCCCTGGCGGAGGACTCCGAATTGGCTTGCACCCCCTGAAGTACTATTACGAGGACTGACATCGTACAGCCCAGGGGCCATCCACGCGTTTCACCTAAATCTCAATTTAGGCGTCCTAGCCGAGATTCCATTCGACAAGCTTGTTCTCAGCAGCGCACCGCCATGACCACTGCCCCACCGCGGCGGGCCAATTAAATTGGTCTCTCCGACAAAGAACAGGTGTGTGAGTAAAGGTTTTTTTATAGAGAGCAACTATGATCCTTCCGACCATTGCACTGAAGCGGTGTGGGTTTTTAAGCCATCCCTTGATAACACGAATGTCTAAGCAAAAAAGCACAGAAAAATGAAAGGAAGAATGCAGAATCCTGGTCAATCGCGAAAGCAGCACAGGTCAATTATTTATGCGGAAGGAGCAGCCCTGCTTTTACGATGGCGGCGGTTAGTGCTAGGCCTAGGCCAGATGTGTGTGGGTACACCTCCTTGGTTGGTGGATTGGAATAAACTTAGGACGTACAATATTCCCATTACGAGTTCATCAGTTCCCTCACGCCCTGCCATCTGCTGGCCTTGCTGGTTAGCTGAAGTTGGACGGTGGACAAGAGTGAAGTTTCTTTAAAAGGTGTTTAGATTTCTTTTCTAGCAGAATGACTGTGCTTAACTGAATGCTAATGACTATGTTATCCCCGTATAGCTGTTAGTGGTAGCTGGCGACAAAACAGTAAACGTTACACCTAGCTATCGACACGAGAGGTGGAGCGGTGTCTTTTGGCTGTGCTAACGTTACAAGGCTGCGCATTTGTGGTTTTTTGTGTATTCGCTTTCGTTGTTTTTGAGGCGGCACTTCTTGTGGTTCGCGTTTTATTCCGCATTTGATAGGCCTTTTATGCTGCGCCTTTTTGCCTGTACATCTGCTTTACATGCTTTTTATTCCACACTGCTGTCAAGATGGCCTTGGTTAGGGGTTGATTGCGCCTTGCAATGAACAAAGAATATGCATTTTTGAATTTCCTTTTGATTAAAGCTCACAAATATGCTCCGTTAAGACGATGGGTACCGTCCTGCGACTCGAGCAGTTGCAATAAAATTGTACGACATAAGTTTCGCATAACTGCAGTCCAGCGCTCTACACAAGCCTGCTCGCGTCTGCCCTGTTTTCCTCGTCCTGTTGATTATGCGGCGAAAAACAGCGATACCACGCAAGGACGACTTGGACTATGGCCTATTAGCTACTACCTTCATTTGTTCATTACAAAATTAAGAAAAAATGGCTAAGCTTGAAGTCTCGACACGCCCGAATATTTAGCATACGACTTCTTGTGGCAGTTGCGTAATGACTGCTTTCAATGAATCGCTATTCGGATTAATAAATATCAACCGTGATCACTGGTCAAATGGCAGTAGTTTGAAGAAATGGGCAATGACCAATGGTTTTTTTGGCCAAAGACCAGCGGTGACCAAACAGCCCGAATAACTCTGGATCCCACCTTTCCCGAGCCACATTCATCGTAGTGCCAACACCGGCCGGCACCACCTGCGCGTCTATTGCGTACCCCGAGATGAAGAACGCGGCTCTGTTCACCTGGGTGAACGCGGTATAGCTGAGGTCCTTGAAGGTTGGCTGCAATGCGTCCCCGACCATTATCAGCTCCGTGTAAATGATGTATTCGCAGAAGGCTTCCACCCCCTTCAGGTGGTCGGGGTCCTCCAGGGTCGGGCCCACGGTGCAAAGGAGCATCGCCGGCCGCATTGTTGGCTGCGATGGGTCTTCCTTGGGGGGCTTGCGGGTCGTAGGCTGCAAAGCGCCATCTGGACAAATGAAAACGCACGGGGGAAAAGCTGGGAGGGACTTCTTCAAAAATAAATTCTCTTCGGCTGCCCATCTTTGTATCCAACTGAGGACGTTTTCTCCTTCGTCAACGACTTCTATATCCTGTTAAACTTGCTGTCCATCCAACTGCATCCGAACAACTTGTATAGCCTGTGTCTCGACACTCGTGGACATATATGTTGCGCCTGTATTCCGTAGCTCTTTGGTCATGCCTGCTGCGAAACTTCGCTTCGAATGCTCCCACAGTTAGCAGGTGATGACGTCAGCTCGAAGTGGAAAATAAACTGCCCTGTTCTTCACGCCTGGCCTGAGAAACGCTGAAATATATTCATTAATTTCCTTGTCGGACTGTTGTATCTCTTCGTTTAGTTACTTAATCTGTTCCATTGATTTTGTGTTCAGACTTGAGCACAGTAATCACCGATCTCAACACTTTTTATCTTGTAGCCGCCGCGGTGGCTGAGTGGTTATGGCGCTCGGCTGCTGGCCCGAAAGACGCGGGTTCGATCGCGGCCGCGGCGGTAGAATTTCGATGGAGGCGAAATTCCAGAGGCCCATGTGCTGTTCCATGACAGTGCACGTTAAATAACACCAGGTGGTCGAAATTTTCGGTGCCCTCCACTACGGCGTCTCCCATAGCCTGAGTCGCTTTGAGACGTTAATAATAATAATAATAATAATAATAATAATAATAATAATAATAATAATAATAATAATAATAATAATAATAATAATAATAATAATAATAATAATTGGTTTTTGGGGAAAGGAAACGACGCAGTATCTGTTTCATATATCGTTGGACACCTGAACCGCGCAGTAAGGGAAGGGATAAAGGAGGGAGTGAAAGAAGAAAGGAAGAAATAGGTGCCGTAGTGGAGGGCTCCGGAATAATTTCGACCACCTGGGGATCTTTAACGTGCGCTGACATCGCACAGCACACGGGCGCCTTAGCGTTTTTCCTCTAAGGCGCCCGTGTGCTGTGCGATGTCATAAACCAGTTTTTATCTTGCAGTGTATTTAGTTGCAAGTGTCACGATGATCACCTGGCTAACATCTTTTCTTTAAGTCAATTAGACAGCCAGATGTCATTACACATGTCTTTGTGAAGTGTTTCGCAACTATGTGGTCAAAGAAAGGGCTTTGGTGTTGAGCTGTTAGCGGCCACACGTGCACTTTCAAGAGGAAGGGTTCTGTTATACACGTGATGTCTGCAGTGTGCTCACGCGAAGTGTATCAGCGACGTTCACACCGAAAAGTTGTCGAAAATTACCAATAAAAGCCCAATTATGCATTACTGCATTGCGTCCGTCAAGAGTCGTGAGTCTGCCGACAGTTTCCCCTCATTACGCTCTCCTTTCCCGGCAACGGCTGAATGTGCTAATGCTGGCAGGTGTGAACACTGCCGCAGCAGCAGTGTTTTAAAACACTGCGAGCGTTTACGTAGCCGTTTGAGAGCATGACTAAAGAAACGGCAGTTTTCTCAGGTATCTAGCAGAACAATATTGCGGGCGCAAAAAAACCGCTTGTTTTAAAGCGAAAACCTTCGCTACTCTAGGCAAAGCAGTCGTCGCGTAGGCCGGAGAATGACCTTGAACGACCTTCAGCCCAACCCCATTAGCCGTGTATGACCATATGTGGTACAGTTATGGTGTCGAACCCTTGACCCCTAACCTTGACCTACGTTTAGTTGACCTTTGGCCCTGAGTTGACCTCTGACTATTTTGTGACCTTTGGGTTGACCTTTGGACTTATAAACATTCGATGTGGTGATGTGAAGCCACTTGATGACATCCGATGGAGTTTCCTAAGACCATGTGATATCACTCCGTAGCCACGTGGTCATGTGGGTATATATAGAACGGCTGTCGCGAGCGTGTAGCGGAGCTGCCATGGACGAGCCTCAGACGCTTAGCAAGCATCCTGGCTTTTCGCTGAATTCCAGGATTAGCTAAGTTAAGCCACTGCCAGTTTTTATAGCTATTTTTGTGCCCGCTCGCAACGTATAGAAACATGCAGAAATGAACGTAGCGCGACTACAGAAATTTCAAAATATACAGTAGGGACCTGCTTGATGCAAAATCCTTATTTAAAAAAAAAAACTTGGAGAGGCCTGCAGTCTGCTGCGTTAGAGATGCGCATTTTTTTTTGCAGGTCATCGTTCTTTAACATCAGTACACATCCCCAACACAATTTACCGTCATACCACAACGCGTTCACTTCATGCATTCCTGTAACACGCCTGAACCAACGAGATTACTTGAAAGGAAACGCATTTAAGCTGCGTAAAGTGAACAAGGAACTATGTTTCGCGGATGAAGTTATCAGTGTGATGAAACAGGTGTGTTCCTTGAAACGGTTCTGATTTTCTCGTGTGAGTGAAACCCATGTCCGCTCCTGAAAATTGATAGTGCAGTGCAAAACATATGTTTGTGAGCTATTGTAAACAGTTGAAACAGACAATAAAGAGGAGAACAGTTCCTTCGTGGCGCTTGTGTTGCGTGCCCGCCTGCCACGCAGATGGCCTGGATTCCAGCCCCGATGCTGACGAATTTTTTTGTTCAAACTAGGTCACGTGAGAGGCACCATTTCCTGTGGACACATTTTGCGGACAACTTCCGGTGACGAGTTTTCCTTCGCACGAGGTATGAAGAACTCACACTACGCCTTAACACGTGGGGCGTTGCACCCCGGTGCGCTTAGCCCACGGAGGAAGACTATAAGGAGTGTAAACTCCGCCGTCTGCGGCGACCAGAAAAGGTCACAAGCCCGCGTCGCCACTATCCTGCTGGCGGCGCCTGGCGGCCTGGAATGAAACTACTGAAATACGTCACGGCGTGCCCGCTGAAGCAAACACCCGTGTCCATAGAGCCCATGTCGTCTGCTTGTCGTCTTCTGCTTTGAGCGCGCGCCGCCAGAGAGCGCGCCAAAACCACCTGCCCGGGCGCTGCATTTTTTTATTTTTTTTCCCCTGCTGCTTCTACGAGGCGCCGCTTGGCGCCGCCATTGTATGCGGCCCCCGTCGGCGCATACAATTGTGACTATCTGGTCGCCTGCGCTCGCTCGCGCAGACGGGAGTTTCACCTCCTATATAGTCTTTGCTCCGTGGCCTAGCCTAACTACCTCGACCGTAGTGCCCTCTGCGCGCTCTACAGCAATCACCTCGCTTGAACTGCGCCTTTCTTCCAACTCACGCGCTTCTGCATGTACACTGTGCCCTAGGATGCAAAGGCAATCGAAAGACAGTTTCCTCTACTCTTCTAGCGAGTAAGGGAAAGCCGTCACCACCATGCTGACAGCATCTCTCCGCCCTCTGTACATTTCTCAATTAGGTGAAACTACTGCCTTTGAGTTACACGCTGGTCGCTACTAGACATCAACAAAATGGCGCTGGCTGGTGAAGTCGAGGAAAGTTGGACTTTACTGTGCCGCTACATCAGCGTGCGGGCTACGGCAGTGTGCTGGTGGTTGTATATTGCTTTCTTTCCAGGTGTACTTGGAGGCGATGTTTGCCCCGGATTTTCGATTTTGTGACAGTTATTCATGCTTTCGTGTTAGGTGCGGCTGCAAGAGATGAAATGAAGGTAATGACAACATCGTGTGACTTACCAACCGCGCCTTCGCCGAATCCGAAGCCGAAGCCGCCATCTTTGTTCACTGAATGTCAGAGGAAGAAAAGATGAAGAGGCATTAGAGACAAATACAGTCGTAAACTCCACTTCTTTCCTACTTTTCTTCCTGCTTTCTTAACCATCAACTGCGCGTACTAACCATTACATTAAAAGCGAGAATTGTGGAGTTGTGACGTCCTGAAACGACACTTGGCTATGAGGGATGCTGTAGTGTAACGTAATGACTAGGTGTTAGAATTCCCGCCTGCACATGAAATGTTTCATCTTTCACTCCGACGAACTTCATTAGCTTAAATATACTTGTAATTACAATTCACTGCGTTGAGGTCCCTAGTCGAACCCTTTGCAATAACCCTAGAAAGCGGTTCCGGTCTCCTGTCGGGCGCCGCTGATAGGTTTTTCCGTGGTTTGAATTTCGCGCGTTTTCTTCACCGCGTATATATGCGCCGTCTGTTAAACCTCA
Organism: Amblyomma americanum; assembly: GCF_052857255.1. Classification (NCBI taxonomy): domain Eukaryota; kingdom Metazoa; phylum Arthropoda; class Arachnida; order Ixodida; family Ixodidae; genus Amblyomma; species Amblyomma americanum. The sequence continues at coordinate 18,079,748 of NC_135504.1, forward strand.
CGGTGCCCAAATACCATTGGAAGTCTTGGGCATGTAAAAAACGCCAAAAATAAACATTTCACGAGTTGTTCCTGCACATTTGCTTAGATTTTTTTCTCTCGCGGTACTCAAGACTGGCGAAACAGTTCTGGCCCAGAACGGCCGCAAAGTTGGCAGAAGTTTCGGGCCGCAAAGAGTTAAGTATAAGGAACAGCGAAACTTACTGTAGAGCATGACGCACAGGAAGATAATGGACGCCGCGATCACGATGAAAATGCCGCACAGGATTAAGGTGCAGCAACTCGACCCTCTGCGTGGAGATTCGTTCGCGTAAACTTTGAAAACAGTCAGGCTGTGGATTAGCTCAGCTAATCCAGGATATGCAAAACGAAAGCTGGCGGCGTTCATTGGCGTTGGCAATGTTCTAGACTCCGATGATTTTGAGGAGAGGAAGGGCGCATAACTGGCTCCCTGGGTCAGCGGACGCCTGAATCGCCCTTTGAGGTACGTGGCGGTGGTGAGAGAGAGATGTGGGCTGCATGCATCAGCGCTGACAACGTTGTGGCAGACACGCGGCACTGCAGCGAATGAATGAATGAAAACTTCACTGCCCACCGAGCAGGAGCCCCCAAATCGCCGGTCCCGGCACGCAGGCCTGAGACGCGGGTAGGGGATGCTCCGCAGACTAAGGACAAGACGCGTTGCTTCTTCACGGCCTCAGCCGCCAGGCGGGTGGCTTGCTGCTGGATGGCACCGGTCCTCGCTCCGCGGCGAAACTTCCCAGGCTTCTCTACTGGTGATGTTTAAGCCAGCGTCCGGGGAATGGGCCCATTGCCAAGTCATATGATGAAAGGTGCCCCTTTCACAGCAATTTTTACATTTTGAATCTTTTTCATACCCGGTCTCTGTCAAGTAGACCCAGACTGGGCAGATGTAATCTCCAGCTTGTAACCGCCTCCAAATGCGCGCCTCATTATTGGATAATAATAATAATAATTGGTTTTGGGGGGAAAGGAAATGGCGCAGTATGTCTCATATCGTTGGACACCTGAACCGCGCCGTATGGGAAGGGATAAAGGAGGGAGTGAAAGAAGAAAGGAAGAGAGAGGTGCCGTAGTGGAGGGCTCCGGAATAATTTCGACCACCTGGGGATCTTTAACGTGCACTGACATCGCACAGCACACGGGCGCCTTGGCGTTTTTCCTCCACAAAAACGCCGCCGCCGCAGTCGGGTTCGAACCCGGGAACTCCGGATCAGTAGTCGAGCGCCCTAACCACTGAGCCACCGCGGCGGGGTCATTATTGGAGAGAGACCGATCTGGGGGTGGAAATATCCTTCTATGTAATTTATAGTGTTCGTTAAGTTCGTGGAATGTAATGTTGCAATCTTTCATTCCCTTGCATCCGGGCTGTTCTACGACCGCTCGGTTGTAGAGATCTTGTTGCCGGGAACAGATTCGTGCGCAGGTATCCATATGATGGATATTTTTCGATCAAGTGGGCGCAGCGTTCATTGGGTGACCAACCTCTCGCGATCAACAATTAACTGCCACCTGCCAAGGGTGGCAGGATGGGCGCGCTGCCTATCCAGTGTGCGGAACGCACTCAACGTTACAGGCGCAAGCCGCGGCTGCTCGGCTAGATGTGGTTACGCTTTTAAAAACAGCGATTACATGCGCGAAACGTGTGGCGGTAATGATGGCTCTTGAAGTGATACTGAAGGCTGCTTCGCCAGGTTTTTCTTCCAAATAAAATCCCATAGCTGCGAGTTTCGTCACTGTGTTCACTACTGTGAGCCAGTTACCTTCATTGCTAACTAGTATTCATTGCTAGTCGTCCTCCTCTGCGATACAAATTTATGACGTTGGTGGTGACGTCAAAGTGTCGTGGGTTTGCTTTGTTCAATTTTCTACCTTAGGTTTTGCTTTCGCGTTCTTTGTGCGACAATATTTCACTTAGCGTTAGCGATGCAGAACCTGCCTCAATGATCTAGTAGTAGTAGTAGTAGTAGTATGTTTATTTGGCCATATTATATACAATATGCCCTCGAGGTGAGGCTAAAGGAGGTAGACCAAGCATACCTCCTGACAAGGCCTACACCCCGATCACACATCATGGAAAACGGGGGCCGAATGGACAAAAGATAAAAAACAATGAGCAAACATGATCACAACAGAAAATAGTTAATGATAGACAATAATAAATATCAATTAACAATAAACGAAACATTTCATAATATGCACATTCAAAAAAATAATAAAGGAAACAGAACACAAACACACACTCAAACTAAGTATACAGTATTAGCTGAAATTTAGCCGGGGGGGAAAAGAATCGTCAGTTTTTTCTTGAATACAGACACACTATAACTTTCTAAAGCAATCTGAGTAAGATACTGGTAGGCATTACACAATGTTATAATTTGATAATCGGTTGTTTGTTTACCATAATTTGTTCTGGGTCTTGCAGTAGATAGGGCAACGGAACGTAGACCATACGCAACGTTTCTTGAATAATAAGTATTTGAAAAAGAGCTAAAGTCATGCTTGACTATAAAAAATGTGAAGAGCCAAACTAAAATTGTATGAATTAAAAAAATTGCGAACATGAAATGTTTCAAAAAGATTTGCTTCAACAGATGAACTTGAACTTAATAAACGTAGAGCTCTTTTCTGGAGAGAAAGCAATTTGTATGAATCAGTTTTGTTGCATGTACCCCAGACTAGGTTGCAATACACCAGGTGAGAATGAACAAGGGCAAAATATAACTGTTTTTTAACTTGTAATGGGAGGAGATGTCTAACACGATAAATAACATAAATAGATCTGGCCATTTTTAGTCTAATGTAGTTTATATGATCACTCCAACCCAAATCGCTACGAAAAAACACACCAAGGAACCGGCAACTATGAACTTGCTCGATGTTAAAGTCATTAAAAAATAGTTTGATGTGATGATCTAATGGTTTATCCTGTTTTCTAGAGGTATATCTGTTTCTAGAGGTATATCCTGTTTTCTGGCCTATCTATGATATACAATCTGAGATCATCGCCCAGTACTCGTTGCAAAGTGAGGGGATGGCCGCACCTGTGTCATTTCTTGCTTTTTTTTTCACAGTTTATAAGCACTCCGCTTAGAATGAAAGGAGCCGCTTTGCTGTTAAGCAGTTATAACTGTTGAAACTCATTACAACGAAGTTGAAGGAGTCCGGTGATTACTTCGTTATAACCGTAACTCGTTATAGCCCCTAAAGACAGAGCTTCCAAAGGGAGATGCCATTCCTTCATTATATCAGTTATTTCGTTATGAACCGGTTCTTTACAAAAAGGTTCGCCTTAATGCGTGCATCTAGGCCAACCTCTCACTGTATCGGCATACCCAGGGCCTGTAGGAAATGAGTTTGTTACCTGCAGTGTGCGATTACCTGCGGACAGCGGTTATGGATGCTAACGCATTCATGTTTGGGTCGGACAAAAATCTTCACTAGCCTTCCTTCCTCTTGCAAGGTGCTATGGGACGCAGCTTTAGATATCGGTAGCTCCAAGTTTCGAAGTGCATATACATAGTGCGGCACGTAATAATAATAATAATAATAATAATTGGTTTGGGGGGAAAGGAAATGGCACAGTATTTGTCTCATATATCTTTGGACACCTGAACCGCGCCGTAAGGGAAGGGATAAAGGAGGGAGTGAAAGAAGAAAGGATGAAATAGGCGCCGTAGTGGAGGGCTCCGGAATAATTTCGACCACCTGGGGATCTTTAACGTGCACTGACATCGCACAGCACACGGGCGCCTTAGCGTTTTTCCTCCATAAAAACGCAGCCGCCGCGGTCGGGTTCGAACCCGGGAATTCCGGATCAGTAGTCGAGCGCCCTAACCACTGAGCCACCGCGGCGGGTCGGCACGTAACTCGAGACCTAGTGACGCATCAATTTTTATTAAACTCGAGACCTAGTTTAATAAAAATTGATGCGTCACAGGCCTATGAATTCGACAACAGATTGTTTGCTGCCATGTGGCGCAACTTTTGAGGGATATCTGCTGCTTCGGCCTTGACTAGTACCCTACTGTACAGGGTGTTTCACGTAACTCGAGCCAAGACTTGAAAAGCTGTGCGCCTCTAGAAACGTAAATCCAACGACATAATGTTTGCCGTCGAGTGGCGCAACTCAGGGTAGTTTTTAAATTCTTCCTTATTAGTTATTCAGCTGGCATTCATAGCGAATTTTTGTTTAAATTTTCGTTTACAGCCAAGCGCGGGTCGTTATGGTGTAGAGGTGCATCAGAAACGACTGCTGCAGTTTTTGTAGTAAGGTGCTTCCTTCGTAGGGTTTATTTTCGGCAAAGCGACCAACAGCGGCCGGAGTGAATGAAAGCGGGGTGATAGAAGTCGACGCGCGCTTTTTAAAGAATTTCAAATCAATGACATCAAGGATGGAACCCTGGTTGCAAAATATGAATACCGAAAGTAACAAACTTAAAATAGAAAATATCCAACGCAAAGCTGTTAGATTTATCTTTAATTGTTACAGTTGGAATATTTCCCCAACAGCCCTACTGCAAACCGCAGGACTTGAACACCTGGCCATGCGTCGTCATCGAGAAAAATTAAAGTTATTCTACTTGTATTATCACAATAAACTAACAATAGAGGAAGGAATTTTAGTTGAGCACACATCTCGACACCCTACACGCTCTTACCATACTAAGAAAGTTGCCGCGTTTTCATGCAAAACTAATGTATTTAAGTACTCTTTCTTTCCCCATACTATCATTAAGTGGAATGGTTTACCTGCTGATGTTGTCAATTGCGAATCGATGGATTTATTTTTACAAGCTCTGAAGGATGTATAGGGCTCTTATGTATCCTTGTTTTGGGCCAAGTCCGATGCCTTCGTTTGCTGCAAGGATCGATGTCATTATATGTTCTGTCTTTGTAATCGATTTTATGTTGTATGTACTGGTTTTTGCTCTGTTCGCTATCTGCTTCTTTTGCAATGTACTTGTTATTTTTATCAATATGTTTGTACCCCACTCCTGCCTAAGGCCTGTAACACAGGCCGGCAGTATTTGCTAAATAAATAAATAAATAAATGACAGAAACAGAAGATCAGGTAAACAAGACCCAGCGATCGTCAGTTTGACATGCTGCTCCCCCCAAAAAAAAGCAAGCTAGAAATGTTTGCCGCTCATTGTCGCTTGAGTTTAACTCATAAAGCTGCGCCTTTCTCGTTTTCTCGTACTCAAATGTGCGAATTAATATTTTAATGAAGATTTCTACGAGGCGATAGCGAAAGCACTGATGGCCCCTTTTTCCGCAGTGACATCGCCCTGTGTTCTTAGTTTGTTGACAAAGCAGTGAATGGAAGGAATGTTGTGAATTTAAGGTGGCTGTAAAACAATTCTTTTTACGCGATTCCAATTCATATTCTGTTCATACGGCCGTCTGTGTGACTGGTCCAAGCGATAGAGATGGCATGGGACGATTAAAGTACAAAAATTGTTAGACTCAAACAGAGTTCGAATCGAATCAATCTATCAACCACCCCTTCCCTTTCCGTAGATAAAAAAAACACCGTTAAAAGAAGACCTGCTATTACAGACGTAGTAGTTGAGCAAACTCTTCGCGCTTTAAATTTCCCCGTTAGTCACGTATGGCCAGCGATGTTTCCTAATAAATGGCACCTCGTACTTGCATAGGCTGTTCTAGTCCAGGAAGATCATTGCTAAAGAATACATTTGCGCAGTCTTTCTTCATACGAACAGCAAAATATTGGAACGGCCTTCCCAATGCCGCTGTAATAATAGAAGACACGCTTGTATTCAAAGATATAAGCTTAAATCTTTAGACACATCTTAGGGTTTCGTGTACCTTTCCCCTCAAACGTTGATCTATTGCACTCTGTTTTCCTATGCGCTTTTTATTGTTCTTCAATTCGTTATTGAATTCTTTACCACCGTTCAGCGCTTGTTCCTCTCTTTTATTCTTGTTTTGTTTTTATTTAGTATTCGAAAGCATTTGAGCGTTTTTTGCATTATTTTGTGAGCTTTTTGCCTGTTTCATTTGTATTTAGAACCTCGATGTTGGCATTGTACCGAATATGATCCCTTTTTGTTGATATTTCTGTACAACCCACCCCTCATGTATTGCCCCTTTGTAGTAACGGTGATCTCGGAGGCCATGGCGCAGTGACGGTACGCGGCGAGCGGTAGGCACTATGCTAAAAGCATCTAATACGCGAGATTTTGTTCACAAAAGCACGCATTGAGGCGGGAATGGAGAGACAAGCTCTGGCACGATGTGACCTCGGCGCGTTGAAAGAAATAGCGCGACTGCACTCCAACATTTAAGGAATGGATATGTTGGAGAGAAACTGATCAAGAAGGATGACTTGCCTTGGTGCTGGAGACACTGAAATAGTTTTTTTTACACGTTAGAAACAGCTAGATGCAAATCCACTCTGCAATTCGCGTAGCAAAGCCCGCGTCAACCTTTGCGCCAGGTGGCGCTTCAGCACGTCGTGCAACAAGAGCGCCACCTGGATTCAAAGGTTTGGTATTCAAAGTCGGAATAGCGTAAAAGTTGGTGGAATTTGTATTTAGAGACGATAACAAAACGACTTTTTAAGGTAGGTTATCTACTTTAACAAAAAGTATGCGAACAAAAATTACCGGCCTGGAGGCACTGGACAGCAACCAGTTTAGAAGAGGCCGCTCTAAGCATACATCCATCAGTCCTCCGTGAGAAACATCCCGCATGCATAACACAGAAATGCGTGGACCTCGACACCAGTGGAATGACATCACATAGTAGTTGTAATGGTTTATTAAAATAATTACAAAAACGAAGGTTAAGATTTTTGCTAGCCCCGGCATCTGCCACCGATACTGAAGCACCTGAGCTGGGGCAGCGGAAATAAAGGATAGCAGGCAGAATGGAGAAATGAAATGAAAGAGGTGAGGGGACAGGAAGAGAGGATAGGGGGGGGGGAGACATAATATACACAAATTATTTACACTATAAGAAATGTGTACAGGTTGCGTGCGTGATTAGTTCATGATGAAGCAACCACGTGGCGCGGATGGTAATTTTGGCCTTTTGTACTGGGTGTATTCAGATTCGCCATTTAGCTGCATATTTTGCGGCGTCGAAACATGTTTGCTAAATTCACATTCTCGGCTCCCATATCGCCATGGCATCTTTGATTTCAGGCGGAAATTTAGAAGCCTTGCGTCAATTGCATCATGTGTACGCGCCAAACAAAAAGAAGTCGCTTGACCGAACAACACTTTTCACCGTCTTGAAATGGAGCCGCTGGCAGAGCAGAAGCCGAGACACTCTATGTTGGCCACCGTTAATGTTCGCCGTATATTTGAGTTGGAAACAGTATATCCGTGTGTCATGTTTTTTTTTTTTCCTCATATTCTCCCACGTTTGTGTTAAAACTCCGCAGAAGCCGAGGGTGGCTGAAAAATGTGTTCCGCTGTATAGGGAGAAAATTCGATTATAATTTTACATAGATAAAGACTAAGATACTGAATGTCAGGCTACATAACTGCTGCAAGCGCTTTCCAGCTCTTTGCAGTTTTATATTTATTACTTGCATATGCAACCTCCAAAAGAGGACCGAACTACTAGAGGAGACCGGAAAGAAGCGAACACAAAAACATAACTATGGTGAAGCGCTCAAGCTTAAGTGTGCAGTGAAGCTCCGCCCACATTCAAGATCAAGCCCACCCCGCAGAACTCCTCCACAAAAAAAAAAGTAGTCCGTTGTTAAAATGTTTGTGTTTCTTGTTACCTAAACCAGAAGCTAACCGTGCGATGAAATCATAAGGTCAAAACTTTTGATGCCTCTGGCCTGTTTCGTATAGTCGAACATCAAAAATGTGATTTCGTTCACCTATGTGATTGATCAGCGGAGTAACACAGAACAGCGCGGACCAAAACCCGTTGTTGCCAACTGCTGTTTCTTTTTATGTAGCGGCTACAGTGCGGTGTTCTCAAGCTTTAGCGCCTAATACTGTCGTTACGCGCCAGATTGCTCCCTTTCAGTAACTGAAAAGAACTGCTCTTATAAAACCTGGTCGACAGTCCATGGACTTCTTAGAGACTCTATTGTCTTCCTATAGATATTTCTTTGTCTATTCATAGTCTATAGACTGCCTATAGATAAAGTCGCCTTAAAGTGCATGCCCATAAATCTATAGATTGCTTATATACTGTCTATAGACCTTTAAATTGCCTATATACTGTTCTCTAGGGTTTGTCTATAGACAGTCTATAGACTTTATAGACAGAAGTCTATGGACAGTCTATAGACTGTCTAAAGAAATTTTTGTAAAGGATGGTGCCTCGAACACAGATGGAACGGTGACTCGATACATTTTTAGGCGTGCTCGGATGTGGCTTTGAGCCGTCCGAAAGGAGAAATAAATGCATTACTTACCGACTATTTCCGGTACTCTACCTGCATGCTCTGCAGACGATAATGGGACGAAATGAGGGATGATATTTCACTTCCAGTTTCACTATTTCACACGTTGCACTAACGAGCTCATTCACACGGCACTCACTGGTTGCCATTTGAATGGGCATGTTCAAATACAGGAACAAGCACACCCGCCCGCAAGCTCACACTGCAGAACCTACATTCGTATGACTAACGCCACAAGTGCAGTCACCCCAGTCACGTTTAGTCGAAGGGGCAAATAATAATAATAATGTTTATTTGCACCAAGTGCAGTTTACAGGGTACTGGAGGCCTGCAGAAAAAACTGTCATCAAGACCGCTAGACGAAGCCGCAGGCCCCCTATACACTGGTCATTTTACAGCGTCGCAAGAACAGAAGTCATGAAAAAAATTTTGAATCGTAAATCCAGACTAATAAACAGTTTGTCAGTGATATCATACAAAACATAAGGAGTAAACTGCATATAAGAGCAATCATTATACAATGATCAAAGCTACAAATTGTATATAAGACTGAAATGGGCGAGTAAAAAAGAAAAACACAAGGCACTGCACCGTCTGTACCCCTCAAAGGAAGCCCCTCAAAGGAATGCCCTTCAAAGGAACACCCCTCAAAGGAAGCCCATTAGCCAAGGACGTCGATCGGCTGTCATGACGTCATGATTAATCACTCTACACACTCTTGCGTGACATCGCGAGGGCTTGTATGTGCAAGGGGTGCAACCACGGCTTAATGGTCGAACCACGACGTTACGACAAGCAGTCGATACCAACGGCCCGAGGGGCTCCTTTAATGGACACTCGCTGCTTCGTTCTTGAGTACTTTCCAATTACAGCATTGATTGAAAGGTAGAATTGTCATACGTAATAAAGAGAAAAATGTGTGAGAGGCGTCTTACGGGGCTGGATGGCTGAATAGGGCGAAAGAGGTAAAAAAAAGAACAGATCAAGGTAAATAATCGTCGCATTCGTGTTCGCTAATATTAGAAAGTCGGCTGCTGTATAGCACGGAAGGTATCGTAATTCACGCGCCCTTTTTATTGCGAAAGCAATACTACATCAGGTCTAACCGCCCGTCGCGTATGCCGTACGCCAGAGCCGACGCTGCGCTTAGCAGGTGGTGTGACGTCAGCTCTCTCCGTTGCTATGACGACGCGTGACATCAGCTTGCTCCCCGCCCCAGCTAGAAGGGAGCCGCTCGTCGCGTGTGCCGTCGCCCCCGATCCGGCGCCGCGCCTAGCAGGTGGTCTCTCCGTTCATATGACGACCTCCTCGCCTTGCACTCGCTCCTTGGCGGCTTCACTGGGGTATATAGCGGTGCGCTACGCGTTTGTTGATTAGTCTCGCCGACGAAGAGTCTATAGCTGAATCTAGTTGCTCTACTGCTTCACAACAGTTAAATTCTAAGGCGAAAGCTATGGAAGCTTTCGGAATTCAACCAGGTTTAACCAGAACTAAACCACAGCCAATTTCTTGTTCTACAGTACGGTGCTGCTTCTACCTTCATATCATTGAGGAAACTTCCCACGCTCATTTGGCCCATGACAGAAACAGCCTTCGACAGTAATTAGTGAAGGTCCTTTCCCTCTGTTTGTGCTCTACGGGAATCATATAATGTGGGGAGTGTTATTCCTGCCTCTAATAAGAGGACTTTTTATGGCCTCAAAGGGTGCAAAACCTGGTCTGACGCCCTTACGCAAGGGGGTGTAAGATGCTTTAAAAGAGGCCTTTGGAGCGCACAGCATGGGATTGATTGAATCCACGTTTATTCCACATAAGAATTACCGGTTATCGGTGTGGTTATTGGTTCTCACGTGACCTATAACCGCACTCTGACGTCACAGTCATCGTTCGGCTGTTGAAATCGACACAGCACGAGAAAGAAATCCGATTATCAATTATTTAGCGCTCGCGCAAAAGAATACCGCGTAGTAATTCATATATAATAATGCCTTGCGAATCGTGACAAAGAAAACACGCACGCAGAAATTAGGTGCCTGTATTCCTTTAAGGAATAAAGCACGCACAGTTATTACTACCTCCTTCCCCCTTAGAGTGTACCCCAATGGCCAGCTGCAGCTACAACGCGCAAAAATCCAATGTAATTCAAACCGTCATATTTTTGTTTCGTGCACAGCACACCGTCCGCCTGTTCTAAAGAAGGCATATGACCTCTTTTGCTAACACTAACCTTAGCCTTACCTCGGAAGTTCACGAGTAAAGGACCGGCGTAAACATTTCTTTCAAAAATACTCGGAGGGCCAAAGGTTATATTGCAACAGATCAGGCGCTAAAGTGAACACTTCAGAGCAGTTCATCAACTAGGTGCGTAGCAGGGTAGGTACTCTTCGAAGAGCCTGGCTAGCGTAAAAATGAGAGTTGTTTTAGTAAGCTCAACATCGGCGACGCCTTCATCGATTGTCGAGATGTAAGGAGCTCTTCCTCGTTACAAAATAAAAGCATGCAATTTAAACTCAAAATAAACAGTCCATAAGCTAAATTTACGCTACCACCATCCTCAAAAACAAACCGAGTTCGTGCTTGGATAATTTTCTTCCGCTGGTGCTTCGCAGTGACTAATCGACTTGAGCTTTCATGGTGTGCTGACAATGGCACACCTTATAGAAAAAGCGAAGATAGCAGCTGTGTAACACAGCATCTATTTCTGATCGTCAAAACTCCGGCTGCAATTAGCAAAAAAGTATAAAAAATGGAAACGGCTTACCTGCAGTGGACATTTCTGTCATCGTTTGGTAGCCTGAAACAAACGTTATAGGAAAGGGCATGCATGGGAGATTGCTCCGTTACTAAGCGAGATTACGTTAATTGCTGCGAACTGCCGCAGTTGTAACAATGCGGCCGATTAGCGCGAGTTATCTGTAGAATTTGAAGTGTGGGTCTTTTTTTTCTTCTTTGCAATTGGGAAACTTTTAAGCATTTCAAAGCCCCACCGATCACCTTTTGCAGTTCCCCTGCAAAACCGAAGCTTTCAATACCACCCGTCAGAAAAGAACACCGTGGTTTAGAGTGTGATTATGTTCCACCGTTGTCCATAAGAAATATGACTAAAGAGTGGATACCATAGTCCATAAAAAACGACAAAAAGCTTCACGCCTCATCTAAGCTGTTTTTGGTGTTTGTTTACTGCGATAATTTGCCAAAGCTATTACCAGACGGGCGTAGTGGAAAGTGCAGAAAACTGTAGAAAACATGCGGGTCAGCAGTCACACACCATAACCAAAACCTGCAAGGGATTTACTCAAGCATCAACGTTTTCGATTGGTCAGCAGTCACACACCATAACCAAAACGTGCAAGGGATTTACTCAAGCATCAACGTTTTCGATTGGTCTGGTGTAAAAAGATTTAGTATTTCCGATGGTGTCATTATAGAAGCGCCAAGTTTCTTTCCTAGACGCCACTCAATGCCATCCGGTAATAGACACTTTCAGCATACCGTGTTACCTTTACACAAGTACCGATAGCCCACGCGCAGCCAGTGCGCATGCGCAGATCACCTTGAGGCCGCTAGATGGCGCCAGACACTCGGCAGCTGTAGGAAACTGCGTGCAAGCCTTCATCACCTGACCAATCACCGCGTGCGTACTGGCGGTGGCTGGCCTGCCGGTACTCCGGTAGCAGTAACGGTAACACGGTACACCGAAGGTGTCTAAAGGTTACATGAATGTTTGCCCACCAGCCTATGTTTCAATTTCCCGCCATTCGCCATTGGTTCAGACAATGGCGTGCCGTGAATTGCGGCCAATAACAAAGAGTGAATTTGGGGAATGGCGTACCTTCAGCCAACGGCAAAGCGCGGGGAATTCAAAAATGCAGCGAAATTTGCCTCAGAAACGTTTCGTTATACCGACCCAAAACGCTAAGTTCAAGAGAGCGTGCTCGGGGTCCCACAAGACCTCGTCTTCCTGTTTCGTTCTGTACTGAAGCGTTTTGAACGAAGACGAACTTCGACCAACTAACCCGAGAGTGACTCCCCTTGGACCACAGCACGTCAGGTTAAAACTCCCATCCTACTCCCTACTCCTAACTGTTTAACACCATCGCCGAAAGAGGGCACTTAAAACTCACCTGACGGCATCGCGGGAGCTCCGGTACCAATGTAGCTGTAGCCGCTCTGTGTGTAGTTTGATAGGTCTGTGGTCATGCCTCTAACTGAAGAAAAAGATAAGGATAGATTAAGTACAGGTAATGTCGCTTTGTTGAAATATTTCGGGCACTAAGAATGCGCATTTATAATTACCGCTTCCAGATAATCGTTTCCCCAGCACACAAGGTATGCAGCGTCTCGAAACTTCAGCTATTTAGGACTGTGTAGTGAGAAGCTGCGATATCGTCCACGCATTTGCTGAGCTCATCGAAGCATTATTTATACTCCCGAGCCCAACCGTTTGTAAATCCCATGGTATAAGTAGTAGTAGTATTTTTATTTGGCCATATAATACAATATGCCCTCGAGGTGAGGCAAAAGGGGGAAGACGAGGCAAACCTCCTGACGAGGCCTACACCCCGAATAATACATCGAACAGTGACCGCATGGCAAAAAAAAAAACAAAAGAAAAAAGGCACTTTCAAAACAAACAAGAAAAGTTATACGATAGAAATAGCAAACACTGAAAAAACGATTCAAAGATAATAAACAGCAATTGGCAGAAAACACGATGTGCACACTCGGCAGTAAAGGAAGCAACGCAAAAGACAAAATATACAAAGTTAGCTGAATTTATACCGGAAAAAGAATCTTCAGTTTTTTTCCTTAAAACCAGATACACTATGACTTTCTACGGCGATTTTTATTAGAGACTGATAAGCATTACACAATGTTACAATTTGGTTATCTATAGTTTGTTTTCCAGTTTGTTCTAGGTCTTTCAGTGGATAAGGCGACCGCACGTAAACCATACGTAACATTTCTTGAATTATAAGCATTTTGGAAAGACCTAAAATTACGCTTTACATTACAAAAAATGTGAAGTATGTAGAAATTAAGGAAAAGTCATTTTCGTAGCTTATATTGAACAGGGTAAGATAGTGTGTGACAACACGAAACAAAAGAGTAAGCCGCAGTTCGCTTCCTGGACAAAAACGCTTTCAAGTTGACGTTCACCGTCTTACTACCCTCTCCACTTCACGCCCTCTCCGCTCCTTCCTGTTCGCAGTGAAGGCGTGCAACACCTACACCTAAACACAAATACGCCTACAAGGGAGTAAAAAGAGAGTATGTCTGTCTGCTAGCGCACTTGTTTTTTTTTTCAAAGGGAAGACTGCCTACTCTCTCCTTTGTGTTTAGGGTGTGTTTAGACAAATCCAGGGGAAAACTATGCGGAAGTAAACGTGGTTTCGATGTGTAAGAAGGAAGTGTAATATTGAACTGCAATGAGGAAAACTGACACTGTTTATACGTGGCAGACAAGTGTGGATGTTCTGAAGTTCTAGCTAAAGTGCACACTCTCGCAATCCATGTTTGCCAGCTCTTCGTACGAAGAGCTAGTGCAAGTCCTAGCATTCGACAAATGCCTTGCGTATTATTTTCTTGGAGGTTAGCCTCTTGTACCGAGTGCGATGTGTGCGGGTGCATAGGGCGTTGTACTGCAGAAGCGAGACTAGTAAACAGCTGCTAAAACAATTCGCTGGGGTTCGACCCTGCTGAACCTAGTTAGCTGAGCGAAAGCAGAGGCGAGGAGACCGACGAGTCACGTGGTTAGTCACGTGGTGAGGCGCTCGGCGCGGCGGGGGTGAGTCACGCGGTATGACGTCAAAGCCGCACCCCCGGCGAGCTCCTAGTTTAGAGGTCATATCTTGGAACCATTTGACCTTCAGGTTTGGAATTTGAGTAGTAGAGCTTTCGCTCTAAAAACAAGACGCGTATTGTCTACCCCGAATGTATGACTGTGTCTAACAACGAGGGAATTGACTCTAGATTTAACTGCAGCTTTAGCGATGGTAATAACTTTACCGTTGTATACTCTGACCGTCAGATCCTTCGACCAGACGTAAATCGCTGCTCTACAGCGGAAGGTACATAGCATTTAGTTCTAAGACGCGTACGTGGACTGTAATGATGTACACAGTTCATGACAGGCTTTCAAAGACCGCACTTGATTCGCGCTAGCGCTTAATTGAAGGTGCTTCCGTGGGTATGTGACATGCACTGTGCATTTAACTTAACTAGCCTTAGAGCCGGCAGGAACCCTTCAGCACTTCTTATGAAATTGCAGCAACACCGTCTCGATATTGGTCAGCTTGCAGGAAATTCTGCACTCAACCGACATTTTGGAGCAAACCTGAGTTTATTCTTCTAATAGCCTGCACTCCATTCACCCTCGTCGAATGCGTGTTTTTAATTGTCTCATTTATCATTTGTAACCTGACCTGCATCCATAGGCTACACAGTTCTAACGACAAAGACACCACTTCTGTAGAAAACGGAGCTTCATAACCTACAAAAAAAATTAAATGCAGGTGTCGCCACCACTGGTCGATTTCACAAGTAATCTCGATACGTCAACAGAATTTTATTTGCGCGGATCTCGGAGCCAATGCTACACCGCCATTCACTTCAACGCGGCGATCACGATGTTTTTTTTTCGGTGTAGACGTCACAAGTTTGAAGTGAGTGGCGGAATATTGTGAATGCAATTTTCTAAGCAGTAACTGTGTCTTACTAAAAACAAAAATTGGAATGAATTCTAGTCAGTGTCCTTTAAGGAAATAAGAATATGGTTTGGAAAGCAGGCCACGCAGAGCCAGGCATTGTACCCACCTTGGCTATCGAAGGCAACTCCGTACGGCATCTGGGGCTGCATCTGGGGCTGCATCAGGGGCTGCATCTGGTCTGGAATTGGCATGGGGAGAAAAGTCTCAGCGCGCGCCTGAATTTTAATGCGAAAGCATTTCTTGTCACATGAGTGGCATTTAGAGGACCTGTCGACAGAGTGTGCCTTCAGAGCGTGTCTGCACGAACTGTCAAACACCTTTCATATGGGGCAATTAATAAAACACATTAAATAATTATGTAATCAGCATGAACTAATAATGTAGTCACCAAAATGATTAATTAAATTGGAAATTAACTGGGTGAAAGTAATTTGTTTGATTAGTCAATTACTTCGCAAACAATGGTAATTCAAATTCATGAACTGCTTCATTGCTGCATTACATAACCAGTTAAATATATTCAATTAAGCCTTCGAAATGATTGTTTTGGTAATTGATTAATTGATCGAATTATCCCGTCAATTCGTGAATTACTTAATACATTCATCGGTAATATAATCTGATTGTTGAATTACTATGTACTGAACTAGATAATTAATGCAATATTGATTAAATAATTAATGTTTCGATGTGCTTACTAGAAGCTCCAGCAACAGGACCCACGGCTTAGGATGTGGAAGAACCGAAATTAGAGCGAAAATGCGACTTATAAACAGCAAAGGCATAAAGAGGCGTACACACACAGGAACATAATCGGCAGCAGTAAGAGAAATGCTTTCGCATTACTGCACCTAAGCAGACTTAAGTCCATCCCTGGAATTTTTTTTATCACCAGACGCGATGAGTCCCTGGGACATTTAGGCCTCACTTGGGAGAAAAGAGTTGTTGCCTACTTACACTGCTGTGGAGGTGCCATGTACACCATACCAGAAGGGGCGTAGAAAGAAGCTGAAACAAAATAGTTCGCACGCATTTGACAGCACTGCGATATTTTCAGTTTTCGGCAAGCTCGGTCTCGTCCGTACATTTCTCCGGGCTTTTAAGAAAGCTCTAAAATTATTATTTTTATTTTGCAGTCGCACGCCTGGATTACACAGCTTCATATCCTGTCTATAGCGTAAATACTGGGGCAGATGGTTGACGAGCACTTGTGTCGATTAAGCATGTTTTTCATACAAGAAATCAGCGCACTTCTCAACTCTACAGGCTGTGTCCCTTAAGTCTTCACATAATTTTTTAAAAGAGGATTTTTGAGGTATAAGAGCGTTTTCTTCGGCATAGTATTTATTGTCAGGGGCGTAGTACATCAGAACACAGCTAAGGCGTGCTAACTAGCAGGTTGGTTAACTGATATTCAACTGTTACTGTTAGGCTCCTTAATTACTGGGAAGCGTGTACCCCCACCCCCCCCCCCCCCCAAATAATATCAATATGGGTTTTTAAAATTTCGAAAACGTGGCTACCTTCGGCTCTGTGGCCCAACAAATTTTGGCTACATTGCGCCAAAATACATGCGCTTTCGAGAAGCTTGTAGGCAAAGCAACCTCTCTAGTGCACGTATCTTGTCGAAATATCCAAAATTTGTTGGGCCAAAGCGCCGAGGGTAACCGCATTTTCGAAATTTTAAAAATGATAAGTATATTACGGTGGGCTACGCGCCTCTCAATAATTAACAACTGTAATAGGTAAAATAATAATATTAAGTATTATTTAACCAGCCAGCTAGTTAGCGCGTCTTAGCTGTATCCTGATGTACTACACCGCTCACAATGCTATGCCTAAAAAAGCGCTCATCGCCATAAATAATATTCTTAAATATTGTGTAAGGTCTTAGGCGAGACACCCTCTATATCTAGTCACTGAGACGAAAGATAGCGAACAGTTCAGCACCATGTTACGAGCTCTCTCTCTCGAAATACATGGACATTCAGAAAGAGGCGGGCAGAATTTCTGCGAGCGGTCTTTCCAAGAGGTTTTTGATGTTCCACAATGCTTCGATGAGGAGAAAAGGAAGCACTTACAGGACTGGTCGTATTCTCCTCCAGATTGCATCGCTGAAAGGTCAGAATATAGCTAGTGTTAGGTTTTGGAGCGAAAGCTCCACTCTTCGGGGTACAACCCATTTCGATGTGGATGAGACAATGACCTCCAATGCCTCACAAGGTCAAACCGAACTTAACTGCATGGTGGCATGGCCCAAGCTATGGTAGTATGATCACTTGATCATATGACTATGAGCATTGGGTACCTGACTTCGACATATGAATTGAGACAGTGGACACCACATCGACAATGACCTTCAATGCCTCACCAGGTCAAACCGAGCTTAACTGCATGATATGGCCTAAGCTATGTAGGTATGATCACGGGATCATATGACTCACAATGGGTACTTGACCTTGGCCTTTGATCTTGACCTTGACATTTGACTTGAGACGATGGAGACAATGCTTAACAGAGATTTCGCTCGTACAATTAGGTTCAAGATACATTGAACCCCAGCCATTTTTTTCCGCCACTTGTGCATGCTACCGTTGCACATTCATGAGACATCGAGTACAACTATATCCAGCTATTGTTCTCAGTAAATATTGATTCTCTGGTCCTTTTAAGGATGTGTTGACGTTCATCCGGCAGCGAAAGACACAGTTAACGCTCAGGAAATGGGATTCAAAAACATTTCCGTCAGTCCATTTAAAACTCGTGACTTTTTTACCGAAAAGGACGAGTTGCATCGATGTCCTTTTACGAAAGCGATCTGCTCGAGAAAGCTTTAACGAGTAGTTTTATTAACGTTTTGCAGGCACGAAAATACTTACACTGCTGGGCTCCACTGCTGTAAGCTAGACCTAAAAATAACAGCACACATTATTAGTGACGCTAGCGAGTAAAGCGATAGCAAATCGGAAACCTCGCTGTCGGCACTGTACCTAATTTTAAAATTAAAGAGGTGCGGGGAATTTCTGCAGTCAAAGTTTTACAAAGCTGACAAACATATGCATGCGGTGCGCTAAGAAACCAGGTCTCATCCTGCGAACTTAACGCGTTTCGTCGTTGTCAGTAATCGCAAAAAGCTGCCAGTTGTGTTACATTAGAAGCCGCATATGGAAAAATGTATAGGCACTAAAATTCGATACATGGAGGGAAGGGACCATAACCAGGCCGGATAATTCCCGTTGCCTAGCGTGAAGTGACGTCTTAAGACATCTGCCCCGGTACAACTAAACAAAGGCCGAAGGTTTTATGAGTCTAATGTTTAGCTGGTTCCACACATTTACAATCATAATGGATAATACCTTAGGCGCACTCTTTCAGACAGCGCTAAAGCACAGGGTTTCGACAGAGTGTTCCAGCTGAAACTTGTGCTTACTCGATTCGCCGTAATCGGGTGCAATGTATAGCTCTGCAAAAGAACGGGCAGTTTTGCGTTTCACTCAGAAAGAGAGGAAGAAATTTTGAGGACATGCACGCAGACGCAACGCTGTCAGTCCGTTTCGAAAGCAAAACAAAAAGCGATGGAGACAAAATAATTCGCCGACAATTACGTTACTCCATAATGCGTAACTAGAGCGCAACTCCGAGCCGGCGGCGGCATACTTTACCGATGACGTCATCGGCGAACAGACGACGCCACTCGCTACTCTGGCGCCATCTCTTAGCGGGTCGCCGCAACGGAGGCAGTGCTCAGCTGCCGCCACACTCTCCTCCTCCCCATTCCTCCTTGCGCTCCCATCGATGTCGCCCTAATTTCATCCTCCGCTGCGTTCCGTGTTTGCTCTCTTTCATCATCCATTGTGCTGCTCGTTCGCTCTGCCAGTTACAAGATGTCTAACTTAAGCGCAGAATTTTCGTAAACCTGGTGTTGACGGGATGGGAAAATAAACGGGAAGTTCCAATTAAGGGAGTTCCAATTACCGACACGACAATGTATTGCAGTAAAGCACCAGCCTGGAAAAACAAACGCTGAAAAGTGTTTTAGCCCCGCCGCGGTGGCTCAGTGGTTAGGGCGCTCGACTACTGATCCGGAGTTCCCGGGTTCGAACCCGACCGCGGCGGCTGCGTTTTTATGGAGGAAAAACGCTAAGGCGCCCGGGTGCTGTGCGATGTCAGCGCACGTTAAAGATCCCCAGGTGGTCGAAATTATTCCGGAGCCCTCCACTACGGACCTATTTGTTCCTCTCTTCTTTCACTCCCTCCTTTATCCCTTCCCTTACGGCGCGGTTCAGGTGTCCAACGATATATGAGACAGATACTGCGCCATTTCCTTTCCACCAAAAAACCAATTATTATTATTATTAAAAGTGTTTTACCCGCTGCGGTGGCTCAGTGGTAAGGGCGCTCGACTACTGATCCGGAGTTCCCGGGTTCGTACCCGACCGCGGCGGCTGCGTTTTTATGGAGGAAAAACGCTAAGGTGCCCGTGTGCTGTGCGATGTCAGTGCACGTTAAAGATCCCCAGGTGGTCGAAATTATTCCGGAGCCCTCCACTACGGCATCTCTTCTTCCTTCCTTCTTTCACTCCCTCCTTTATCCCTTTCCTTACCGCGCGGTTCAGGTGTCCAACGATATATGAGACAGATACTGCGCCATTTCCTTTCCCCAAAAACCAATTATTATTATTATTAAAAGTGTTTTTGTGGCTCCGTTCCCTTCCTTTCTTCTTTCACTCCCTCCCTTATCTCTTCCCTTACGGCGCGGTTCAGGTGTCCAACGTCATATGAGACAGATACTGCGCCATTTCCTTTCCCCAAAAACCAATTATTTGGCTCTGTTCCTTCGGCAATGAAAAATTTGTCATGCCCGGGGATTACACGTGCGCCAATAACATTAAAGCGCGCTATATGTGCAAGTTGCTCTCAGAAAAGTCACACCAGTAACAACAGCACCAATAAGTGCGAAAATTTTGCCAGTGAGACACTAACACGCACTGTACAGGTACGAAAAATTTTAGGCTGCTAAAAACTGGCAGGCCATCACAAGAACGCAGGAGAGCTTGTCAAACGATTCGTAGCGGGGCGTAACCGAAATCCGACTTTGTTTGCAACACATAAAATATGTCTGAGGCCGTTTTCTTTCTCGGATGCATTCTCTTCGTATGTTCTGAACCACAACCCATGTGGTTTCACAAGATGTCATTATTTTGGTTTCTCTGGTCTGGTCTAAAAAGCCGTTAACGAGCTGCAGTCAACGGCTCTAATAGTTGGGACAAAGAATACACCCTTCTCAAAAGCCCATCGATTTCATTAACGAGTACTTGTGTCAGTGAATTATAAAGGAAGAATACAGACTACCCCGTTTCTAGAGAAGGTTCTAGAAAGAGCTGGAAACGGTTTCTACGAATTCATCAGCAACGCGGAAGTAGTCTGAGAAACATTCTAAGCAGAAAATGTTAACCTTTGTTGCTTTTCTTTATTGGTCCCAAATTTGTGATTGTGGGGTGAAAAATTTTTGTCCTTAAACTATATGCCAGATTCTTCTTAATCTCAAAATTTTTGAATTACATTTTGACTAGTATCATTCCTTAAATATAGCGAAACTATTGTTCTCGCTAACCCCCTTGCACTGTAGTTTAATTGATGAGATACTGTCAAAACATAAAGCCCATATTTGTGACGTCACAACTGCCTGCAATAATTACTTAAACATTTGTACTTTGTATAATCGCAGTATCTTCTGTCAATGACCTAAGCCATAGGAGACGAAGTTGCTCTCGACGGAATCCGGTTAGTCTCGTGCTTCATCCCTTTGTGAAGTTCAAGCAACAAAAAGAAATTTCGCGTTTATATATTACTAGCCTCCGACTCTTCTTACTAGCGATCTTTATCCTGTTTTCAAGTTTTAACGCAATATTCTCCCTCCTTTATCCCTTCCCTTGCGGCGCAGTTCAGGTGTCCGCCGATATATGAGACAGATACTGCGCCACTTCCTTCCCCAAAAAACCATTTATTATTATTATTATTATTATTATTATTATTATTATTATTATTATTATTATTATTATTATTATTATTATTATTATTATTATTATTATTATTATTATTATTATTATTATTATTATTATTATTAACGCAATATGCGTGAGGCAAATTTGAAAAGTGTACGCAATGCGCAGTTTGAGGGCTAGATTGCCCCATTTACTTACGGGGCACGCCCATCATGCTTTCTAGGCACCGGAGGAAAAACAAGCAAAGCAAGGAAGATGTTAAGCTCTTGTGGTTACAGCGATGAACTGCATTGTTCTAATTATATAATTCATTTCATTACTTTTTTCATTACTTGACGATCCCATGGCGGTTATTACAAAGGGACGATTCGTAACCATGAGAAAACAATGAAAGGTCACAGGTAATACATTTCTCTTTATAACACCACATGATCACATGCATATTTTGTATATATTTCAATAAGACTTGGTAGATGCATCAGTAGAAACATGGCTAAACACACGGACACAGAAGAGGAAGACTCGACCAGGGGTGACAGCAAATAACGTTATCACGGCGGTGCAATGCAGTGCGAAAAAAAAGTCACAGAAATGACAAGAACGTTAAGGACAAAAAAGGAAAAGGTCTAGGAAAAGAAAATCCAACAGGCTTAGAGGAGATATCAAACTGATTCTAGGCGTTGCACAGGCAGGATGCGGCCAAGATGCCTTCTCTAGTTCTTCGCATAAACCGCTATACTAAGTCCGTGTGTTTTGCACTGTTCGATTCAATGTATCGAGAAATGTCCTGTCCGCGAAAGCTCGCTGAACTAATAATGTGTCCTTAGTACTACTTCAACGGCACACCTTGAACTACGCGACAGCCTTTGCAATAAATCCTGGACAAGATTAAGAGGGGAAACCGCAATTGTTTGGCTAATATTTCGATAAGTAGACTTGTCTTCCGATCAGGACACAAGTACCCATGTGGAAACGTAACTCTTGACCAGACAAGTTGTCATTGCATTTCTTCTTATGGGGGGCTAAAAGGCTTAAAATCTTTTAGTATTTCTAGGATATCAGTAAGCGGTCCCCCCTCATTATTT
This sequence comes from Amblyomma americanum, assembly GCF_052857255.1. Lineage (NCBI taxonomy): Eukaryota > Metazoa > Arthropoda > Arachnida > Ixodida > Ixodidae > Amblyomma > Amblyomma americanum. The sequence goes on from NC_135504.1 coordinate 18,101,968, forward strand.
GTTGCGCGTCATTGTATTGTGTTGTCATTACGGGTGGCACCATTTCGTGTGGCAGTATAGCTAGCATCCGCGGATGAAAAGCTTATTCCAGCAAGAAAAACAAATTTTGTGAACCAAAACACTTGTTTGCGCTGGTTCGTGGTTCTTAACGAATTTTGTAAAAAAAAAACAGCGCTTGAGTTGCGTCACACAGGAGAACAGTGAAGCAAACTCTTGCGTCTATTTGTGTCCAAGTTGTTAACCACTATTTTTATTAATGCGAAAGCATTACATGCCTCAATCTCAAGGTCATGTCCGCAAGAAATGGCACCATGTGACGTCAGGAGAGCCGACGAGTCGCATGATTACGACGATGACAGCACGTAATTAATTAATAGACGCTAATCAACATACACAATTAAGTTCAATTAGTGTGATTAGGCATCGCGAAGTATAATTAGTATAATTAGAGATGACATTATGCGTATGACGTCATAACAAGGAAGTATTGTGACGTCATATCAAATCACATGACAGCAGTGTAACGTGACGTCATACCAGGTCACGGGACAACAGTGTAATGTGACCCCCTAATTCATGAAGGTATAGCTAAAATCTCAGCGATAGCATCACCGACTAACCTCCAATGTGATGGCAGCATCGCTTATTAAATTAACACCAAAATTTTGAGCAACAGTTCGTCGTATAGAGCGCTCCAGGTGCTGCCACAGCATTGCTCTTTACATACAGCTGACATGCTTTAGTCAAGTTGGAGGCTAGCTTGTGACATGGGTTCGGACCAATGACAGGAACCTTCAGTTGCATGCTTTAAAGCGCGGTTGAGGTGGCCACCCAGATGTCGAGACGTGGGAGCTACTGCGCCCTTTCCTTTCCTCAAAACATATGCTTTCGCATTTCTCCACGTAAGCAGATATAAGTGCCCTCAGAATGTTTGTATTTTCTAAGCAATAAGATGCAACTCGATGCATAGTGGCCACCTCCGGCTCAAGACCTTTAAGATTAGTCTCAGAATCACTTACCGTCTGGTTGACCTTGCTCGTCGTAGCCTATGCACCGTCAAAAAGAAAGAAAATTAAGAAGACCGTAAGTATAATAAACATTTTTTTTTTCATTGTATGCCTGTTTACCTTGCGGAGGTTGACCCTGCATGCCGTAGCCTAAGCGTCGCCAAGAATAACAAAGGTGACATGAATAAAAACAACGCACATTTTTATTTCTGCATGCTTACCTTGCTGAGGTGGACCGTAGCCTAAACAACACCAAGAAAGACAGAAATGTAAAGTCAATATAAAACAACTCATGTGACACAAGGTGGGCTATACAGTGGGGCCACTGCGGGTCCAATGTGGGCAGCCCATTTGAGCCACTGAAGTACAAATAGGGGTTCTGAAACAGGCGCCCACGCTGGCCCCCTGTGGGCTGCCCCCGAACATCCCGATCGTTCCCCCTTATATCCATGTAGGAAGCCCACGCAGTCCACCTGACTCCCCCATCGATCCTACTTTCAACAGGCGAGGGCAGCCCCGGTGGACGGTTTAACGTTTGTCTTTAACCTGTGTTTACCCCTTCAATGGACATGGGTTCGATGCCGGTTGTATAGGTGAAAGCCAATCTGGACTTGCCCACATGTTCCAGACAGAGGTCAGATGTGGTTACTTTAGCGGCAGCCCCAGCCCTAGATGACCACCTTTGGTTATCAGCACCTTACAGTACACTCATTTTTCACACAGCAGCCCGAATCTAAGCAGCTGACCTCAGACTTTCTTTTTAAGTATTGAGGCAATGTGAAAAATGTGAGCTGCCCATACTGATGCCATTTGTGCGCAGTAGAGGTGGCTCACGCGTGTGTTCCGAACTATAATGAAGGTTGAAGAGGTGCAGGCAGTCCAAAGAATCATGTTAAGCTTGTACAGTCAGTCATTCCCGCTCATGGTATGGTAATTTCACGCAACTTACTTGAGCGCGAGAGCAATAAGATGGGAATTTTTTTTATAATCGGGTAAAGATGCTTAGAAATGACACACAAATAATCTATAAGAATATGTTATAGGCACGTATGATACAAATTACCGAACTGAAAGAATGCTTCCACGATAGGATGCAGGCACGCAGGTTTGCTGTGCCCCATTGCGGCTGATGTAGAACCGACTGCGGCATTTCATCGGCAGCCCCATTTAGGCTTGCTGTGTTTTTAACCGCATAGCCTACATTTATGTCGCACCTTCCCTCAAGTCCCTGACAAGATACCTATGTGGACAGCATGTGGGTACAGGCGTTTTGTTGTGGTTTTTGGGGTTTAACGTTTCAAAACAACTTAGGCTATGAGGGACGCTTTACAATCCGGCCACGGCCGACGTGGGGCCTGCAGCGGTTTTACATTGGGAGCTCTAATTAAGCTTGACTGTTTTTTTAATCATATAGCCCACACTAATCATAGAGCCCACTGCTCCGCCAAGTACTCTACAAAGAATCAATATGTGGGCATAATTCGGGCACGCCCGTTTTCCAGCATCGCCATAGAGAATGTGGGGCCTATGGTGGTTTTGTGTGGGAAAGTGCAATCGGGATTGGCGAATTTTTTTCCCACAGAGCCCACGTGGGTGTTGCATCTGCCCTCAAGTACTTGACAAGGGTTCAACATGCGCTGGATGCAGGAATGCGGTCTTTAGCCATTGAAACGCAGATATGGGATCAATGTAGCATTAAGCATCTTCACTCCTTACCCCAGTAGCACAGCTGATCGTCCCAATGTTGGGAATATTTTGGCAAAGCAGGTCGTATAAAGTACCAGAAAGAGACCAGCCATTTCCAATATTTACCCGATTACATGCGCTGCTTGTGTACAGAGGGCCGTGGTAGGTATTAGGGGAGTCGTCTTAACTCCATTTGCCCATGTAGGAGCCACAAGAACCCCGCATCGTGTGCTACTTAGGAATGCACATCTTTCCTTCTGCGTGCTTACCTTGCGGAGGCATACCCTGCATTCCGTAACCTAATCACAGCCAAGAAAAAGAAATAAGTTGGCATAAAAACAATTAATGCAAATCTTTCCTTTGTGCTTAAGCGGAGGCGGACTCTGCATGCCGTAGCCTAATCACCGCCAAGAAAGAGAAAAAAGGCGACATAAACAAAAGCAATGCAGATTTTTCCTATGGGTGCTTACCTTGCGGAGGCATACCCTGCATGCCGTAACCTAAAATCCGGAGAATAGAGCGAAGTAGAAAATTAATAGTCGACGACAAGAACTAATGCGACCAGAGATGGGCAAACGACCTCACTTTGTCTTTCCTCCCTCACCCTCAATATGAAATCCTTGGCCCTCCCTCACCATCGTTTTTTAAAATGCCCTGGCTTTCCCTCGCCCTCATCCTCGTTCTCATAATCAGCACTTTTAGCATTGGACCCGCTGCGGTGGCTCAGTGGTAAGGGCGCTCGACTACTGATCCGGAGTTCCCGGGTTCGAACCCGACCGCGGTGGCTTCGTTTTTATGGAGGAAAAACGCTAAGGCACCCGTGTGCTGTGCGATGTCAGTGCACGTTTAAGATCCCCAGGTGGTCGAAATTATTCCGGAGCCCTCCACTACGGCACCCCTTTCTTCCTTTCTTATTTCACTCCCTCCTTTATCCCTTCATTTACGGCGCGGTTCAGGTGTCCAACGATATATGCGCCAAGAATAGCGGCAAGAAATAACGCCGGGACTATGACCTTGTTGAAGCCGATCACTGGTAACAGCCGGGTCAGTATGGTACTTCTGGCAGCGACTAAAATGAACTGTGCGGGGAGAATCTGGGCCGTGAACAGTTCAGAAAAATTCTCACAACTCCCTAAACTAGCGAATCAGAGGAGACTACGGGGAGAATTTCAGTCAGATAATTCCCCAGGCCTTGGTAGGTGGAGTAGACGCTGCCATAATTAACCGGGCCTGCCTGCCCACCGCTGCACGTTCTATAAATTTGGAAGGGGCGCAGCGACCAACCACTCTATCCCCCAAGCACTCTACCCCACAATGCCCCTTTAATGGGGCCTTTGAGGTTGGAATAAATAAATGAATGGGAGTTTCGGACAGCTGACAGGCGACAGGGGGTCACCCCTGATCAGCCGCTGACCGCATAGACACGGAGCACACACGGCAGATTTGACAACCAAAAAACTACTACGATACAAGTAACAAAACACTACCACGCACAGCGCTTGACAGTAACAACGTGATTTGCAAAGGCAATGCAGTGAACTGTACGCGACTGGGGAATTACAGAGTTACACGTAAGGCAAAATAAAGGTTAAGGTGAAATTAACAGACGAGTAATGCCAGTGTAATGACCGAAAAAAGCTGATGCGTAAACGTACACAATGTTACGTCATTGAATGAAGAGCGCGGTAGGGGTAGAGAGTAGTTTGCTCACATGCTCGAGGGGAGAGTGGGCGCTTCCGTTGCCCATTCTTTTTAATGAGAGAGCATTTTCCCTTGCAAAAATGGTCTATAAACAATCTGTGCACTTCTTATAGACTATTGCCTTGCTATAGATATTTCTTTTTGTTTATCAAAGTCTATAGACTGTCTATAGACAAAAGTCTACTAAAGTAAAGCGCATGGCCATAAATCTACAGATTGCCGATAAACGTACTGCCTATATATTTGTATTGCCTATAGACTGTTCTCTACGCTTTGTCTATAGAGAGTATATAGACTTTATAGACAGAAGTATATGGCCAGTCTACAGAATTGTGTGAAGAAATTTTTGTAAGGGTTAGGAGAACCATGAAGGTGAAAATTGAAAGCCCCCACCTGCCAAGCGAAGCAGGTAGTATGTGTAATGGGCAAAGAGATTTTCCCCGCTCTACCTGCTATGGTTGGCAGGTGAAAAGAGAGAAATCCCCTCTCCACTAATAGGGGAGAGGAGGGAGGAGTCGGAAGGTGGCTGCCACGTGAAGAACCTGCAGAGGGTGGCTAGAGTAGACGGAGGTACCCGTACAAAAAAAAATTTACAGTCTATAGACTTTCCATAAACTTCTGTCTATAAACTCTGTAGACTTTAATAAGCAAGAATAGTCTATAGGTAACACAAATCCTATAGACAGTCTATAGACAATCTATATAGATTTACGGCCATGCACTTTTGGTAGACTTTTGTCTATAGACAGTCTATAGACTATGAGTAGACAAAAAGAAATGGCTATAGGAAGGTAATAGAGGATGAAAGTCTATACGAAGTCTATAGCGGAGGAGTACGCAAAACAATCAACTGAGTGGCTATCCTTGATGGATTAAGCCCCCCTTTACAACTGTTAAGAAGAGGAGAGAGGGGCCAGCCTAAGAATGACTCAGCGAAAATGAAAATAACTCGGGCAACACTTGGCCTGAAGAAATATATGGGCAAAAATTAGGCTATAGCGGGGAGCTATGCAGCATCAGTCGACAAGAGCAGTCTCACAAGTCCCATCGATAGCTGTGGTGAAGCCGCAGCGGTGGCCTAGCGGTCTGAGCATCCGCCTCGCATGCGGGAGGTGCGGGGCTCGATCCCCAGTGCCGCCGCGTACCCACCAACGGTGATAGAATGGGTACAAGCTTTCCCTTGCCTGGTGCTCGGCTTCTTTAGTGTGAAATGCTTGGGAAATGGGTCTTCCACCTCACCTTGTGTAATGAAAATTACCTTGTGCCATGGCGCTCTTTGGCCAAAGCTGCCCTTGCGCCATAAAAATTCGCCATCATCATCATCATCATCAATAGCTGTGGTTTATAGAGCCGCCTGCTGTTCAGTGGCGCATCGCGAAACATGTGCACCACTGCGCTCGTAGATTACATGAGGACTCGCAGCGATCTATATCAATACGATATATTTCGCGCAATTTGCCACATCCGGAGTTGACCAACAACCGGAGATGACAAAAATAGGGGAGTAAAAAAAAAGAGTCGCCCGAGAAAAAGTCCAATTTCTCAGAAAATTATTAAAAATCAATCGGGTTTGAATACGAAGCATACGTTCGGTCCAAGCACTTGTTTCTGGCTTACCTGGCGGCATGCGAGGCCCTGGAAAAAAAAAAGAAGACTTCGGTGAGATCCGCAAGTCTTGAACCAATGTTCAGATTCCTCTGCGGTGACATCAAGACACGATGCCTCCAGTAGAACAATATTTACAGCATGGACGCGAAACTGAACATTACCAATATTAGTTTATTTCAGCAGGAAAGGCTTAAATCTAGATGTGAAGAGCAGCCGAAGATCGGCTGGGATTTGTGAGTAGATGTGGCTAAAACCGCAAAAAAATGATAAAAGGAAGAAAATTTTCAAAAATTACGACCGCCAGATGATTTTTTGATAAATTACTAAGCATTAAATCGATCGCACATCCCGGTCACAATATATTCAAAGTCGGACGAGCCGGATGCAGCGTCACTGCGTGGTTGGTGAATTGCAAGTGTGTTATACTATTTCAGAGGCTTTTGATAGCAAATACTTCCCTTGCAAAAATAGTCTACAGTCTAGGGACTTCTTGTAGACGCTATTGCCTTCCTATAGATATTTCTTTTTGTCTATTCAGTCTATGAACTGTCTATAGACAAAAGTCTAATAAATGTGTATGGCCATAAATCTATAGATTGTATACTGTCTACAGGATTTTTACTGCTTATTGACTGTTCTCTAGGGTTTGTCTATAGATATAAACTTTATAGACTGTCAAAATAATTTTTCTAAGGGTTATGTGCCAGTGTTAATCCACTAGCATTGATTTATTGCTTTTTTCTCAAATTTGTGACTGCGCTTTTTTTATCAAATAAATCATAATTCGCACATAAAGTACTCCAAGATACTCGTATCCAGGAAAGGCGTAATCTTCCCACCTACTTTATTCTTAGTGGCACTGCATAGAGGATGTTGTCTTCTAGAAGCAATTTTGTTTATCCCATTTGTTCGAAAACAGCGTGAGTCAAAGCGATCTACAGCGTTCCTCAATCATACACACGCTACATATTTTGCTGCTGAGCCTTGCAGGCTGTAGACCACTGCGTCTTCCGAGACCTACAGTATGTCTCTCTGAGATGAGAGGGACTACGGTGCACTCGGACACGAATACGCTTATATGGGAGTAAAAAGGGAGTTAGCTGTCCTCTTGCACACTCCCTTTTATAAAGGGGAGTGCGGTAGAAGACAGTTTACTCCCTTCATCACTCCTCTGTGTTGAGTGTGTTCACCTACCTCTTCAGTCCGTTACAGTTCCGGACATGCGGCAAGAGTTCCGTCGTGGATGGCGGAGCGTCAATTCCAGCAGCCGATTTTATTTTTGACAAAACACAGCAACCATCGTTAAGTGTTTATTCTATCTTTTTGTGTGACGCCCTCAGTGCACGAGCGGATCACCAAATGGCGGTGTTTTGACGAAATAGGAAAGACAAGGATACAACAAAACACACACACCAGTGCTTCGGAGCTACCGACACCTCCAATTGACCTAGAGTAAAAACGTCTTGAACATTGCAATATGTCCAGATCACATCAACATCTTTCCATCTGATGCTACCCTTGCAAAAATGGTCTATAGACAGTCTATAGGCGTCTCACAGACTCTATTGCCTTCCTATATATATTTCTTTTTGTATATTCAGTCCATAGACAAATGTCTACTAATAGTGTATGGCCATAAATCTATAGATTGTCTGTAAACTGTCTATAGGATTTGTATTCCCTACAGACTGTTCTCTACGGTCTGTCTATAAAGAGTCTATAGACTTTATAGACAGAAGTCAATGGCCAGTCTATAGACTGTCTTTAAATTTTTGTAAGGGTACCGCCAGACTGAATCACTGAGGCTAAGAAAAATCGTACTCGCCAAGTGACACGAAGTTAAGAGCACGTGTTGCAGGGCATTCACTGCTTTACTAACGTTGAAAGCCGCCTGAGGACAGGAAGGAAACGATTGCACTCCCATTACTTGAGAACCGATGCAAACTGGCTGATATAAAATGTAATGTTCTAACCTCCGCGCTCTGCTCATAAGAGAGCAGTGCAATCAACAATTAACGTTATCATCTTGTGGAGCAAGCATTGCGCGATTAGATTCCGTGCCAAGGAGATCGAGTGGAAGGCTTACTTTGGCCATACATGTTCGCTGAAACAAATGAAAACAAAAGTGTGCATAAGTGCGTCCATTTGGGCAAGTTCTTTAACCTGGTTAAAACTTTACAATGCACAACTGCTTGTTGCAGGAACGCTTACGGAAAAATTCAGTTTGGTGTAACAACGTACCTGCCGCCTCGTTGATGCAGCACCGATGAGATGTCCGCCGATTAATCAAGGTCTAGGTAGGCTTGAGGAGGCCCGGTAGTGCCAGATACAGAGCTCTTCCCACAAACAAAAAAGAAAAAATTCAAGTTCGAGAAGCGTATCGCTGAAAAGAGGCCAAATCCATAGCTCCATCTTATATGGTGCCAAGCTTAGTGAATGTTAACTCCCCCAGATTAGCTGGCTATTTTACCCCACTTGTTGACGTGAACCAGCCACCTAACCAGGAATTTTTTTTAGGGAGGGGCCCAAGGTAATTTTTGAGCTGGCGGGGGAGGGGGCGCTGGCAGCTGCTTGAGCACTGCGAAGAGAATAGAGGGGAGGGGGGTTGCTGAACTTGATTGGGGGGGGGGGGGGGCTCGCCCCCCCTTGGATACGTGCCTGACGGGAACCCCTTTCGACGGTGAGGACCACAGGTACACTGCCCCTCATCACGAACTCTCACCTGACAGCTAGGAGCTCAACTCGAGCCCATGAGGAAGATCTATCTCCACCAGCTTGCAGCTATGACTGGAGCGCCCGCCAAACCATCACACACACACCGCTAGACAGTGATCAGGGTTAAGCGTATGAACCAGATAATACTCAAGGTTATACTGCCCATTGGAGGCAACGCGATGCACGAGAGCGTTTGTTTGTTTTAAAAAGAATTAAGCCTTCTTCAAAAATTAAAAACATACTACCTCCTCCCCACTGCACAAAAATCTGAAGAGCTCAGCAATTAATCACTCATAAAACTAGGAGACGATTAGGGTTAAGCGTAACACGCAGCAGATAGTAAACTAAGGGTCAATGTACGCTGACGCCAGCACAACACACCAGAGTATTCGATAACAAGGTAAATGTTCCTACAAGTAAGACTAAGCCCCTCCGTCACCTCACGCCCCGTTGTGAAAGAGCAGCCTGCCAACCTCAAACACCAACGGCTTTAGCGAGGCTTAGCGTTACACACAACGCAACAAGGACAGTAGGTGCTCAAGCTCGCCGCTAAGCTCGGTGCTAACGTGGCGAAATGCGAACAAGGCCTCAAGATCTGCGCTTACTTGCTCGAAGGTGGCCTGGAAGGCGGAGCAGAAAGAAGCGCGGCTGGTCGATCAATCGCTGTTCTTGCGGAGAGCTCGAGGCGCGAGGCACGCACTGAGTCCGTGGAACGGGTAGGCGGTGACTGCTGCATTCCACGTGCACAGAAATCAACATCAACGCGAGTTGGGCAAACCAGGATTGCATCGTTGCAAAGCTAGCAGTGTAAAGCACGTTAAGCAAGAACGGTGGAGAGGCTTTTCACCGTCTTGTGTTTTCTTTTGTTCTTGTCTGCTCGCTTTTTCTGGTTTTATTTACAGCGGCAGAACAATAACAAAGAAACTAGCGTTCACGCGTGTTAAATTGCCAGTCCCTCACGCTGATGATGACCTCAGGCTTAATGGCACATGCCCACAGCGGGGGATTGGCTAGGATTTATTTGCGGATACAAACGTACTCATGGGCAAGGAGTGGAGTAATTGGATAACTTTGTGTCCTAGACTCGAATTTGGATTAAAAATCTAAAAAAAAACAAATGAAAAAGCAGTGAATTCTCATTCAGCAGAGGAATATACTTTATGCAGTTATATATTCTTGAATGTAATCGCACACTGTTTTCACATCATATCTCTTGGCGCTTGCCCCGAAGGAGAGGCGAATCGGAATAGATAGACGAAGCTAGCCTACTCCAAGTTGTGGACTGAAAACGTGGTCTTCATCATCTTCCAACCATGCGCGTGGAAGCGCCATCAGTCGAGCACACAGCAAGCCGCACGGTGCGGTGCAACACCCACCCTATACCATGTTACTTGGGAATGTGACAGGAATAAAGCATTCCATGGCTCAGGAAATCCGGGTGCGGAGCAGTGGGAGAGTGTGCTCTCCAGCGGCAACCCAATCCTCTAAGGAGGATTGGTCACCCATGCCCAGCGAGCTGCCAAACTCAGCGGTGCCCTGGAATAGGGGCGCCGACCTCTGCAAGACGGAGGGAGATATCTGCTTGAAGATGACGACCTCTGTCTGACCGGAAGACTTTGTTAGAGCATTAAAGTGTATCCTATCCTATCCTATCCTATCCTAAGCCGCACGAAATGACGGGAGATTAGAAGCAGTGAAATTCAGTTATAAGACCCAATACTGTCGGAATGCCATCGCGGACGGACTAGCTTTCGTTGTTCTGGGTCTATTCTATGCATAGCACTTATTGTAATCGTAGTGGTAAACGCTACTGCATTTTTTTTTCCTAAATATCCTTTCGCATTTTAGCTCTTGTACACAGACACAACGCGCTCACACATTTATCAGTGCATATAGATAACAATAAAATGTTATAAGCGTAAGGCGCAGCATGCAGTGTGGATCAGAAATAAAGGTATAGAGCGATATTTTGGGGCTCAATTCGTAACTGTCATGGTTTTGTCTCACATATTAGCTCAAATAACACTCCTCCCTCCTACACACACACACACACACACACACACACACACACACACACACACACACACACACACACACACACACACACACACACACACGCGCGCGCGCGCGCGCGCGCGCGCGCGCGCACACCAATATAAGCATCTAACCTCTCGTCCAGTATTGCCTGAGGGCTTGCCTTCTATGTTTATTACTCAGTAATATCGCCAGAATTTTCCGTGTCTGAAGGTGTGGAGGGGTGTGTTTGTGTGAGGGAGGGCCAATGAAGTGAGGGCGAGGGAGGGCGAACAAATTTTACGGATAGGGTGAGGGCGAGGGAGGGCCAGAGAATTTTAAAATATGAGGGTGAGGGAGGGCAAAGGATTTATTGTTGAGGATGAGGGAGGAAAGGCGAAAATGAGGGCGTTTTCCCACCTCTGGTCCTTTCGCGTCAATATCAAGGAGTATTAAAAACATGCACCCAGAGTATCATGTCGCTCGCCGCAAGGGCAGGGCTAAGTCTCTGCATAAAAAGTATTTAACAGATCGGACAGCGGTATACGTCGACACCGCCGAATACCCCGATCGCAATGCTTGTTCGCTCGTGGTTGTAAGCTACTGTGGACGGCTGTTGGTTGCGTCCTCCATTCCCATCAGATCGTCTGAAGAGGCCGAGGAGGCGACCATAGCCTTTTCGATGGTCTCCACCTCTGCAGAAACCATCTTCAGAGACTCCAAATTTGCGATTCGTAATTTCGCCAAAGGACGAGTCTCCTCTGTCACCCTATCTCTCCACTAATGCACCAACCTCCAACTCCTCCCGATCCAATTGACCTGGGTCCCTGCGCACTCATCCCATCCAGGGAACAAGGCGGCCCACAATCATGCCCAAGGATTTGTCAAGGATGTGGTGTCGCCCGTCCTACGGACGGCGAGAGACCGTATGGCTACATTTGATGACATAACCATGCACTACCGCTTAGGTAAACTTCTATACTCCCTGCACATATTTTTCTCACCAAACCCCAAGAGGTTGCGTGGAGGCAACTCCCAACGAACACCTTCCCCAACCCCGAAATATATGCATATACCCTTGGGCTTACTCTCCTTCCTGTAAACTATGTGGCACTCTGTCCGACATACTCTGGGCTTTCCCTCAGGACTCCCCTCCGCGAGGTTTGCATCTCTCGAATCCAGACCAGTGGGAGGCCGCATTGCTCAGTTCCGACTCGGACGCACAGATCCAGGTTGTGACAAGAGCCCTAGAAGTCGCCGAACGGCACTGGCTCATGGCCACTTGATGTGGCTATAACCCCACACCATCTGCTACTTTTGTCGACGAAAATAAAGCTTGTCATCCTCCTCCTACAACGATCTCCGCCTTGACCGTAAACTCTACCCGGGCCCTCATCCTGGCCTTTCAATGCGGAAAGCTCTTTGTCGTGACGGTAGTGGCGATGGTGTTGGTGCTGATAGTAGTTCCACTCGGTATCTTTGTCGGAGCCATCGACTGGCGTGATGCGGATGATGCGGTGCTGTCGATGCGGGATCGTTTGTACAGGGCCGCCGTATCGGCTGAGTCGGGCTGGGCAACGCCACCTAGAAGATTTCTAGGTGGCTTTAAATTTGGTCTGGGTTAGGTGGTGTAGTCCATGAGGTCTTCTCGGTTGCTGGAGTTGGCGGTCATGCGTTGGCGACCGATCGACTGTTCCTGCTCTCTTGTAAAGGAACAGTGCGAAAACTCCATATAAATAAAGGCATCCGATTGTCTATAAGCAAAACGAATCGTGGCTCCGTCTCCAACCGACCAGATCTGAAGAGGTTGGCGCACCGACGCATGGAGAAAAAACCTGGACGTAATCGCGAAAAATGCTATGAATCCGGAGATTGCCAGCGGGAGACGATGCTTGCACGTCTGTTCACTAGGGAGATCGAGGCGTTCTCCTGTGCAACAATCTCCAGGTTTCTGATGCTGGCACACTTCCTAAACAGCATGTTTATCGACCCAGGTTGGACAGCTAACGAGCCGTTGGGGGCTACCTGAGCATCCACTGTTCATTCATTGTTTCAGCAATGTCAGAAGTAGGGCTAGTCGGTACTGCACCCTTATTGGGACGGTATAAGCAGTATAATCTCAGTACACTAGAAAGTACAGTAATGCGAGATACGAGGCAAGCTAATCCTGCATTTCTTTGCGGTATGGCCTGTTGCTGGAGAGTTTTAACATAGTGGATTACCGGATGCCGGCTGCGCACGTGTATTGGCCCGAAATGGTCCTGCCCCAGAAGCCACAGCATGACGAAATCTGTAGCCGCTAGTTTTAGCATAGCAGAAACGCACCTGCATAAAGGTAAACCGGAATACCGAACACTTCATGAGCCCGCTCTGTACGTGTCAAGCGCGAGGCAGGTGGGGCCACCCCCGTGCACAGAAGCTGTCTGGTAACCCGGTATATGTCCACGCTAGTATATATCCGCTATGCTAAAACTCTCTATTCCGCACGTCTCTCCGCTATCCACAATGAACGCATTCAACTTACAAAGAAATTTATCATTTTTTGTCAGCCATTCAGCAGCGAAGACAGGTTGTCTTCAGGGGGCCAATGAAACCTCGTTCAAAACAACCGCCGAACCCAAAACGGCCGCCGAAACTAAAGCGCCTAGTGAACAGCTGTGACCGGGGGTTGTCATATAACAGGACTGCTCCATTTGGTGCCCATTTTGCCTTCATGTATTGAAGTTTATTGCTAAAAATAAGCAAGCACCGCAACCAAGCGTAATTGAACCCACCGCAGTTTTAACTTGCGCACATGTGGAGAGCCACGCTGACCACCGGCGCGTTGCAATTTGTGCAGTCTCGCGATTGTTTCGATCCTCGTTGCTAACTTTCTTTTAGCTGACCTTGATGCAATCGTTGACCATCCTATATACCTTCAGAACATGATCAGATCGGTCTGACTGCTCTTACTTTAGCGTAAATCATCATCACTGTCTGGTAACACTGTGCATAACAAAACCGGCGTGGTTGTGCTAAAGTTGTGTGCGCACGGGGGGCACGGTGTGCTTGAAAGCTATCCGTCTCGACTTCATGTTTTCCACAAAGCTTCTTGTTTCTTTTCTAAAGACGTCAAGGTGAGGTTCTGAGCTTTCGTGCTGAAACAAATAGCGGCCAGGTTGTGCAAGCGCTGGCTGTCATGTTCGCCAAAGCACCCCGCTCGCTGACGATAGTTGCATTGCTTCGGGAGCTGCAGCATATTCTCTGTGCTTCTGTTAGTTTGCGGACGACTTTTTTTTCGGTTGCAAGAGGACTCGTGCGAGCGTAATCTTCATGTTGGCATTTGACAGCAAACGGCTTTGCGTCTTTCCGAATTACGTTATTGTAGTGCTCACTCGCGTAGTTGATTTTCCAGTGCCCTGTAATTAAGACGCATATTATGGACACATTTCTTGCGCGATGAGCCACGACTATACAGTGGTACGGTGCCCTTGTATGTCGGAAAAAAAATTGTGAGAGCGTTACCTGTGTATTCAAGGGACTGTATTTGCTGCCTTGTTTGGATGGAATCTGGTAGTTTGATCGTGTTTTGTATGAACCACATTCAGCCTTAATCTTTAGTCGTTATCACTAGGAGAGAAAAATTCACACTCTAAAGTGATTGTTCTTATCCGTAGGTTTCTCAGGCGCAGCCTTCTTCCAGCATATCGGCTAAGGAACTACAGCAGTAAGCAAGCGTTCAAGCAACTCCTTCAACGAGCTGTCATCCAAGAAGTGTTCCCACCTGAAAAGTTAGTACATTTGCTTTCACATTACATACAGGAGCAAATGACATTAAGGAATCGGGACTTTTGAAGCCAGGTGAAGTGATAGTGGGTCAAACACAGATAAAGGCTTGGAAAAATCCCACATTCACTTCTTGTTATAAATAGCAGCTTTCCTTGTTTTTTGCATCAAAGAGCAGTGATTGATATTGGCGTGTTTCAGCCTTTATGCATTGTACTTTGACCTTGAACAAAACTGGCCTACTACTGTTAAATTGGGTACTCTAAGATTTGCATTTTCCAATTGTGTGCCCCTCAAAAAACGTACAGCAGGAACTGGCGTACTTGAGAAACGAGAATTTCCTGCGAAGTTGCAGCCCATGAGCAGACTGGCAGATGGGCATGAAAACTTTGCTCTGCTGTTTGAAAAGCAGTCACAGTGCATTGGCACTGTGCAGAAAATTAGCTTTGAATGAGCATGTTTTTCTTCCTCTTGATGCAGTCTAATTCTGGCAGTTCTTGGCTGATATTGCATGTACTAGAGTGAAATAAAATCCACATGAGCAAGTTGAAACATAAACAGCCGTACAAGATAGTCTTAGTTGACAAGGACTAAATACCAGCATAGGTGATCTTCAGTTGGAAGACATGATGACTGCTACCTGCCGTGGTGGCTCAGTGCTTAGGGCGCTCGGCTACTGATCCGGAGTACCCGGGTTCGAACCTGACCGCGGCAGCCGCGTTTTGATGGAGGCGGAACGCAAAGGCACCCATGTGCTGTGATGTGAGTGCACGTTAAAGATCCCCAGGTGGTCGAAATTATTCCGGAGCAGAGTGGGGCTCCACTACAGCACCTCTTTCTTCCTTTCTTCTCCCAGTCCCTCTTTTATCCCTTGCCTTATGGCGGGGTTCCTGTGTCCCCTGATTCATTTTCTTGGAAGTGTTAATCAGCAACTGGTATTGGTGCGTTTGCAGCATAGTCTTCTGTCAGTGATAACCGTCTATCTCTCCATCTATCTGCGTGAAGGCTGCTTCTTGGAAGGGTTAATGGATTTAACCTGAATTTTCTCTCCAGCAGCTGATATTATTGCATTAGCAGTACAGTCTCCTTTCGGCGAAAACCCTGTCTGTCTTTGTCTGCAGGGGAAATTCTGACTCGGCACCTGCACATTGTCCTCCCTGCCAAGTGGAGATACTGAGTATAGTTTTGACAACACATTTTTGTGTTTAGTTGCAATGCCAGCAATTGGGATGGGTTCTCCCGGGAGCGGTTGTAAAGCCCCGGAAGACTTGTCAGTGCACTCTCCGTGACACTGTGAGCCTGCTGCAGCCCACATCTCCAGGTACAGGGGCAGGTCCTGAGGGGTTCGGTCAGGCCACGTGGAATCTGCCTTCAAAAAGCCGCTAAAATTTCAAGTGTTAACTGACTATTTTACACGACATCCTTCAGTGTGAAGGGCGTACCGCCCAGCGTCTATACATATGTTTTCAATTCAAAAGAGCTCAGGTCCTTGCGGGGGCAGTGCGGCTGGCAGAGCAAAGTCTGGGATCTAGGCAGGTCGCCCATATGCCTGAAAACGGGAAAAGGAATGTGTTAGTAGTGGCATGTGGGTGTACAGTAAGCCCCGAAACTTGAGAAAGCCCGGTGGTCGATACCAAGTAACAGTTAGTAAAACCAGCTAAATCGCAGGAGCCCTGATCAGGCTCGCATACCTTTGTAAGTGCAGCATGCATGAAATGCGGACATAAATTAGGACAGCATGCTGTCAGAGTTTGAAAGTGGCTGTTTCACATACTATGTGGGGGTGAACACTGTGAAACGGTTTTTGCTGCAAGTGTAGTTACCTTGGAGTAAACCTAGTTACCTCCAAGTTACCTGGAGTAAAAGCCGAAGCACCATTCGTGTAGTTCAAACTCCCTGTAGTACTTGTGGAGGGTTGGGATGCAGACCCTTGCTTGGGGGAGGGGGGGAGGGTACCTGGGGTCTTTGCCTCTGTTAGGGATCCCTGTCTTCTGCGGTCGGAAACCCAACAAGCGCCTGGTCATGATAGATGTGTGGAATCATATTCAGCTAAGAGCTAGCGCTTGCCCTCCACAAAGGCTTGAAAAGTAACTCAACTCTATCAGGATCCTTTGCGAGCACGTAAACTGTCTCTAATCCCACCCTATTTCCCCATTAGCCCTGCCCATCAACATCAATCCCATTTCCTAATTTCCATTGTTTCTTGCTGTTTCGAAGGATAGATTAGAGAAATCTCCCCGGGCCCGCTTGACCGGCTGTGGTGTCATTATAGTAGCCTCCTTTATTTTCTTTTTGACCTATGAGTGGATCAGAACTCTTGTGCCCTTCAGGACATTATTATTGATCATTACCACTGGGTTAAAGCTTGTTATATGCGGGCTTGGCATTATTTGTTCTTATGCATTTATGCATTTCGGCTGTAATCTTTGTGTGTGTCTCTGCCTATGTGCCTTTCTGTCTCTGTGAAATCTTTACCTTTTGTGTGCCCTCCGGGACCAGGAGATGCCATCTCCGAGGGGCACCCTCCAGTAAAATTGCATCGCCCACCTGTGAGCCTCCACACAACAATGCCTTCAGCCATCACCCACCTACACAATCCACCCATCACCCAACTGCTTCCTGCAGAAGCCCATAGTGGATGCGAATTAAGTTGTAATGTGAAAGCGATCGATGTAAAAGCGAAATGTACAAGCGATAACACTAATGCAAATTTGTTGCACCACGTCACGTGATCGCCCGTTTTCTTTTATGTGCTTTTGTGTTTGCATTTCAGTTCTTCACTTCACGTTTCATTTTACGCTGACGGCCCTTATGTACAGCGCTCTTTAGCCATAAATAATTAACTTTCAGTGGTCAGCTTTGTCCAATGACCAATCCTTTTCTGTAGTTCATGTCCTCATTTCTCTCATAAGCATTACACGATGAGTTACTAGCAGGGGCCACCAGTACATGTTATACATTTAGTGGTGGAAATGTCTGTTTTATGTGCTGCTTTTGTCGTTTTTATCTTCAACACTCCAGAACAAAGCATTTGGCGCCATCTTATGCATTTCCTTTCGTTTCCACTTTGGAAAACTCACCAAAATTTTTTGGTCTGCAGTGAGAAGGTGGCTGACCTGTTGGCCTCAAAGCAGTGCGTCTACTGCGGCTTTGATCCTACAGCTGACTCCCTGCACGTCGGCAATCTGTTGGCCATCATGCTCATGCTACACATGCAGAGGATGGGCCATGACGTGATTGCTGTGGTGAGTGCTGACTATTCGTGGATGCTTTGAGGCTGACACGTGTGATCTTTGGACATGAAATTGTGCGCCTTTCAGCTTAAGCTTTCGCAACATTCTGTTGTTTTATTGTTGTTGTTCTACTGGTTAGTTCAGACCTAAGATAAAAATGAAAAAGTAGGTTGTATTGAATAACTTCAGATCGTTCGTGTGCATCCATGTGAAGCATATTTGCAGCGAGGTCAGTGTGTTTGCTCTGATTAAAATGGGTAATGAAAGAGTTCAGTGAGGTTCCAGAATGATTTAAAGGGGCGGGCGCAGTTGGCCATGCTTCAGGAGATAAAAAATGTGATGTGGCTACATGCTTAAGTTACAGCGTGCTGTTCATCATGTGTTGCGAAAGCGTTAAAGAAGGGTTTCACAGCAGAGCAAGGCTCATTCACTTCTAATGCACAAGTAAACGAAGTCACGG
This sequence comes from Amblyomma americanum, assembly GCF_052857255.1. Taxonomy (NCBI): domain Eukaryota; kingdom Metazoa; phylum Arthropoda; class Arachnida; order Ixodida; family Ixodidae; genus Amblyomma; species Amblyomma americanum. The sequence continues at coordinate 18,120,156 of NC_135504.1, forward strand.
AGAGTCATAAATTAGAAGTGAAAATGTAATCGCTTCTTTCTGCGAGAGAAAATTTCCTCAATTAGGTATAAAGTGTGAACTTTGGTAAAGCTTGCAATTTTACAGCCATAACCTGTAATGTTACGAAAGTTTAATTCGGTGCAAGTTCGTGCTAAGGTAATGAATTCTTTTTTCCAACTCTGAGATGTTTTGACACCTTGCTCCCATGTTTGGAAGCTATGCACCTAACTGCGAGACATGATAAGGTTGTGACAAAGAGCACTTTTTTTAGGCAGACTAGTTTTGTTGCAATTTTTGTATGGTTTGAAAAATTTTCAAGGCAGCTGTTGCTTTTTTTTAGCGTAGCCTCTGATTTATGATTGGGGAGATAGCGAGATCTTCCCTCAGTTCTGTAGGTGGGAAAATGCTGTTTTTTATCGGGTGTTGAGTCATATTTGTACCATAGTACAAGTAGTGGGTATCAAGGGGTGATCTAAGTTGCTGGGAAAGCTGTGTCGCATGCGTTCATGATTGTGCTGTACTGTTGCTCTTACCTGACTTTCTGGTATCCGGCGGAGTTCTGCCTAGTTTGAGAGAATCAGATTTTGGGAACGAACACACAACCTTTGGTGTAATGAGGCGATAATGCTCAATAAGAAAGGCCACATTGTAAAAATTAATCATATCTTTATCACACTTACGCCTTACAGACTATGGGGCATTATGGAAACAGAAATGTATTTCTCATTTTTATATCCCCTGGTACTCCATTGCTTCATTCATTCGGCTTATTTTATTTATGAATTGTTTCCGTGGTAACACATTTAGGTGCGCTGAAGAAAGAGAGGCGAATCATGTCTCACTTATGTCTCCTGCACCATTTTCGCAGATCGGTGACTCCACAGCCCAGATTGGCGATCCCAGTGGTCGGCTCACTGAGCGGGACAAGATGGCTGAAGATGTCATAGAGAAGAACGTCGCGGGGCTCCGTTACAACCTGGAGACAGTTTTCGAGAATCACGCGGCCCACTTCTGGAAACCAAGCAAACCTGGGAAGACCCTGAGCCCTCTAAGGTGAGCTGCAGCACATGTTGCAGGGCATGCTTTGCTTAGGAGTGTGGAACAGGAAGCATGACAACTACAGAGTTTTCACCTGTGCATAGTGTACGTTATATCTGAAATCCCTGCTTATGATTGAAGGTCGAAAGCTACTGTTACTTACGAATTAAATAAAAAAAAAGAGTAGAGTGTTGCTAAGTGCATTCTCTCACTTGAATACTGCCTGGTATACTACATATAAAGTTGAAGTTCAGATCAAACGCATGCTCAGTGTTTAGCGGTTTGTTGAACAATAATCAGGTGTCCGTCGTTCAAATGAAACAAGCTTTCTGTCACTGATACATCTTCACTGTGATGTGTTTGTGTGAACTGTGCACAAATGCACCGATTGCTTGTTTATTGCCTCTGATCTTTATTTTCTGTTTTTATTGCATTAGCAATACAGCTCTTAGTCCCTCTGTGTGTCCACCAGATTGTGGGCAACCTTTCCTAGGTGTCCCCCCTAGGTGGTAGATTGCCCACCTAGAGGGGGCCACCCAGAAATATTGTTGGAAACATTTTTGTGACGTCGTCACTGCCTGCCCACTGGATTGGAAACAAACTGCCCACCATAGCAGGTGGCTGTTAAAGTAATGACTGGTTGCGAGAGGTTGCTTGGCAAGAGCAAGATGGGTCGCACAAACCCCACCAGTGGCAGCACCTGCCATTGCAGGGCAGTGGCACATCGCTTAACCGCTGCAGCACTGCACCAGGAGTGGTATGAGGACTCCCAATGATCTATGAATGTAAGGTGGAGAATGACCGATTTTGTATATTTGGGCATTAGCGCATTAATGCTATCTCGTCATACCCTTAAGGTAGAGCTTAAGTGTCTCAAGTTAAACTGAGCAATCAAGTTGAATAGAGCACAGCAACTAGTGTTAGCACGCCTGTGTCACATTTGGCCGTACCAAGCTAAATCTTGTGTCATTTTTTTTTACCTACATTATCAGCTTGGCTTTGGCTGTAAGAATGCAGAATTTAAACAGTAAGAGCACATTATGTAGGCTAAAAAAAATGATAAAATAAGAACTTTCACCTTTAGTCCATCTCTTTGTTATAGCTGCAAACAAAGGCTTAAGAAATAATTGATGTGGCTGTTGCTGGAAATGTTCTTTCTGAAATTCAACTGAAGCAAATTAGAAGTGGTAAACAACAAACTTCAACTTTATATTTTCTTGGTAAGTCCTTGTCGCAGAAAGGGTGTTTTCTGATGACTAGTTTGCTTATATTTATGTATTATTATTTTTTTAGTTGGCAAAATGTTCCAATGTATCAGACAGTTTGGCAGAAGCTTGCCATTTGTTGCTTGTGCAGGATAGTTCGAAACTCAGATTGGTATCTTGGCCATGATGTCATCGGCTTCCTTGGAACCATTGGCCGGAACTTCAGGCTTGGCAAGATGATGACACGGACCAGGCAAGTCCCTTTGCCATCTCGTATGCTTGCCTCCGACTGATTACAAGATACCGTATGAACTCGTGTAAGGGTCGCACTTTGTTTTTTTAATTTGGGTGTGAATTTCAAAAGGTCAGCCTATACACGAATTAAAAAGAAAACATGTATAACCATAATTTTTTTCTCAGTTGCCTAGTCAAAAACAGAGTGGGGCCCATACATAGGTGCAGCCCACACAAGATTATACAGTATGCTTTCAAGCTTTTTAAAACTCAGATGTTTGCAGCAGAATGAAAACCTTGCCATGTAGGTGAATTGAAGTAAAGTTTCTTTTCATTTCATTTACCCTTCACATTATGGTCATGCTGTTTAGTTTAGTTACCATATCTGCTCATGCAAATGCATGATGTGTGCATTCTTTCAGTATTCAGCCTTCTTTGCTCTGTTTTTTTATGTTCCATAACCAGAAACACTGCCACATTGCCACTTGTACAGTGTGTTTCATATATAGCTTGGACCATGGATTAAAAAAGAAAGTGGGAAACTGCAGCTGGCTGACATCAACAGCTTATGTTTGCCATCATTCAGTATTTTTTTAAACCTGCTTAATTAGGTAATTAACTAAGGTTAACAATGCCAAGTTTTTATAATTTACTTTAGGGCAGAGCTCATTTCATTAAGTGACAGAAGGGGCTTAGAAACAACCTATCCAGTTTTATGTGGCGACGCACCTCCTGTGTGGTCCTTTCGTTCGGAAAGAAACCCCACAAAACAAGGAAAAAAAAAAACATTTGCTATGCTCATTTGCTACCGTATTGCAATGTTCCCAACCGTGTTTTGAACAAACGAGATGTGCACGCTAACCTCTCCCAAGAGAGCAGCCACCAGTCAGTTCGACAGGCTACACATTTTGTTTTCACTGCGTGATGGGTCAATAGAAGCTCTGCCTGAGTTGGATGTCGATGGCCTGCCCATCGCTTATCGCAGATCACGGCACACGCTTTCCATTTTCCAGAAGAATCAGCTGACGCACTTTCAAGACTATGCTGACAGTGTCGTCGGCCGCTCGCTTTGAGATGGTAAGCGCGCACGCTTCGTTGATTCAAAACACATTTGGTAGCGCTGCAATATGGAAACACAGGAGTGCAATCACTTGGTTTTATTTTTTTCATACTGCGCAGTCTTTCTTTAAGTGCCAGAAAAAAAGGGCAATGTAGGGATACATTGCTCCAAAAACACTATATCAGTTGTTCCCTGACCCCGTTTACAACTTAACTAAGTGCACTTAACCCTAAAGTGAATATGTTAAAAATGCATAATTGATCTTAGCTATTGAACTAACTAAGCAAAATTTTAAAATTCTCTGAGGAGCACTACACGATGGGAAATAATATGTCATTGGTTTCACCTAGCTGCGGCGCACCGCTTTTTTAAAATCCTTGGCTCAAATTACGTGAAACACCCTGTATACTGAGAATAAGTAGTCATGCTTTCCCATGACCTCAGGGTCGCTTGAACTTGAGTGAGTCCGAGTCTGAGCCTGCGTGTGAAGGTATGAACCTAATTGAATCTTCAATGTAAATCTGTATTTAAACCTGGCTGTCAAAGACGAAAATTGCAAAGTGTATGCATTTTTAAATTAGCCCGTGCACCTATGGCCATAATTGTGTCCAGTCATCTACTTGCGACTGCATTTCCCTCTTTCTTTCAGCTTTTCTTTCATACTTTTCTTTGTTTTTGTTTTCCAGTGTGCAGCAACGGCTGAACTCCAGTGAGGGCATAAGCTTTGCCGAGTTTTCGTACCAAGTCTTCCAGGCTTACGACTGGTTGCATCTCTACGACCAGTACAAGTGCCGTTTCCAGGTAGCCGCCACCAGTTGAATCTTGCTGGGAGTGTGAAAAGAGCAACCGACAATAAGCAGCACTATTTGCAAGTTCCTGAAGTTATTCCAGTCGAGCAAAGCAGTTCCCACAATTGTTAAGCGTGAATTACTTTCGCCCGCGTCAAACAGGAATGCAGGGGTCTTTGAATGAATAGCCTATCATCTTAATAACCATTCCTGACTAACATTCGTGCATAAAAAGAGCATGCGGACATATCGTCCTTAAGCGGGGACAGGGGTCTCGAGGGCCCGAAAAAACACCGAAAATCACCAGAGGCACATACATAGCACATCGGTCTTCTTCCTATTTGTCTATGTCCTTCAGCCTTGCTTTCGAAGGCTTCAGAGCAAATTTCCTCAAAAAGCTACTTTTCTTTCCTATTGTATTCCTGCACAGGAGAACCACAACGTGTGATTTTTTGTTCACTACTATTGGGGTATATGCAGGCCTGATTGTTTCACCCAGTGACAGTGAGTGTCTTGCTTTCAGATTGGAGGTGGTGACCAACTTGGTAACATTGACTCAGGTCACGACCTCATTCGAAGGACAAGGTCGGATGTTGCATACGGTGAGAGTTTGTGGTCTTATCTGTCCTTCGCACATTAAATGCGTTTAATTCACTCTGTTGGCATTTTCCTTCCAGCTCTAGATCAAAAATCGAATCTCAACTTCGTCCAAAAATTTGAGTCAGAACCTAGGGTTCGCCTGATCGAGCACGGCAATGTCTTCGCGTGCCAGCTTGCAAAACCTGGTGGTGAATGACTTCGAGTTTTCTCACACACGCCAGCTAGTAGCAGGCTTTGTCTTTTGTTGAAGGCACACTAAAGAAGATTTTGTGCATTATGCACTTGTTTCGAAAACATGGAAGTTTGGCACTTCCTGGTCATTGCAATGAATTCAGCACAAATCTTGCTGTATTTTTTTATAAAGAAAGATGTCTTCAAAGCGGCTGTTTGTATTTGATGTGCTCTTGAAGCAGAAGTTTGGAGCAGAGTTTCTTGCTCCGAGAATGTGCTCTTGAAGGAGAAGTTTGGAGCACATTTTCTTGTGCCATGAATCAAAGAGCATGCTTCAATGGGCAGTTTAGATTCAAATCCTGAGTTGGGTTCTTATTGGCCGAGACAGATTTTGTGCCCCTTTGCAGATTTAGGGCTCTACTCCAGATCGCCGATTGGAATACGTCATAAAACTACTTGAGCAGAGTGACAATGCAACTTACTTTTCATAACAAAAATGGCTCTTTGAAGGACAGGGTACATGAATGTCACAAAAATAACTTCATAGAAAGCGTTATTTTTTTTAAAATGGCGATACTCATGTCAAGCTCATTGAGTAAAAGAATGTGGGGCTACTTCATCATAAGAGAGTCTCAAGTTTGAATAAGAGCGGCGAAAATACTTTTGCAACTTCGAATCCAAATCTCTTATAGCAGTGGATGCACCTTTCGCCGCCGGTCAAGCGTCAACAATGAAACAAAATGAAATTTTCTTCTTATGCTGGATATGTCAGCTAACACAGCATAGCAAAAATTCCGAAGCCAAAGTTTGTACTTTGCAAAAAGAAAAATTCTGTGAATGTCCTGACCTGTAGCATGCCAATAGAAGAAATGTGATAAACGTTTAACCAGCCTTCTGCTGCATTTTCCTAATTCTGCAGGCTTTTTGAGAAGAATAAAGAAATATTATGAGAGAACAATTTTCTGAATATATAATGGGAAAATTTTGTAAGAGTTGTTTAGATTATTTCTAATATGCTCAAAAAATTTCATTTAAAACAACAATAAAAAAGTTTTGCTGGAAGCTGCATTCCCCCTTAAGCGCAAATTTATATTGCTAAAGGTGCTTGCATAAATGTGTTCCAATGCCTGAGAAGAATTTTTTTTATTTTTTTTCGCAGTAAAGGGTTTCTAAGTATAGTTTCTGACCAGTTGCTTAATCATCTTCTTCCTTTGTTTATTCCTTCCCCTGAGTCTTCGTTAGATTCTTTCTGAGCAAACTTTCCTCTTTCCTCAGCTGAGCATTTCCTCTTTGTCATGTTGCAGGCATCTTGGTGCCGCTGGTAACAGCAGAGACTGGTGACAAGTACGGGAAGTCAGCTGGTAATGCTGTGTGGTTGGACCCACGCAAGACATCTCCATACGAGTTTTACCAGGTACTGTGGTCACTGGCTGCAAAGAAGCTCTATGCAGTAAAACCTCGTTGAGATGCGTTTTTTTTTAATTGCCGCGAAAAACGTATTATCCGGGAAAACTTACAATCCCAGCTGCCTGATTTTGAGAAATGTAACTGTTGAATGAAGTAAAAAGGCATTTATTGACATTTTCACTTTATAAAAATGTCGATCAGCATTTCTTGGCGCAAGAGCTGAACAGCTCCAATTCCAGTGCTCGCTGAATTCAGTCCGCGTTCGCGATGTCTTTAGCGCGGAAGGAAATTCCTAACGCATCTGGTCCGTCGACGGCAGTGACGAAAGTAACCAAAATCTCTTCCTTGTCATTTTCGGATGCTTCGCCCCTTTGCACCTAAGTACTGTGGGAAAGCCACCGCGGCGGTTGATTGTCGCAGTGTTTCTGCTTTTTAAGCTGCGTTTCCCAGACCCGGCCCGTTCGCATATAAGTGCATCGCTGTCGTTCATAGAAGCTTCGCCTCCTTTCCCTTATGCACCGCGAAGCAAGCTCAGCGTTTCTCCTCTTCATATCGCGCCCCCGCAGAAGCGCGCATTTTTTTTTTTTTTGCTCTTAATGGTGGTGGTTGCGGGGGGGGGGGGGGGGGGGGGGGAGTGCTTCGCCTTGTTGCACTAAGGCACTGCAGAGAAGCCAAAAAAAAAAACCGTCGCGTGCCCTTTTGTTAAGCTCACTTGTATGTTTTCTTATGTGCGGTGAGCCAATAAACATATTATACGACTATAATGACCATAATTTCTTGAAATTTTAGATCTAGTAGTCGGGAAATCATGTTTTCCGTGAACATATAAACCGGGAAAAGTGTAGTGTCGCTCTATGGGACATTTTTAATTTCCGCGATTTTGAGCGTATGAACCAGGAAATCAAATGAACAGGGAACGTATCAACGAGGTTTTACTTCATATGACTTTAATGCTAATTGTGTTTCAGTCCCTCACTTAGCGTTGCCATAAAAACAAATTTTTTCATTCTGGGGAAGGCCGGACCCCAGCCAAAACGTTAGTAATGAAGTGCTTTTCACCAGTACCCTCTTCTTACAGCGTGCGTGCGTGCGTGCGTGCGTGCGTGCGTGCGTGTGCGTGTGTGTGTGTGTGTGTGTGTGTGTGTGTGTGTGTGTACAAAAATGGCTGAAAGGGTTGGAAAACGCAATATGGTTAAAATTAACTTGGGGCTCTTCACTAGGGTAGGCAATGTGACCCATACTGCTGCTTTTCTCAGCAAAAAATTTATGATAAGAACAGGCATGAACTCTGCAAGTCCAAGCGATACTAGAGAAAGTTGTCTGTGACTGGCTTCATCTTAGTGTCTCGCATGATTATAGGGCAGCCGTCGCGGTGGCTCAGTGGTTATGGCGCTCGGCTGCTGACCCGAAAGACGCGTGTTTCAACATCGTATTTCGATGACGGCGAAATTCTAGAGGCCCGTGTACTGCGCGATGTCAGTGCACGTTAAAGAACCCCAGGTGGTCGAAATTTCCGGAGCCCTTCACTACGGCGTCTCTCATAGCCTGAGTTGCTTTGGGACGTTAAACCCCCATAAACATATAAACATGATTACAGGGGAATGGTGTGGGCATTTCATACCTTAGTTAACCGGCCAAAATCTCTTTTGGTATGTGGTTAACGGAATTTTATCTACGAAAGCAACCATTTAAACTACATGGCATGCTGTTGCGCAGGTCAAGAGATTAATTTTGACCAACTGAGGTTCATTTACTATGCGCCAGAATCATGCTACTTAGGTGTTTTCGTGTTTTGCCTTTATTGAAATGAGTTCACTGTAGTTATAAATCAAACTTTGAACTCATGTTCAACAGCCAAACTCATAACCTGTAAAACACAGCGGTGGTTGAGATGTCTGTTTACGACAATGCATTACTATTGTAATAGTTTTATCATGGTCTAACTTGGGCACTGTCACACAGAAGGATGCATTTTCTACTAAGACATTTTTTATTACAAGTCCATTTCGTGCTAGAGAAGGTATTTGCAGTTTTGTATCTTTTACATCTCTCCTTTGAATGATCACCGTGTTTCAGATTTTTATTTTTCTTTACGCGGTACTGCAGATCTTTAACAAAAAAAAGGTCAAGGTTTTAGTTCTCTGAACATCTGTGGGCATAGTTTGTGGCAGTTTGGTCTTATTTCATGACTGCTAGCACACCCTGGCAGCCCGTCATCATTGGCACACATTATTGTTTCATTGTGTAGCAAAACTTCAACATTGGGACGTGTTTGTGCTCTTTTTCTTTCTATACTTTCTTTTTGCCAGTTCTTCCTTCGCCTGAAGGATGCGGAGGCAGTGCAGTTTGCCAAGCTTTTCCTCTTTGCTGATCAGCATGAACTCGACAACATCATCGAAACACAAATGGTGAGCTCTGAGCGACATCCCATTAACTTCAACTAACAGACTGACTTGCTTTCTAAACAACACTTCATGGACTACATACAATATGAAACGCGAAGTTCAGCTTGAGGATGCAAACTGTACGTTCATAGATTGTAGAGACTATAGCACATCACTTGAGTGATGCACCATTTCAGCCATTCAGTCAGTCGATCAGTGCGTTTTTCTTTCCTCTGCAAAACAGAAATAACTAGAAAGTGGACGGCTCAATGAAAAAGTTTTTCTGGGAAATTTGCTGTGATTTCATTTTAACTTCACCAAGAGTGTGCAAATATTTGAAATTTCAAATACAAATTTAATGTGTTTGTTATTCAATTTCATATTCGAATTGTGAAGTTTAATTAGAACATTTCTGAATATTCAACAGTGATTGATTGCGGTGCCAACTGTCATAAATCCGGCTGTGGAAAGACCACATTATTAGGGCAAATTATCCGAAGATCGTGTTTGAAGTGTCAGGAAAACAGTACTCCACTTTTTTTTCTGTTGTTTATTGCATGGACCATTTACATTCGGACTCTGCTCGAGTGGGCTTTCTGACATACCACATGTGATGAGAACAAGATGGCCAACCACCTTCTTCAAACAATCACAATGTCAAAGCGCGTGCTTTGTTGCTTGACCCATAATGTGTTACATGCTTAATGTCCGCGCCCATGGCGCTCATCCTGTTGCTTTCACAACTGTTCTAGCTTGAGCTGCCGCATTCTCGTTTTGGTCAGCTATGATATACGGAAAAGCTCGCCCGAATTAGCTATAGTTTCATGCCATAGAACAGTACTTATGTTTGACGGGACCGGACAAGGAGTCCAGATTGTCCAGTGTTCCAAGTTAACGGGGGTCAAATTAACGAGGCGTTTACTGTGCCTGTAAATGCATAACAGAACAAATACACGACTATATATGTAGCTTGGATCCTACTACAAGGGAGGCAGGGCTGTACCAACACTTTTGTCTTTGACAATACAGAGGACGCCAGAGAAGCGGGCAGCTCAGAAGCGGCTTGCTGAGGACCTCACACTTCTTGTTCATGGTGGTAAGTGTAGAAGTGCTGTTATGCTTGGCTGAACCAAAAACAAAGTTGTGCTAAATTTGTGCTAATCTTTTCTGTGTTTGTGTATTAAGGTTGCAGTGCTTGAGAGGTGTTCACAGATGTTCTACTAGGGGGATGTCCTTTCGTTATTAGTCTAATGTTCACCATTTTGCACGCACGTGCTGTGCTGAAGCTTCAGTGATCGACTATAGAGCTTTGAACACGCACTTTAATCCTTACTGCTTGGACTTCTATCGGACAGCTTCGACTTTATTATATGTGATGTCTTTTGCAGCTTTCTTTTGTAGCACTGTTCATAATGCATGTCATATTCAAAAGAAATAGTAGTTGAGCATTGTTGACCTGTCTGCTGTGTACCGTATTCACTTATTTCGGGGCAAACTGCAGTTGGCTTGTATTAATTAATTACCACTTTATAATGAAAAAGAGACTAGTTTAACTGGAATAAGCCAAAAAATGAAATAGTACATGCATCATTGACATTGGCCATTTCACGAGAAAAGTTCGGTCAAGTTGAGACTGGTTCTTACGTGGATCTCTGAGGCTAAATTATGTTGCCATTCACTTCAGGAACACCAATCACAAGAATCTTTTTCGGTCTGACGTGGGCTTGAATTTAGCGATGGGAAAAACAAAGTTCCATCTTTAAAGTCCAATTTCCCCTTTCGGGGGTAGCTCTTAACTTCAGCAAAGCCAAAAAGAGCCGAACAATTCATTTTTACTAAAAGCAAGAATAGTTTGGTGATGAGACCCGTCTTTCTGCAGAAAGAGGGCTGGAACTGGCAAAACGTGCGAGTGCGGTGCTGTTTGGTGGAACATCTGCAAACGAGGCACTGCAGCGTCTTCGCGAAGAGGAGCTACATTTGATTTTCGGTGACGCCGCATTTGTGGAGCTGCAACCAGAGGCTGGCACCACGATACTGGACATGGCCATGAAGGCCCGTCTGTTTCCCACCACAGGTGAATGCCGATAGTTCTCTCCACTTTGGGGGCTGTTTCAGATTTGATATCCAGTGCCAGGAACAGTTGCTAACAACCATTACCGCTAACAATCGTTTGTAACATAGAGCAGACATAAATAGAGCAGGTCTTATTAGGACACATGCAAAAGGCAAGCTCAAGTAAGCGCAAGCAAATATCACTTTTTGTTGTTGTTTTTTGTCGCTACAGCAGGCAGTGTAATTGTATCGTCTCGGATCTGGGGATTTCCGAATTGGGTTTCATAGTCCAGTCCGATCCAGTGTAAGCACCTGTAAACTTGTAAGCACAAAAAAAAAGAAATTTGACAAAACTGTGCTTGGATCCACACCCAGGGGCTGGGCTAGTTTATGGGTCTAAAACTAGTTTCTTGGAGCACTTTGGGAGTTCTCCAAGCACCTAAATCTATGACTACCTCAGTTTCACCGTTCCTTTACCCTGTTTGTTTAGGGAGCAACTGTACTGCTATTGCTTATAACTGCCTGCTTCACTAGATAGCCAGACATTATTATTACCTAATTGAATTGGGTGATTATGTCTGGCAAGAAGAGGCAGAAGCCAACACATGAAGGGCTTTAAAAGACTTTTAGGTTCCTCTAGGCTGAAACACTGAGAACCCACTCTCTGATCGGCGCTTAATGTCAAATTATATTGAACTGAGCTCTATCTTGATGAAATGATAATGTGCTTGCTTCCATGTTGCCCAGAGGATGCAGTTCGCATCATAACGGCCGGTGGGCTATACATCAACCAGAGTCGCGTGAGCGCACCAAGTCACGCGATTGTTCCCGGTGTCCACGTACTGCCCAGCAACTACACCCTGGCACGAGTCGGTGAGTGCTTCATCTGGGGCGATGCAATTGCTGCAGCCTTATTGCATTATTTGTTGTGTGGTAATGTGTACATGTTTGAGCATCGTGAATCGCAGTGCAGAATTTGCGAGCATACATTTATTAATGCATTCAACACTCAGTTACTTGAACTCGGAAGGGACTGATCATTTTTCAATTTATGCGGAGCCTACTTGAAGGTGGGCCTTTTAATACACTTGATGCTGACAGATCCAAACGCCAGTTCGGTTCCAATATTTGCCGGTTGCCAGTATTTGTGCTGTGTCTAGCCAAAAGGTATAGCTTCCTGAGACAGTGTTAAATATTGCATAACAACAGAGACATGATGGCTTTAGCGATTTTCTTTTTTTATGTGGCTTGAGCATGGTTGACATGCTGCATTCTAGCAAGCGCAAAATTGTTATAAGTTCCTATTGTTGTTCAGAGATCATGGTATTATGCAGTGCACTTTTTGTGGTGCAGAATTAGGTCATGTGCTTGTTCACACTCAAGCTGTTTGCCTACTGAAAATTTTTATTAAAGGTGAATGTCAATGATGCACATTATCTCTCTAACTATTCCAGCTTCTGGACTACAAGAATGTTGATTAGTAAAGCTAATGCTTGATCATCAGTTAATAGAGATCTTGTTCTGGTGGAAAGATTGAGTTGTATGTTTTACAAGTGAGTAATTGCTCATTAATGTAGAAGAACGTCTTGCTGGGCGAGTTGGTGCATAGCTTTCTTAGGATGGCGTTGCGCACACGACGAGACGAACACAGGAAAGAACAGAAGGTGACAGATAGAGTGCAGACTATCAGCTGAATTTATTGCTTTCGCAACAGCATATGTATGCAGTATTCACACGTGCAAAAAGAAGGGGGGAGAGAGGACAGAAGACGAAGACAAGTCAAGCCTGCATAGATCAGCAAAAGCCACGAAGAAAATTTTTTTCCCTATCATATAAGGTGACAGAGGTATCACTAACACAATTATCGCCTTTTTCTTTGATGTGGAACGCTTCTAAAAGTTCGCGGGCTGTTTTGTTTTTACTCTTGCCCAGAATCTTGATGTCCTTGAGCAGCGGCTCACAACCATGGCATGAAACGCAATGAGCGGGCAAAAAATGTGGTAATTGCTCATTAGCATCCATCAAAGCACAGCCATACAGCTATAAAGGAAAGATTTACTGCTTTCTGGGAAACTTTGCGTTTTAAAAATTCATCCTGGGTGCAACTGAGAACACAGCACCACCGTCCACCCAGGTCAATTACTCCTCCAACTGAGCTAAACTAGGATAGCTAGCAGATGTCGGGGTGAGGCTTAATTGGTCAACAAATTGAGGTGTGAACGGTGTTAGCTGAATGTACTCATTAGCATCCACCCAAGCACAGTCATGTGGCGGCAAAGCTATGAAGGAAAGCTGTGCTGCTCTTGCTGAAACTTCATAGCTGAACCTAGATTGGTCATAATCTGATGTTTCTCATTTCTGCCATCATGTCTTAATGCTGTTCTTTTTGTCTCTTTCTTCCCTTTCAGGCAAAAAAAACTACTGCCTGATCAAGTGGCGTGTTTGACACGGAAGCAACGCCTGTGCGATCTGAGGAGTGTCACTGTGGCTTACGGAAGCATTCATAGTCCGTGTGACATGTCATATTGCAAGGAGTGACATACATCAAGGTACTACTTGCCACTGGAAACGCGTTTCTGAGGAAAGCGCATCGCAGTCCCCACTTTCTCAGTTGCTGATTCACGTGGGGGGAGGTTTGCTTTGCGAACAGATTTTCACTAACTTTCTTAATGTGGCAGCCTATGAGGTCCCGTTACCAAGAAAAGCCAGCATCAGCTTTTAGTGAAAGTGGTGTTGTTATCGTTGGAATGTGGTAATCTGTCAATACAGGCCAACACCCTCAATGTCCCTTTATAAGCAGCTTGTTATAAGTGCACAGTCTTTCAGCATTTTGTATGTGCTTTAAAGCTTCGGCTCAACAAGACAATGAGGAGAGGTCCATCAAGTTATTGTCCTCAGTAAAAAATTGACCCTCTGGATCTTTTTAAGTGCGTTAACGTTTGTCCGGCGGCAATAAACCCGTTTATGGCTGAGACATAAAGTTTACTTGCGGAATCAGCCAGTGATGGTAGCGCCTCTATTTCGTTTTTTAGTCTTTTCTATCTTATAAAACCTCAGTTGTCTTTAAGAGTGACCGCTTTATCATTAAAACACCGTAGTCTATTTATACAGGCCAACATCACTTGGTCGTCAGTCTCCCTTTAAATAGTTATACTAGTATGGAAAGGGGTTAGCACTACTATGAAGAAAGAAGACTCTCCTATTCTGACATGCATCGGCTCATATGCAGCCCGAGAAATATTGCAAGAATTTAATTATCAAATGCTTGGAAGGAAAATGTTTGGCTCCAAATAGCCGTGTTTATATGGAGGCAGCAGAATCCCAGACGCCATGCAACATCACGTTCAAAATGATATCAAGCAGTTCTTCTTGGTGCATGCATCGCCAGTTTGAATCAAGTGGCAAGAAAAATTTCAGATCCCCTTGGCACAGCAGCCATTGCAATGCGCTACCATTTACATGGGTGCATGTCGGGGCACTCAGATGGTGATGCCCCGCTTTTTCTCACTGGAAATTTAGGAAACCATGGTAGCTTGCTACTTCTGCTTCTGGCTTCTATGATTTCTAGTTTCTTGTCAGCTTTGCGAGCTCATGCTTCAAGTAAGCAGAGTGGAAATTCTTACCACCCCCACCGTGCCTTAAGGCTTCCACAATGGGTGAGGTGCGAAGAAATGCTAAGATTCAGGGGAACGTTTGTGTTGTTACTGTTCTCTGCATTCTTGCCTTGTGTTTAGAGGTGTGATCATGAATAAGAGATGGGCATTGAATAAAGAAACAGATTGCTAAAAGCAAGAAAACTAACACATACTTCCAAAAGTGAACAAATGCACAAAGGGTTCATTCACAAGTAATACCGATTGATTGTGATGCTTGTGATGACCAATTATGATGGGGAGGGTGTTCCTTGGCACATATTGAAGGCTGTTGGGGTTCCTTGAAGCAAAAAAATTTTTAAAAAACCCTGGTTTACGTGAGTTCACTGCAAAAAAAGAAGTAATAAAAACAGGTTTCACTGCAACTTTGTCGCAACCATGTGAACGCTGCTATTGGAACGAAAGCTCAACTCTCCGAGCTGCAACTTTCAAGGTCATGGACCTTGCCGTTTAACCTTGAGCCAGGCTTCACATGGTGTGACATCACCAGTGGGACTAGCCACAGCTAGAGCTAAGCTGCGTCACTGCGCTGTACCTTTACCGTATGACATAGCAATGACGTCGCACCGTTCTTCGCTATAAATACCACCAACTTTGCTTTTGCTCTTCTGCTAGGTTATCCAGGTCGAACCTAGACCTTTTTTTGACCATAACCTTCACAGTGGATATCTAATTTATAGTGACAATTTAGTGTAGATATGGCTATATTTATTTCTTGGTTTTTCCTAGTTTTTCAGTCATAGTGTTTGGTTATTAGGAAGTTTTTAACGCCCGGTATGAAGAAAACTTATTGCTTGTTCCAGGCTGTTTGCTTTATTGTAGCAAGTTTATGATGACGACTGTTGTGCAAAACTAATCAGCCTTTTTGTAGACTTTTTCAAGCATTCAGTAAAAATCAGACATTATTATCTAATCTAAGTATAGGATGAAAAAAATCTTTGTGATATAAAAATAGTTCTGCAGTAATGTTTACTGTAAAACTTTAAGGGGGCCAATGGGAGACAAAAAGTGGTCGAACGGAACTTCTCCCAGGCATCCTCAGAAACGTCACTTTTGTCACCTCTCGCACGCTACATACACCCCACTTGTCAGTTTTGCTGTGTGTAAGATTGCCGCCGAGAATGTCGCTGCATTCCTGCTACTGTAACTCTTGTCAGAGAATTGTGAGTTTTGGTAAATGAATGCAGCTAGGAGAATAACACTCTGTTGAGTACAGTGAACTGCGTTGAGTACAGTCTCGTGGTAATTGAGTGAAAAAAATGACACCACACCTTTTTTACCTTGCTTGTTTTATTAGTACCGATGCTTTTCCTTTTAAGAAATGCTGTGCATGTTGGAATTTTGTACGCGACGAAACAGCGGAACTTAAATTGGAAGATAGAATAATCCTTCATTCTGTGTAATGAACTGAAATGCCATCTACTAAATTTTTATCGAATAGCATAAGGGGAAATAAAGGCGAGAATAAAGGCTGGTAAAGGCATTCACGTGTATTTTTTTTTCCCCCAATATTTATGAGGGGCCATTGTTACCCTTCAATATTTGTTATAGTGGTGAAGTGGTTATATTGTGGTATGGCGGGACACCGTCTCTTGTCTTTGCACATTTGATTACTACATTGCCCTACCTTCCAGATGCTTGCTTCTTTCAAATATGTCAAAATTCTTAATAATTCATCGAGGCCAAGCATTGTTTTGTGTTCCTCAGATTTATTTGACCAACTTGTCAAAATGCTTTCATCATACATTGATCGTCTGTGTGGTGCTGTGTCTTGTTAGCACACAGATCGCTCTCATTGCATAATCAGTGATGTGCATGTGACAGCTGCCTTTTTTATGAGATATTTTCTCATGGGCAGCATCTCACAAATAAAAGCGACACTTCTCATAGCATTGCTCTGTGCCCTCAATATACTGAGACAGCTGATCTAAACTTTTCACAACGACCTTCTCAATACCTCGCATATTTATGCAGCAAATGACTCCTGAATCTCTGCTGCATGCCAAACCATTCCTGCTCTGACTCTCTAAAGTCCGCCTTGTGAATAACACCTGTACACTGTAATGTTTGCCACTCATGCCACCGGTATTACCACGCTAACAGGCAGGCTGATATCAGGCACAGGGTAAAACAGCATTATGTTAGCATGCAGGTTACATTGGGCTATAACATTGGTCATCAAGACAGGTACTGACCTTATCGACTAGACTGAAGTACACGAGTAGTTCACGTCAAAAGGGTGTTGGCACAGCACAGGAACACAACATGAACACACGGAACAGCGCCCATTCACTGTGGTAGTAATGTGTCTTCCTACTCTGTTGAACCATGAATGATAACATTTGTTTATCATTGTTCATAGTGACATTCTCTGGTGCTGTTTGCTAGCATTCAGTGGCGAGTAAAAACGTAAATGGTGAAAGGGAAAGCTTTGCATGACATGTAGGAAATGTCGGTGAACATAGGTACAATACTATAATGGCTTTAGCATACCTTATACAGACATCACATTTACAAGAACAAGGGCTGCGAGATGGCCGGACAGGGCATCTTAACCATTGGACATGAGCAAGGTAAAGAAGGCGCACACATGCATGCGTTTCTGTATATGTGTATGTGTCTTTTATTATCTAATCTCCGGCTAGTAGTGCTCCATGTTTTAACAGAGAAGACGGCCATGTAACTTTAATGTAATGAGTTGCAGGGAAGTGAGTCGAATCTCGATAATCTGAACTCAAAAGGAACCGAATATTTGCTCGAATTATGCATAGCTCAAATTGACAAGAGCTTGCCTGGGCTCCTGCAACTAGACGTGGGGGTGACATGTTCTTCGGATTCGCTGTAAGTTTGAATCAACGATATTCCACTGCGATTTTCTCCTGCTATTCTACACACGATCAGGACCTGAACCGTGCCAGGCCATGTAATATTAGCCCTGTAGTATCAAATCCGTGCCATGCTAGTGTGGCCATCTCGTCGAATTAATTCCGGGAGAAAGTGTCTCCCTGCTCGTGCTCTGGGTGTAGGAAGTGGCTGGTCTCGAACTCTGGCCGCTGCACACAACTCAGCGGGAGCGGTGACGACGTGTCCGTCGCCCCGTCCAGGAGCTTGGCGAAGCACTCGGTGCTCCGGTAGCGACGCAGGTCGATGCCCAGGCATGATTCGAGAAACCTGCATGAAATTATTCGGCGAGTTCAGACGTGAAGGTTTCAGGGGATTTATTTCCCCTTTTTAGTGAGACTGGTCGAGGAATTGCCGAAACAGTGAATGCGCCGTATTTTCTCGATTCTAACGCGCCCTCGGTTGTAATGCGCCCCTGTTTTTCGCGCACAGAGAAACAAGTGCAATGGGTCCAGTTGTAACACGCACCTCATTTTAATGCTTCCCGCACAAAAAGCGAGCGCTACGTGACGAGCGAGCGGTTCCTGCACACTGAAAGAATGACGCGCTTGATAACGAGAGAAACACGCAAAAATACCAATGAGTGTCATCAACAGTGCGCATCTGTGTTCGGTTGGTTGGCTGATGCGCGACCGATAGCATTCAGCCTATCATCCCAGCCCTATTTGTTAATAAATCAGTCGGCGAAGCGCATGAAAACGAAACTAAGTGGTCAGACTGTTCTGAAAATGCGAGGACCGTCCGCTTTTCGTCGTGCGCGCATCAAAGGTGCGCGGGCAACTATGCAGCATGCAATTCAGATTTGAGTGGGACTATTTTCATGATCGATTACCATGCCAGTCATACCTGGACGCGACCTCCCTTCGTGAAGCTGTTCAAATTAACCGGCAGTGTCCGAATTGGCGAGCGTCCAACACCATAGGCTTACATGGGCGTCGCCGCGACTGCACCGGCTGTTTAAAGGATCCTGTTTACCGAGTTAACGATGATCGAATTAACGAGCTTCATTGTCGGCCGTCATTTCGGAATGCCGATGACAATAGGGTGTTGCTGGCATAGTTTCATTTTCGTATTGAATTCTAGTGCGCAGGCTACTTTTAGACGAGTTCTCCTGGGAAAAGCACGCGTTAAAATCGAGTAACTATGGAAAGAGCAATTCCTGTGCACCTTAATGGGACACTGAGGACTCCATCCAATTGTCCTCATTAAAAATTGATTACCTGGCTCTTTCCGGGTATGCTAACGTTTGTCTGGCGGCAACGAAGAACCCATTTAAAGCTGAGAAAATTTAGAAATTCTTGTCACCGCTGTGGTGGCGCCATCTTTTGAGTCTATAGGAACGTATTTTTAGTTACTCTAGTGTACAGTTCGGAAGAAAGAGGATGCCGCACGCCCTATTATGCGTACAGAAGACGTGGCAGGTCGTAACTGCCGCAAATTTTCCTTTGAGCCCGTGAAACTTGTGTCATGCTCCCACACATGTTCCCCCTCTTATGTTCCCCTGTGGCCGCTACCACCCGGGGACTGCGAAAAGAGTACGTGGCACCCTCGCCACTGTGACGCGCGCTCGCAGGCGTGGCGAGCGCTCTCTGGTTTCGGTTTCACCAAGTGCAGCCGCAAAATTCCTTGCGCTGCAGCGGCGACGAGAATGGCTTTTTCGAAACTCTAAAAACTAATATGGTGATTACGGTGGGCCATAACCTCTCAATAATGAGGAGCCTAACAGAAGTAGATAAAAGTCGACTGTTAATTATTACTTAACCAACCTGCTAGTTGTAGTCTGGTGCATGCCACCATTGATAAATAGTGTGCCGACGAAAATGCTCTTCAAACTCCAAAGCCCCTTTTTAAAAACTGCTAAAGTCTTAGGTGAAACGCCCTGAATATATATGCACTATGTAAAGCGAGCACGGGACATCGACATGTCGTGAGGCCTATGTGTATGTACTCGCCTTCGCAGTGGCTCGATGTGCAGGTGTGGTGATGTCCAGCGGGTCAAGAAGTCTTCCAGCACATGGTGGATTCGGTCGGGCACTGGGGGTCCTGGGTTGCCGTGCTTGTTCTCAACTTCCTCACTGGTCTCCGCGGCTGCGCGTCCAGAGAACAGGAAGATATAGTATTGCAAAGCCTTCCGCATCGAACTTAAGAATAGTGCCACACCGGTCATTGGTCCAGAGGAAAAATTCCTAGAGGAGCAACAGCAGTTTCGGTGGAAAATTTTCCAGTGACTCTAAGTTTGCCTATAGGGCTCTGGCATCAAGGCACCAGGCTTGCCTTCAAGCTCAACACCGCCGCGTTTGTTGAGGACGAGGCCAACTATGGTATTTTTATGCGCAGACCAAGTGATAATATTGATGTGGGTTGAGGTCCAGGACGTCGCACGTACAATACTGTTTCTGGGCGCCCACGCGGTGGCTCAGTGGTTATGATGCTCGGCCGTTGGCCTGAAAGACCGAGATTCGATCCTGCCCGCAGCGGTGGCATATAGATGGAGGCGAAATTAGTCTTGAGTCCGTGTACTGTGCCACGTCAGGGCACCCCAGGTGGTCAAAATTATCCGGAGTCCTCCACTACGGGATCTCACTTAGCCTGAGTCGCTTTGGGACGTTAAACTGCATAAAACCAAACCAATACTGTTTGTAGGCGTCGATTTCGGATATAAATTTAGAAACGTTTCTGCACTACGCGTCTATCACCGTATTGAAGCTACCAGCGTCGAGACACCCCATGCTTGCCAGAAGCGGGTTCACGTAAACGCGGTCGGGTCTAGCTGAGTCGACATGGTCAACTTCCGACTCGACGCGCTGGAGTCGGGTTGACGATCCTGTGCTGACCTTTTTCGAGGTTGGCGTAGTAGTAGATGACCGGGTGGAGGAAGTTTGAGAGGTGCGCCTTCTCCACGTCGTCTGTGGATCGCTGCGAGTGGAAGGTGTCCAGCCTCGGGCCCGAGAAGTCCGGGTGGTAGCGCATCGCCACCACCAGCACCTCGCGGCCCCGGGCCAGACGGCCCGTCTTCTCCTCGAGCTGCTGAAGCAGCGACAGCGGGAACTCCTGCAGGTACTCGAACTCCAGTTTGTTCCTGCATGGGTTTTGCAAGTGTACGTCACCGCCACGTATCCAAATGCGCGATTGAGGTGTCCACTGACCCATGGAACCAGTTATGCGCCTTTCCTTTCCTCAAAGTCAACGAAGGCTAATTGGATTGGATTGTAAAACATTTATTGCGTCGAGAGCAGGTTGCAGGAGACACGTGCTAGATGGCCGCCAGCTGGCGGCGACCTCATTGGCGCGCTCGATTGCCCATACTTGAATGAGTCTGAGCTGACGAGCACGACCTCCCAATAAGGACTCCACCCATTGCGGGGCTCTTTAAAGAGCCTCACCTCTTCATTCAATAAAGGCTTTTCATTCTTCCTTTCTTTCACTTCCTTCTTTATCCCTTCCCTTACGGCGCGGTTCAGGTGTCCAAAGATATATGAGACAGATACTGCACCATTTCCTTTCCCCCCAAAACCAATTATTATTATTATCACCACCACCGCTCGGGAGAAGAGAGCTGTATCAACTCCGCCGGAGGCGGATCATTTGCGCATTTCCGCAGGATGTGGTCGTATGGGGCCCTTTCACCACATTTATGGCAGTTTAAACCTTCCGCCGGTTTTGAGAGAAGGAAAGGCACATAACTTCCTCGATTTGTAGGTGGACGCCGCCGCCTACTCACTGAGCGATTATGCCCAATGAGCCAGTTACACTTGCTACTCAGAGGCTTCACACAGACACCGCTGAAACGCGGGGAGTGCGACTTTAAGCACTTTCGCACTACAAGCCCAACATGGTCTGCGCTGCGCTGCTCGTAAAAGGCGCCAAGCGTCCGCATATCGCACCTACCGGTCCAGAATGATGACGTCGCCGAGGTAGTGGTGCATCTGGTAGATGCCCGAGGCCTCGTTGATCCGCGTCACGATGGCGTCCACCAGCTGCGCCAGTGGCCGCCGCTCGCTGGGCCACGGCACGCCGTGGTTCTTCCACTCGAGCAGCCGGTGCAGGGCGCGCGCTGCGGATATGCAGGGTGTTTCACCTAAGACAATCATTTTTTTTAATAGGCTTTTTATAGCGTTGACTCTACTGGTCGCGTTTCGAGCCTTCGAGTTATGCGGATACCACGGATAGAATCCAAGATGGCGTCCCCCATAGCAACGACATTGTACTAGAGCGTTAGCTCTACTTTTCGCGTGTCGGGTCTCAGCATTATGCGTTATAAAGCAAATCGTACCCCAGTGGTTGCCATAGTAACGAAGGTGGTTACATAATGAAATAAAGTAATAACAGGCGGCAGCGGATGGATGCTCGAGCACCGCTACTCAAAACTAAGCTATGTCGATCCGGTCCCTGTATGGCAGGCGTCAAAGTCGGGCCGCTTAGTCCAGACATTCATGGAAAATTGTGGGCCAACCGTTTGTCCGCTAGCACTAGTAATACTGTGCGGAAAAAAACATATTTGAGCATTCCTTAATCTTCCCTGAAACACCCTATACGTGCTGGAGTAGCATGCCAGGCCGACAACCAGGCGGACCTCTCCTGTTCCATTAAAGTTCTCTCCTCCTCCTATAGGTGGTGCCCGGAAATACCACTCCCACGTGGAGTGATATTGAGTGGGTCGGGCGCTGTTGCTCGACTAGCAGTGCGAGGGGTAATTTAAGGATAAAAATGTGTGCTTGTGTGTATCCGGCTGATATCGCGGGCCAGCAGGATAGCAGAAGTTATCACAGTCGTCGACTGAGGGCCCCGCCCACAAGGACAGATCCCAGAATCGCCCTGCCTAAAAAGAAAAGTTTTTCACCACCACCACCGGTGAGAAGTTTTGCAGCTGGTAATATAAAAACGCTCTGATCAACCTCCACTAAGTGACCAGGGGTAATAAATAGCTGAGTTTGACAATGGAATTTCTCAAGTAGCATGATGAATGAGCTCTAGCTGCTGCTTGCGACCAACAGATATTGTTTGTCCAGTTGGCATCTATGAGCGGTATAGAAGCTCTACTGCTCGCTCACCGGTGTAACGGAAACCGTGGATGAATCCTCCGGCTGTCTCCCGGAAGTCGAGTGAGTGGGCCGTGGAGCCGACGAAGTACATGTCCGGGACGTTGGCCGACTCGTAGTCGCGGTTGATGAGCGGGAACTTTCCCTTCCGGATGGCACTCCGCTCTGGCTTGGTACAGCTGCGCACACAGCACGCGCGGCGAGCGAGCTCAGACTATAAGAGTAATAGAGAGAATTAGCACTGTGCATTAGACGACACCAGTGTAACGCGTTGGTTTAGTCGAACGCTCTGTACGTCACTTCAAAGCTGCATGATGCATGTTTCCAAGTCCTTGCACCCGTATGCTTTCTCGAATCAGCAACGGCTGTATGCAGTCTAGTGGGTGTGACATTTGATGCCTAAAGCCCTTGTGCAGGTTCAGCAGAACATACGGCGAACATAGCTTACAGACAAGGAGTTAAAACTTGTATTTAAAAAATGCTGTACTGGCCTCAACTGATTCCTGGACCACAGGGAAGCAGGTCATTAGGTGGGAGTAAGGTAGAAAAAGTGGAGGAGACACTTCAGCTCCGCCTTAAGAGTATCACGCAATAGCGTTATGGGTTAATTCCCATATAGGCAGAAGGTCATTCTCTACCTCACATTCATATATCCCTGGGAGTCCGCATACCCCTCCTGGCGCAGTGGTGCAGCGGTCAAGCGATGCGCCTCTGCCCTGCGATGGCAGGTGCTCCCAGCGACGGGCCTTGTGCGGTTTAGGTTGCTCTTCCCGAGCGACCAATCATTGATTTAGCTACCACTGTGGGCGCTTTACTCACAACCCGGTGGGCAGGTTGTGATGACACCGCAAGGTCACGTAACCTAGGTGGCCCACCTGCCTCCTAGGTTGCTCTCTGGGGATCACCTGCCAGAGCCATGCCCATTAGGGCCTTTGACCCTATCGCGTTAATATGAACAGGCAGCCCGTGAAAAACCTTTGCAAAGACTACGTAGGCCATGTGGGACCCTCCAAGCATTAGCAGTGCACTTACGGCGAGTACATGGCGTCGTCGTAGACGAAGCCCAGGCAGCGCACCACCACATCGTACTGGTCGTCGGGCGGCACGTAGTTGAAGGAGCTGTCGTTGCGCAGCTGCAGCGCCAGCCTGCCCGACTGGGTTCGCACCAGGCGCAGGATGTTCAGGTTGGCCTCGAGCAGGCCGTCCAGGGACTTGAGCTGGTAGTGGTCCAGCAGCTCGTTGTTCACCGCCCTGCATACCGCCGAACAGAGCCGAGGCACACCGACTTGCGTACGCTTGCACTCCAGCTGACTCCGGTGTGTAAAAGAGCTAAGTGAATTGTGCAAGATTTACTGGCGCATTTGGTAATTAAGATTGCGGCGATGATCTATAGTGGCAAGAACGAAGTGGCAGGTGACCTTCAAAGGAGGTCCTCCAGCAAATGGTGTCGACCAGTTGCCACCCCCTGCGATGTCACGCTATAGTCTAATACAATTCAAGAAAGAAGCGTCTTTTCCCCCATCAAAGGACCCCTTTCCAGCCAATCGCGTCGGCCGATTCTCATGAACCTGCTAGCCTGGCAATGCAGGGAGTGGCAGATGAAAAGGGATATAGGATATAGTCCTCTTCCTGCAGTGTCGGGCTATAGCACGTTCATGAGAATCGGCCGACGCCATTGGCTGTAAGGGGGTCCATTCACGAGGAAAGCCACCTCATTCTTGAGTTGTATCCGACTATAGCAGGTATACAAAGAGATCAATCACGACGTCATGAGAATCGGTCGACGGCACTGGCTGGACGACCTCCTTTGAGGAGCATTTTCCGTTCCATTCTTGAGCTGTAGCCCACTATAAACTGGAATCCCGGTACCGGCGGAAGCCCAACGATTTTTCCGGGCCTCCGTGGAAAGAATGTCGTCGGTTTATCATCAAACCGTTGTTTTATCACGGACAGATATGGTTAGTTTGGTAAGGAAATTTTTTATCTCACACAAACTGTGGTTAACTGTGCCGTCGAGTACTTGCACTGAGAAGTCGCATTTCTTCTCTGATTACATCTGTATGCTTCTCACGCAAAAAAAAATAGGAAGTGCGAGATCTGTGTGCCTCTATCATTGCACACTAAGTACATTTCAGATATTGCATGCTGTGAAAGTGAAGTGTCAAAACATCCTAGTTTAAGTGATTGTGACCTATCAGAGCAAGCATGTGGTTGTTACGCGGATGTGGCGACACGCGTTTAAGTCTTTCATTCTCCTTTCTCTTGTATCAACACTCCCTATTTTCTCTATCTGTTGTCTGCACGCGGTAGTGATATCTGTCACTTGACGCCATTTCATGGTCTTCCCTATTCATTTCTGGGAGCAGCTTACTCATTCTGACGCTCTGTGCGAAAAATATGAATGGCTCAGTTACTGTCTCACTCGACGGATGCCTCAATCGCGCCGAGTCGGAAGGGAGGGAGGAGGAAAAAAACAAGCCACCGTAGTGGATTAATTTCTGCCACCTGAGAGTTGATTAGGCATCCTTAGCATACCTTGTACCGTGTTACCATTAGCGGAATAACGGGAGCCCGCGTGTTTTCAGTGCGCATGCGCAGATCGCCTTGAGGGCTCTAGATGGCGCCAAGTACCCGGCGCGCACGTCTGCCGCATCGAGACCAATCGGCTCGTGCGCAGTGTCGTTAGGGGGCTCCCGGTGCTCCGGACACGGTAACAGTAAGATGATACACGGTATGTTGAATAGCCATATTTACTGTGTTGCTAGCGTTACCGGGGTATCGGGTGCCCGCCCACCTCCAGTGTGCACGCGCTGATTGGCCCCGATGCGGCGCGCTGGGTACCTGGCGCCATCTGGTGCCCTCAAGACGATTTTGCGCATGCTCACTGACAGCGTGCGGGCTACCGGTAATGGTAACACGGTAGGCTAAAGGGGTCTATTAACGTGCATCCACATCGCACAGCACTCGCCACAGCCCGACGTCCTCGAGCAGTTTGGTACCTGAGGTCGCCCACGTAGTGTGTGCTCCAGGCGAACCGGGGCGGAGAGCTGGCCAGGAGATGGACGTAGTTGGCGACTCCGGCCACGTGGTTCGCAGTCTCGAAGGCCGAGTTGCCGCGTCCCAGGATGAGCACCGTCTTGGCCTCGAAGTCGGCGACGTCCGTGGACACGTCCTCGTAGCCCACGGTCATCTCGTGGCCCTCGAAGTACGGCTCGTTGGGCTTGGACATGCCGTTGGCCACGAGCACGTACTTGCACAGGTAGCTGTCGCCGCGCTGGTCCTCGAACTGGAACCGGTGGCCCGTAGGCGTCTCCTTGGGCAGCCGCCGGACGTTGCGGACCTCGGTGTCGAACTGGACGCGCAGGTCGAGCTTTCGCCGGTACTCGTCCAGGTACTTGGCCATAGTGTCAGCCTGCGGGAGAGCCATGCAGGCCGCGTCCGCATGTTGTAAAAGCAATGTAGACCACTGTATATGACGTGAAGATTGATCAGAACGCGGTGGACTTCCCACCAGGGATTTGGAAAGAGCGTACGTGGCCTAGTCAAGCTGTGTTCACATCTTCTTGCCACACGGAGGCCATCAACATTGTGCCAATGTTGAAAACGTGCACTGACATAGCACAGCACACGGGCGCCCTTTGCGGCCGCCGCGGTCAGGTTCGAACACGGCAACTGCGGCTCAGTAGACGAACGCCATAACCACTGAGCCACCGCGGTGGGTATGACAAAGCCTTCGAGTATCATTTAATTTACCCCCTTTTTTTTGCTGTGTCAACTCCACCGTCGACTCTCTGACGTCTCGCGGGAGGGAGCTCACATCAGTGGTGACGTCACGCGCGTGCACTTACATGCGGAAAGTAGTCCCGCGAGAAGTGCTTGAAGAGCAGTGACGGGTCGTCGCTGAGCAGTGAGTTCCAGTCGTGCCTGAGGTTGAACTCCGGGTTCTCCTGACCCGTGTGGACCTTGTTGATGCTGATGAGCTTCCGGTGCTTCGGGTACACGCTGAAGAAGTAACCTGCATCGAAAAAAAAGTCGACTCTGCATGGCATGTACGCTTAACACCTATTAGTGTTTGTAGGCATTGCTGAGCAGATTGAAGAGCATGAAATTTTCTGCTGTGCATTACTAAAGTTCCCGTTTTGCATATAACGAGGGGTACCAGCACCGACCCCATTCTGGTGACCACAAACTGAAGCGGACACTACAGCTTCGCCTTAAGGGTATGACGCGATACCTTCGTTTTTTTGTTTTTTTTTAGAGCGACAGCTGTTAAGGGCTCTTTCTGGTTCCGCTGTGTCGTGATGAAGGTTGGAGTGAAAGGAGAAAGAGTTTTTTCTTTGGGGGGGGGGGGGGGGGGGACTGAAGTTGAAGGGTGGTGGACTCCAGAATGATTTCGGCCACCTCGGTATTGTTAACTTGTGGTGACATCGAACGCACACAGGCGCCTTTTCCGTTTCGAACGCGGCCGCCGCGACTGGGATCGAGTCCGGGTACTCCGGCTCTAGGGTATACGGAGGAAGGAAAACTCGGGAGAGACCGTCGCTATCCGAACTGCACGCCAAAAAGTGTGCCGGAAGTCACGCGCTTTCTCAAGCACTACCGGGAGTCTTTGGCCTACGGCGCAGCCAAAAGCAACGTTAGGAGCAGCGGCGTCGTCTGTTGCACTGCCTGCTGCGCATGCGCGCTGAGACGGCGGCCAAGTAGGGTGGAAGCAAGGGGGAGTCGGCTTCAAAAAATGTGACGTAACCGCCTCTCCTGCGTTCTTGCCTCCATGCTAGGGTGCCTGGATGGGCGAGCGTCGCGGAGGTGCGGGTATCGAGGCACCCAATCCGGCTTAGTAGCCGTACTGCGACGGTTTGTCTTACTCAGATCGGACAGCCGAACCGCTCCGTGAGGGAAAGAGGAGGTGGAAAAGAGGTAGAGAGAAGCGGAATACCTGTCGTGTTGCTCCTCTCGAAGACCCTGTAGTCCCTTCCGGCCTTCTTCAGGAAGTAGGCCATCTGCAGACCCGACGGCCCGGCCCCGATGACGCAGTAGTCGAGCTTCTTCCGGTCGCCTCCCGTGCCGTTCTGCCGTTGTTCCTCGGAACGGGCCAGTGTCAAGCATAGGAACGTCGTTGCCAGGACCGCCACCAGGTGGAGCTGTTGGACAAAGATGGAAATGGCGAATTGTATTAACAACTTACTGCAGAGTAAACAAAAATAAAGGAAAAAAACAGCATAGTGGCAACAACCACTGCCCCGTTTCAAAGGGGATGCTCCTATCTTCCATCCATCCACCACGAGTTGGAGTTGTTTGGGATTGGGAAAAGGCCTGGGCGAAGGGTTTGCTCTCGTTGTTTAGAACTGGGCGTAGCAACACAGCAGGATGACGCAGAAAGGTGAATGGTCAACGGATTTGGCAGCGACAGCTGTACAGGGGACATTCCCTGTCGTAAATGTTGTCGTATGTTTAAAGGAGAAACTCCAGCATGTGGTCATTGAGAATGTTTCCAGGAGAGCCTGAGTCATACGTGGAATGTAAGCAGGAGTGTAGGTATTCTCGAGAATTTACCATATGTGGTGTTGTGGAGCGGCCCTTAGGAAAATTTAATACGCTTTCTATAGGCTGGCTATGGATATTATAAACAAATTCAGGGCTATGCTCTCGGATTCAGGAGGAATGTAACGCTTTATGCTAAAGACGGTGATCCGAAAAAAAAAAGAGAAGGAACGATAGCATTCGTCAGTCTCCGACTGCAGTTAAGCCTTGCCTTAGCTGCTTTTGTCATTCTGATTACACTCTGGTATCATTGCGCTATCTCACGTAAATACTGCTAGCCTAAAGATCACTTGAAACAGATTGAGAAGTTTGCTTTAGCTGTGATAGAAAGTGTGGCTCACAAACAGACAAGTAACAGCAGACTGTTAGTAATATGGAAGTAATTGCTCATTAGCGTCTCCTCAAGCACAGATATACGGGCACAAAGGAAAGCTGTATGCGGCGTTCACAGAAACTTTGTAGTTCGAAAATGTTTCCTGGTCCGGGGTTCGAACCCGGGACCACTGCCTCGCCGGAACATTCGCTGTACTGACTGAGCTAACCGGGACGGCTGGCATATGGTATGGCAAGAGCAAATTGAACAGCAAATCTGTGTTAGTCCAACGTTTCGGGGAATCCCACCAGGCAAAGTAGATTTGTAATAAGGGATTAATTACTCATTAGTTCTTGCGCAGCAGCAGGGCTGCGCAGGAATTTTTCTTTGTAGCCCTGTGCATGCGCTTGCATGGATGTTAATGAATAATTAGTCCAGTGTTACAAATATACTCCAACTTGGGGGATTGCCCTGACCATTAGACCAGGAAACAGTTAGCTGGGGATGGGAAACATTAGTCGTGCATTTTGGTGGAATTTTTTTTTCTTCATGGGAGAGCCTGAAGTCAATACTTTTTCTCAGTTTCTTGCGAAGCCATTCCTTTTTTTTTAGTTCGAAAACACTACTTCACTACCGTCCTGAAAAAGCCGATGGATCTCTGAAGCCTCGACCTTTGACCCTTGAGATGAAATGACTTGGATCGAGTTAATCCCGATGGTGACGCATCGATGCGGTGTGGCCAGGAGAAGGTCACGTGTTACTAAAGTTTAAAAGAAATGTCTTGGAATAAATGTAAGGCAATGTCTAAGCAAGAATCAAGTGAATTAAAAGGACAAGTTTAGGAAATGCTTAGGCGATAGTCAAGCTAATTCGAAATCAAGTGCTTTCGCACGTCATACTCGATTTGACGGTTTTAAAACTCATTTTTTTCTTCCAGGGCGGAGGAAATAAGGGGAGGGCGTAACGGCGAATGAGAACCGAAATTTGATGATGTTCCGAAACTTAGAAGCAAATGAGATTCTGTCAGTAAGACATTTTAAGTTCCCGCGTTGTAGAAACAAAGTTCACTTACCCGTGGTGTCGACACGGCACCTGTCATTTTGGCTTAGTTTCAGGCCACGTCCGTTTGGACCTCGGTTCCAGCGCAACGTCTATCGCCGTCTATGTGTCCTGAAAGTTTGAAAAGCAAAGGAAAACACTAGATGTCGCATTTCGTGCGCAGCGAAGTCTGTTAAATACAGAGCAGCCACATAAATTTAAATATGATTTTGTTAAGACCTGCGTGTTAAAGACCTAAGTACGGCATGTAATGTGCTAACACTGCAGGCAGGTTACTGAATTTCTTTTGCACGGTAATTGGCATGCTGTCTCGGACCATGTCACACGTTTATATGTACGCATGGTAGCATTAGTAGCTTATGAGCCAACAAATATATTCAGTTAAAATCACAACAATGCCACCATAAAGAGTGTTGTAATACTGCTATACTGAGCTGGAGTATTCGCAGATTCAATCCCAGCCTGGACGGCCGCGTTTGAATGGAAAAAAAAAATACTAAAGGCGCCCGTGTGCCGTGCGATGTCAATGCACAGCACACTAAGTTATAAATTCCAAATTAATCCGGAGACCTCCACTATACGGCATCTACCCCCCACAATCTACAATTTGCCAAAAAGAAAAATGAGACACCAGGAAGACCCAATTACAAGCATGAGCTGAGGAGCAGAAATTTACAACAGGGATCGTTACCGGCTTGAGCCATGTACCGCGGGAAAGTACCCGCCGTTTTACGATTACGTCACCTTCTGGAATGACCGCGATGCTGTCTGCTTCGTTTCCGTGCAGACGACTCTCTGGTGCTCGCCAACGGCGCGCAGATCTCCGGAACTTGTTCGCGCCTCCCTTTCGGATTGGATTGGACTGTCAAGTGGGCAGTCAGTGCTTTGTGAGCACGTGATTTGCTTCCTCGTGTCTTATTGGTGGCATGTGCCCCCCCCCCCCCACACACACACACACACACACACTAACACACACAAAGCCCGATCGTCTGGTTATCCTCCCTGTTTTGCGGCTCCCCCTATGGCCGACGACAGCCACTTGTCGTAATCCCGGCCAGTAATCCCCACAGCAAGGGCGCTAATCCTCTCCACCTTACTGCTTGGCGTCCGTTAAGGAGGTTGAGACCTGGATCACCGTCGTTTAGAGCGAAAGCTCAGGAACTCGGCCCTGAATAACTAAAGCATCTGTACCCGTCCTTTCGGAGGAGGTTTGTCTTCTGCT
Source organism: Amblyomma americanum (assembly GCF_052857255.1). Classification (NCBI taxonomy): domain Eukaryota; kingdom Metazoa; phylum Arthropoda; class Arachnida; order Ixodida; family Ixodidae; genus Amblyomma; species Amblyomma americanum. The sequence goes on from NC_135504.1 coordinate 18,150,823, forward strand.
CGCTGCATGCTTGACTTTGGTTATCCCCCAGAGATAGCCTGCATGCATGGGTGGTGCTCAGCCCACAGTGGCGATAACTCACGCCAGTCTGCTAGCGATACGTACGCCGTCGATTTTCTACCGCGATGCGCTGCCTGCTTCATCCGCCGTGTTGGCGTGCTGAGATGATACGGTTTTGCTTTTTTTCGCAGCCTCCAGTAAAGAACCTTTGCATTGTTTGCGGAGGAGGCTCGAAATACAGCTATTCGGACTGTTACGAACGCGCTGAGAACACTCGTGCTATCGCTTGCTCAGTGCTTGTACAGCTATAGTGTGCAAATTGTTAGCATTGCAGCGAGCAGTGCGACCGTGCGCGCGCTTCTAAAGGCCTGCTCGCGGGGCCCGCTGTTCTTCTGGCACATTGAAAAGCGAAGTGTATGAACTGAGCGATGTCAATCCGTAATCGCTGCAAATTAAAATTCAAAATGACCGCCTTTGTTGCTAGCCGCGCCATCTAGTAAAAATTTTTGGAACCATTATCAAGCAGCCTTCTTTATGGAGAGTCAGGCGGCGCTGTCTTTTGACATAGCAATCAAGGTCTCTAAACCGCGTGTGTAACGACTTTCTCTGCGGATCAGATTAGCATAGCAGATGTCGACAATTCGCAGTTTTGTCCGTCAACCATGTCCACTGCGTTAAGATAAGCTAGGGGTTGTTACTGTCGTCCCTAGAATACCAGGGACTGCAATTGTTACTACGTGCGGGTTGGACGGAAACAGCCCCGTGAATCTGGTTCTAGCTGGTCAGGCTAGTTTGGGGAACAATTCCCAGTTGATAGCAGATGGAATCAAGCGGGAAATGTTCCTGGAGAAGTTTGACCAGTTAGGAATTTACCAGTGCGCAAAGACAGAACCGATGACCTGGCGTTATTAAGACATTCGCACAAGGCTAATGTAGTCAGGGTGCTTTGACTGGAATGCGAGAGAATCCGCGACTGTTCCCAGCCTAATTTTATAGATATCCTGAATCCGAAACATTTATTGTATTGAATTGTGCAGGCTGTGAAACTACAAAAAGAACTACGGAGGGCGCATTAGAGGCCCTGAAATGATTTCTATATGGGCATATCCTATAGTGCAACAAATCTGTAGAGGTTGTCTTTGTGGGTTTTCTAGTTAAATTTGAAATCTCTGGGTGGACCTTGTAATTTAGAAATAATTTTTAAAAATCGCCGCTCGCGGTAGCTCGCAACCGATTAGGGCGACATCTCACCGTTCATCTCCTATCCCGATGACGTCAGTGGGTAGTCTGGGATCTGGGCGAGCATTTCAAGGTCCGCGTAAGACTGCTTACGAGCTTTCGTAGCAAAAGCATTATTTTTGAAATTTATATATTCTCCTTCCTTTCTAATAGCACACCTCATTAGCATACTGTTGTAAGGCAACGCATACACTAGGTTCAGCTTTGTTCGCCAAGAAGCAATGCGGTTTTGTGCCCTATGTGTTACATGCTCGCCTTGCAGTCTAAAGGTCCTCAGTTTAATTCCCTGCACCTTCAGATGACGTCAAAGTCTGTAGACTCTCTGTTGACAAACCCTAGAGAACAGTTTATAGGCGATACCAGTCCTATAAACAATCTATAGATTTATGGCCATACACTATCAGTAGACTTTTGTCTGTATACAGTCTATAGACTATGAATATACAAAAAATATCTATAGGAAGTCACTAGAGTCTGTTAAAAGTCTATAGACTGTGTATAGAACATTTTTTAAGGGAGGATTCCCGATAAGCGTCCCCCATTCATCTGGAACGTGATTTAATTCCGTTTCTATCGCTACTTATACGGGTGGTCAAAGAGCATATTTTAGAGAACAGAGAATTTTATACCACGAATGGTGACGTCTCGGCTTAACTTTGACCTAAAGTGTCGCTATACAGCGGGGCAATTTTTGGGTAAGTAAAGAAGCGCTGGACCTGCCAGTAGCCAGCAACAGTTCCAGCTCATCCGTCATCCAGCGAACTCAGTTATGTATATCTGTGAACCAGATTTGCTTTAGTCTATTCTGATCGCTTTCACGAGTTGCAGCAGTCGTTCGAAAACTTCATCGGGCGCAGCTGGCCGGTCTGGTACAGCTATATGACATGAACATGTGATGACATGAACAATCGACGTTGTCCCCTGGTTGAACACTTTTAGTATATGCAAAATTACAGGACTGCACTTAGGTCTGCTTAAGAGGGGAAATGCGAGCGCCTTTCCCTTTCCTCTCATTCTCCTTCCATTTCTCAGTTTTTTTTTTAATTTTTATTATTTGAAGTCTTGTTGTTTTATTTTTATTTAATCTTTATTTTTCATTTCTTTTGTGTTTTGTTTTTAGTTTCATTATTGCTTGTTCCTTTTTAATCTTTTTCTTTACACTAAGCAAGCCTTTCATGCATTTACATCGTTGTTCATCGAATCAGTCGCACAAAACCTGCTTCAAACACGGCACGTTAAACATCCCCAGGTGGTCGAAATTATTCCGGAGCCCTCCACTACGGCACCTCCTTCTTCCCTTCTTCTTTCACTCCCTCCCTTGTCCCTTCCCTTACGGCGCGGTTCAGGTGTCCAACGATATATGAGACAGATACTGCGCCATTTCCTTTCCCCCAATACCAATTATTATTATTAACACGGCATTTTTTTTCATTAATTCAATGTGATTAACTAACTCATTACAGTTCATGAACCGAACTTTCCCCATTTCAAGATCTACTCACGCACTACCTGACGCGATCAAACTTTTGCACACTTATCTCCACAGAACAACGTAATCGTGCGGACAGAATTTGCGGATACTTTTTGCTGACTCGGCATAACCGTATAATGCTTTCGCATTATTAACTCTGGGCGTAATTCTGATAAAGATAGTTATGTGCGCAAAAATGTGTAACTGAAAAGAGAAAGACGTGCTTTCATTAGCGCACAATCGATCAACCGCCCGGCGCTTATCGGCCATCCAGTATCGGCGCTATAGCATTGCTCGACAGACAAACACTCACACACCCTGAAGAAAACAAGGTAGTCAAGAGATCGAAATAAGGATGCGTCCGTCCCGCTATCGTGTTTTCGAGGTAGCGTTGCTCATAAAATTTGACCGATAGTCTGCTGTCACCGCATTGTCCTGCGTGCAGTTTTGCTTTCGGATCCGCCCGCGCGGCAGCAAAAAAAAAAAAAAAACATCTTACGCCATCGCAGCAAAAGATCTCTTGGGGCGCTTTCGTAGGTCGAGCAGACCTCAGTTTATTGTGTTTTAACGCGATAGCATTTAGGTTGACGTGTTGTAAAAACCACCCGGGTTCTCCGCAACGAAATTACCTGATTGGTCGAGAGGATCATGTCATCAGCACCGCCGCCAAATTTGAAAATCTGACCCGGCGCGGTGGCTCAATTGTTAGGGCGCTCGTCTACTGAGCCGGAGCACCCGGATTCGAACCCGACCGCAGCGGCTGCGTTTTTATGGAGGAAAAACGCTAAGGCGCCCGTGTGCTGTGTGATGTCAGTGCACGTTTAAGATCCCCAGGTGGTGGAAATTATTCCGGAGACCTCCACTATACGGCACCTCTTTCTTCCTTTCTTCTCTCGGTCCATCCTTTATTCCTTCCCTTACGGCGCGGTTCGGGTCTCCACCGAGATACGCGAGACAGTTACTGGGCCATTTCCTTTCCCCAAAAACCAATTTTCAATTTTTCAATCTTTTTTGCTAGGATGTTTGAGTACTTTCCTTTGGATTATCCTATGAAACTATATACTAACTCGACCAAATATTACCTTAACCCGCTAATTCAATCCACCCACTAATTTCCTCTAATCCACCCGCTAATTCCCCTTAATTTACCCACCAATACATCTAAATTCATTTTGTGGTGTACGGCCCACATACGTAATTTGGGGGCCCCTTGGAATATTTGGAGCTGGGCCCAACTTCGAAATGTTTTGAAGGGTAAAACCTCGCATGGGCAAACAGCGCAGCGCTCAGTCTGTTGAACTCCCTTGATTCGAGCCGCCGGTTTAATTCAAACTTTCCACCATTTGCTCCCGCCACTACCAGCTGTGTTAAAAAGACTCCCATTAATCAAAACTCCGCGTTATTTGAAGAAACTTCTTGTCCCTTTCGAATTGCCGAGGCGACCCTATATGGTCTTTAATATGCGGAGGCTGCACATTGGAGGAGGCTGCACATTGGCTATCTGAGACGCCGTATAGGTATAGTGGAGGGCTCCGGAGCAGTTACGACCACCTGGCGTTCTTTAACGCGCGCTGAAGTACTGCACGGCACTGGAGTCCTTGCAGTCGGGTGCACAGCGCCCGAATGCTTTTAAACACGCGTACACATTCGCAGTCTTGGTAACAAGTATTCGTGCCATAGCTGTAGGGTTCGCTTCAGAACCGTATAGTCGGGCACGAAGGTCAGCCCCGGAGGCAGAAAAGCACGGACGGGTAAAGAAAATTTGAAATTGGTTGTTTTGGGAAAGGAAATGGCGCAGTATCTGTCACATTTCGGCGGACACCTGAACCGCGCTGCAAGAGAAGGGATAAAGGAGGGAGTGAAAGAAGAAATGAAGACAGAGGTGCCATAGTGGAGGGTTCCGGAATAATTTCGACCACCTGGGGATCTTTAACGTGCGCTGACATCGCACAGCACACGGGCGCCTTAGCGTTTTTCCTCCATAAAAACGCAGCCGCCGCGGTCGGGTTCGAACCCGGGAACTCCGGATCAGTAGTCGAGCGCCCTAACCACTGAGCCACCGCGGCGGGTGTAAAGAAAAGAGCCTCCCTTCCTTTACGAATATTCAGAACTTGGAATATAGTTTTGTAATTAATCAACTACATGGCTGCGAAGGAAACCTTGTGTTCTGATAAGTTTTAATTAATCAAAGCTGCACAGTGCACTTTCCGGAGCCTGCGGGTTTGAAAGACGTGAGATAAAGTAAAAGGTATAACGGGCCATACTCACACCCAGCGTCGACAGTGCCCTTGCAGTGCTGTATACGCCAACGAAGTATAGAGCACTCGTGCTTTTATAAGCGGAGCACCGAATAACATTGTCTCTCACAGAGGGAGGGGAGAGGGGATTCAGCAAGGCGGAGGCTTGCGGGGCTATCTCGTTGCTATGGGTGCAGTGGGGGAGCATCCGCAGGCGAGGTATGTTCCGTTCCTAGACAGTACGGCAACGGCAGGAGCTCGCCCGCTGACCATACAGAAAGTGCAAGGACCTGAATGGTAGTGTATGCATCGGCACATGCAAGTTCGATATTATGCAGTATAGTTAAACTGGCGGCCAGCGTGAGCCCTTTTGCCGCAGCGTGTAATAATAATAATAATAATAATAATAATAATAATTGGTTTTTAAGGAAAGGAAATGGCACATTATATGTCTTATATGTCGGTGGACACCTGAACCGCGCCGTAAGGGAAGGGATAGAGGGAGTGAAAGAAGAAAGAGGTGCCGTAGTGGAAGGCTCCGGAATAATTTCGACCTCCTGGGGATCTTTAACGTGCACTGACATCGCACAGCACACAGGCGCCTTAGCGTTTTGCCTCCATTGAAACGCAGCCGCCGCGGTCGGGTTCGAACCCGGGAACTCCGGATCAGTAGCCGAGCGCCTTAACCATTGAGCCACCGCGGCGGGTCAGCGGCGTGTAATTGTTGCGAATTTGAGAAAGCGGATTCGCCACCCCTGTCCGCAATACACTGCCCGACTTACCCGCCGCGGTGGCTCAGTGGTTAGCGCGCTCGGCTACTGATCCGGAGTACCCGGGTTCGAACCCGACCGTGCCGGATGCGAAACGCAAAGGCGCCCGTGTGCTGTGCGATGTCAGTACACGTTAAATATCCCCAGGTGGTCGGAATTATTCCGGAGCCCTCCACTACGGCACCTCTTTCTTCTTTTTCTTCTATCAGTCCCTTTATCCCTTCCCTTACGGCGCCGTTCAGGTGTCCCGCCGATATGTGAGGCAGATACTGCGCCATTTCCTTTCCACCAAAACCAATTTTCATTTTTCTTATTCGAGTCCGTACTGTATTAAGCGCTTGAGTGTGGGGCGGATGGTGCCGCGGGTGTCAAATCACTATTACGACCCAGGTTAGCAGGGACGTGGAAGGTACAGACAATGTCGGCATCGGTTTCTTCTGTTCCTCTGTATATATTTTTATCCGTCTGCGCTGTAACCGTTCATGGTTCCTGTTTTCCCTAGTTCGTTCTGGTGGCTTTCCACCATTGCTGGCTGCGGCTTGTGACGTCACAGCTGAGATCTAAGCGTGGAATGTCATTAGCCGCCTCCGTCACCTTGAAGACGGAACTGGCCAATGGAAGCAACAAAAGAAAAAGGAATTACCGGAGGGATCCGTCACAAGACAGGGCCCCTGTACTCCCTTACAAAAATTTCTTTAGACAGTCTATAGACTGTCCATAGACTTCTGTCTATAAAGTCTGTCGACTCTCTATAGACAAGCCCTAGCGAACAGACTATAGGCAATACAAATCTTATGCACAGTATATAGACAATCTATAGATTTATGGCCTTACACTTTTAGTAGACTTTTGTCTATAGACAGTCTATAGACTATGAATAGACAAAAATAAATACCTATAGACAGGCAGTAGAGTATATAAGAAGTCTATAGACTGTCTATAGACCATTTTTATAAGGCCCATGGCGCCCTCGCTTCGTTCATCGACGCCATACCTGGCCTTGACGCGATCCGACCTGCCGTCTTTGTCGAAAATATATCATATTATAATTGGTTTTTGGGGAAAGGATATGACGCAGTATCTGGCTCATACATCGTTGGACACCCGAACCGCGTCGTAAGGGAAGGGATAAAGGAGGTAGTGAAAGAAGAAAGGAAGAAAGGGGTGCCGTAGTGGAGGGCACTGGAATAATTTCGACCACCTGGGGATCTTTAACGTGCACTGACATCGCACAGCACACGGGCGCCTTTGCGTTTTTCCTCCATAAAAACGCAGCGAAGGGGTTTGTGTCTTCGCGGTGGACCTTTTGTAGCGCCTGTACAAGTCCTAAGATCAGGAGCGGGGGAGAAATGGAAACTGATCGTGCACGAGGAAAGGAAAGCAGTGGCGCCGTTCCTTCAAGCGCCATTGAGCCTCTTCAGGGCTGTGCTGTAGAAGGCTCGGAACGGAACCCGTGTGTTGGGAGCGGTGATTAAGTTGTGCCTCGCTCGTCAGCCCGTGGGCCAGCCATTGCCTCGATTACCGGCGTGACCTGCTGCACCCACTCGTGCGGATGCCGGTCTCTCGCAGCACCTATCTGCACGCCTCTTCGATAGGGTGAGCTGTGCTGTAGCGCCTGGGTGGTCCCTTTAGGTCAAGCGAGCTTCAACTCTATTATTATATATAATTGGTTTTTGGGGAAAGGAAATGGCGCAGTATCTGTCTCATATATCGGAGGACACCTGAACCGCGACGTAATGGAAGCGATAAAGGAAGGAGTGAAAGAAGAAAGAGGTGCCGTAGTGGAGGGCTCCGGAATAATTTCGACCGGGATCTTTAACGTGCACTGACATCGCACAGCACACGGGCGCCTTAGCGTTTTGCCTCCATCGAAACGCAGCCGCCGCGGTCGGGTTCGAACCCGGGAACTCCGGATCAGTAGCCGAGCGCTCTAACCACTGAGCCACCGCGGCGGGTAAACTTCAACTCTGCGTGTCAAGTCGCATGTATGTCGGTATGCATACCAATTGATCGTCTCTCCAGGCAAAAAGCGTGAGATTCAAAGGCAAGCGCGTTTCATCGCCACGTGCAACATCTCAAAACATTATTTCTCGACTAGCAAGCGGACAGCCGCAAGCCGCAGGCTTGCGCATGGTCTTTCGACGTGCTACGTTAACGAACATGGCGGACTCCAGGCGTGAACCTCACGGAGCTGTAGTCAGAGCGCAGGGTCTGACGAAGATTTGGCACCCGCTCCAGCACAAATGACGTCATCGTCGTACTGGCCAATGACACTGTTGGTGGGGGGATCCAACACCCTGCCCCCCCCCCCCCCCCGCCCGGTTTAGTATCTCTCATGTTTTTCTTTTTTGTGTCGCGTGTTCAAAGCGCCGTTCATACCGAACAATTCTAGACAAAGGCATTTTTGAACAGAAAAGTTTTGAACGTAGTTTTTTTTTTCATATGTTATATTTCACTAAAACAATCAATATATCCGCAGATCTCCCGTCGGCAGGCTTGAATTTCTTGCGATTAATGTTTTTTGCTGTCGTGAAAAGAGTTTCCCGCATTTTTTCTGCGGAAGTCTTAATTGCTCGTGAGAGTGATGGAAACGCTCTAAAAGAACGATTTTGCTGCTCATCAGAAGTCTGAATCATTAAAGGATTATTTCTATAACGATAGCATACAATATCATATTACCCGACAGAGACCCACTGATATCTGATGGAACCTCAAAACTTGAGGAAATAACAGTAACTGAACCTGGCGTCCTGTCCTTGTTGCTTGCCATGGATGTCAAAAAGGCCAGTGGTTCAGACAATATTACAAATCCTTTCCTTAGAAGGTACGCAATATGGATATGCAGATACCTTAGGCTTATGAGAAATCACTTAAACTAGTGAATTACCACGCGACTGGAAAATAACTAAAATAATTCCTCTTCATAAGAGTGCAAGTTATGACAACCCTTATAATTATCGCCCCATTTCTATCACTTCTGCATCTTGTAAAATTTTTGAACACATTATTCTGAAACATATCGTGACTTACGTGGAAGTAAGTAATTTCATTTGCAGCAGCCAACACGTTTTCCGTAAAGGCTTGTCAACTACAACGCAATTAATTGAAACCATTCATGACCTCGCCTTAACTATCGACAATCGTGGGCAGACAGACATTTTATTTCTCGATCTATCCAAAGCATTTGGCAGAGTATCGCACCCAAAAATGTTTCACAAACTACACATATTGTTTGGTTCTGGGAATATAACACAATGGCTTCAGGCTTATCTGACAAATCGATTCCAGTTCGTTGAATATGAAGGGCAACGTTCGGGATGTGCTCAAGTAGTGTCCGGCGTGCCTCAAGGCACAGTATTAGCTCCATTTCTTTTTCTTATCTTCATAAACGACCGACGTGGCAGACAACATCGACGGTACGGTCCGTATGTTCGCAGACGGCTGTATCATTTACAAAGAAATTAGTAACTATGAAGATCAATTAATTCTTAACAACTCACTAGTGCAAGTTTCCGAATGGTGCAAACACTGGCAGATGACGCTTAACTTAGATAAAACTGTCTCTCTGACAGTAACCAGGAACAAAAAATTCTCTAATATTTACTTATGGCAAATTGAGAACCAGAAACTAAATAAAGTTGAAGAACATAAGTACTTAGGAATTTTGATCTCATCGGATTTGAAATGGAATAGGCATGTATCGTATATAGGTAACATCTAAGGCACTTACTGCGCTCTATTCGTTGAAGCTGCTGCACCTGACACCAAATTATTAGCGTATACCTCACTTGTTCGTTCAGCACTAGGATATAGCATAATTTGTTGGTTTCAGTCGACTAACCACAGCATTCATCAATTAGAAAGCGTTCAGCGAAAGGCCATTAGGTTCATCTATAACAAGTACCGTCGTAGCGATTCCACTACAGCACTGTTACGCAAAGCTGGTCTTTCAACAATACAAAATAGGGCCAAATTCTTGCGGTTAAAGTTTCTTTTTCTACTTTTAAATGATGCTTTCAAAATAAATAAAAAATAAGTACTTGTCATTTTCTAAATCATTAAACTACATTACCGAGTACAGATTTCATAGTGACACATTGCCCCGCCGCGGTGGCTCGGTGGTTAGGGCGCTCGACTACTGATCCGGAGTTCCCGGGTTCGAACCCGACCGCGGCGGCTGCGTTTTTATGGAGGAAAAACGCTAAGGCGCCCGTGTGCTGTGCGATGTCAGTGCACGTTAAAGATCCCCAGGTGGTCGAAATTATTTCGGAGCCCTCCACTACGGCACCTCTTCTTCCTTTCTTCTTTCACTCCCTCCCTTATCCCTTCCCTTACGGCGCGGTTCAGGTGTCCAAAGATATATGAGACAGATACTGCGCCATTTCCTTTCCCCAAAAACCAATTATAATTATATAGTGACACATTCAAATCTTCGTTCTTTCCACAATTAAGCCATCCGAGATTGGAATGCGTTGCCGAATGATGCGGTCACCTGTAATTCGTTTGATGCTTTTTTGGAAGGATTGTCAAATCTTGAATCGGAATAAGTGCACTGTTTTGGAAATGTTTGTTAATGTTTGTTTTTATTTTGTTTTCTGCGCACATGATTTATCGGATTGTATAGCATTGCCTTAATGTTCCTTTCTTTCAAGTTATTTTGCAAGCAATTATTGCTATTTTCATTCCTGCACTAACCTGACCGTAAACGTTTTTTTTATGTGTGTGTGTAATTTATCCCTGTCCTGCGAAAGCATCCACAATGAGGCTAGCAGTATGTTGTAAATAAATAAAAATATATAAATAAATATTCAATTTTTTTATCCAAGAATGTTGGACATATTCTCGTCTTCTGTTCAAATCACGAACCAACCAGTTCGACTTAACCCCTCCTTCACCCTGGCAGTATTTATAACACTGCCCAGTGGGTACCCGAGTTTTCCGCCGTTTGAACGAGCTAAACGAATTCTACGAAATACCTCTCGTGTCGCCATCGCTGTTATGCATATAATGATAATTTTTCCTGCAAGAGTATAATGGCGAACTTTTACGCGGCGACCACGAGTAGCCTTTCGCGAATCCATGCATGCACCACCTACTGTACAACGCCTGTCGCGTGGAAGCGGTCAGCGTCGCGTAGCGTCGAGAACATTCGGGAAGGAATCGATTCTGCTGCTGCGCGCCGCCGCGCTGGGCGTACACTGGCGCAAAACCGGAATAGAGAGCCCTGGCAGCGCAGAGCATCGGCTCAATGTTGGAAATGTGCTGGCAAATACCGGTCCTACAAAGGGCCAGCCTTCAATTGCCAACACATTTACAAAGAACGATGACCATGCAACGACCTCCTCATAAGTGAAGCCCTTTGCTTTCGAGTTCTTATCATGTTTTCGTTTTTACATCCATGTTTTTCTTTCAGAAAATACCCGGAGTCCTCCGGGCAATTTCTTAATCACAGGTCTGTGTGCCCAGGAACACTTACAGTTTGGTCAAGCTGTTTAAATCTGCAAAGAAAATAACAAAATTAAAAAAGGAAATAAGCAATTAAAATAAAGAAAGGAACCGAAGTTGATGCGAGCCCGGAAAACGCTGGTATTATCTTCATTAGTTTTTGCGTGTACAACCCCTCGCGCCGCAACGGGCCAGATTTGCCTCTGAGAGTTCCGCTAAACACTAGGAAGCCGAGCGTACCGCCGCCCTTGCCTCGACATTAGTTTATTCACGCCGTGGCCTCCGCGATCAAGCGAAACGACGCGCTGTAAGTGGCGATCGCGGAGGCCACATCGCCACGTTCGCTCACGGCCAGTCTCGAGGTAGAGCGCGCGCGCTCTCTCTCGAGACAAGGCCGTGGTGTTGTACAGAGCAGTTCTGTCTGTGCCTTACAGGTGGCGCCACAAGGGCCGTCGCCATCTCGGCTCTTGTGCGTCGCGAACTGCTGTTCAGCAGCTTGTGCCACAAGTCAAGCGCGTTTTGCGCAGGTAACTAAATTGCAAGGTGGCCCGCGATCTCGTCGTGCGTTGTTTGCTCTCTACTTGCAGCGCATAAGTGAATAAAATAACAAACAATGCTTTGCATTGCACGCGGCAGAGACTTGGAGCCATGGGATCAAAGAATAATAATTATAAAGAATATATCGCCTTGTCAGGTGGTGCGCGCAATCAAAAATTTAAAAAAAAAGGTAAAGCATCGTTCCGCGTCTTCGAAATAGCTTCAGCAGCAACGGGCCAGCTTCGATTTGTCCGCAGTGTTCCTTTAATGTTTACCGCGATCGAACTTGCTCGCCTGTCCACCAGTTACCTTTCTCAGGCTCACATTCCACCCATGCCCCAGTGCCCTTCAGGTCCTTGGCCTCCCACATACATGTCTGCAACCTTCGTGTCGCCATTCCCCGCAACTACATTGTCTCCTATCTTTCACTCGACACGCAGGTAGGTCCAAGCTGCCTACCACACCTCTGCACAGTCACACTGCAATACACACCGGCGCTTCAATGCAGGAATCTCCAGGTTCTGCAGCTCAGTTCATACAATGCCCTTTGACTCCTAACCCCCTTTCTTCTACCAGTAGCCCCTAATTCGACCTGCACCACCTTGGAGATCATCTCGACTGTACATGCAGTCCAGAAGTTCGTTCACTTGGATTGCCACCTTGCCCCGACTCAGCAGTACATCGTGTGCACTGAGTCCCAAGCCGCCCTCCGTGCTTTCAAAATCGAAGCATAAACCCCGCTTCTGGACGTGAAACTTCGTGCAGTCACGTTAAGGTGCACCCCAATGACGCATTCAGGGATCGCTGGAAATGAGCTAGCTGTGGAATATGCTCGCCCTCGAGACTCTTAACCAGGCTCTGGTGATCCACTGGGCCAGCCCAGCACTGTGTGACGAGGGTCTTGTGATCACGAAAGCCATATCGCAGTGCTACCTCCAGTTCAGGTACGAGCTCGCCACTATCGCTACCCCATACCCCCTTTTATACTCCAGGCTCGTATCCTTCGTAAAATCAAGGCCAGCATACTCGTTACTCCAGCAAGACTTTTTTTTTTAATGCGGATTCTGCTTTGACCCCTCCTACATCAGTTTTCCTGATCTCTATGCTGATATTCCACACTGTCTCTTCTCCTATCATGTCCCAATCCCTTTTTACATCTCCTGTCCTCTCCATGCATACCTAGCTGGCTGCAGCTTCTCGCGAAGATCAGCTTGGCCTGCTGTGGCAAGTGAAGCTCATTTTGAGCAGTTGATTTTTTCTGCTCTTAAATAAAATTCGTTACTACTACTACTACTACTAATACTACTTTTTTCTCAAATTCCTTTACACACACACGTGTAGACAGAGAAAGACGTAATGAGACGTTATAAGAAAGACGATTTAAGTAATAAAACTCATACCCAGTACGCCTGCCAGCTATTTATTCCAAAAACATAGCCTTGGGATGGCTCAGTAGTTGGAAAAAAGTTTTTTTTTTTATCGGAATGAGCAACCGAAAGCCTGTTGGCTCAACGGATGGAGCGCAGATGTTTGACGACCTAAATTCATGCATCCAACTGAGGCGCACATGTGGGACCAGAAATAAGCCGCGCACCTGTCGCCGAATGTTGCGGATGCTGACAATATTTTTACTCGCTTGTTGACGTTAGACGAAAGCGAACATTCATTAGCCTCACTGAGCCGGAAAATGTTCGTTTCAAGCAGCACGACAGCGAAAGAAACAGTTGCCATTCATGCCGCAGTAATGAGCGAGAGCAGCGTTTGAACTTGGCGCGCTCGCCTCTAGAATGTTCGCGACGGCTCCCGAAGGAACGCGCCGGAGGCGACCGGGGAAGCGAAACAGCGAGGCATTTCGAGAGCTTCTAGAAGTTTCTCGTTCTATTTTTCACGCCGCGATGGCGCTGCAAGTTTGCCAGCATTGTTCTGATTCGTCGTTTGAAATGATGACGTTTTGCCACAGTTGTTGGTGATTGGTCGTTCGAAAGCATGACGCGAGACACGTCACGTGCGCGGCTTCCCCCCTTTTCTCTTCTCTGCCTTTCTGCGTGTAGGTGGGAGACCGTTGCAAGTTTTTTGCGCTGTGGGGGTAGCCGATAAATATGAGCTACAGACGCGTGCCGTTTCAGTTTAATCCCGACCGAAGCTCGGACGAGAGACGATCGGAGATACTGCGAAGATTCGGGTTTCAGCCCGAAGAGGATAACATGTTCTACGAGACCAATCCTCCCTCTTGGTCGTCGGACTGGGCCGGCAGATTCCACAGGGTAAGCAACGCAGTGTGCGAACACGATCTCTCCCGGGGGGTATTGCGCAACGTGTGACAACGCATTTCGCGCCTAGCAGCTGGATTTACCGGTCTTGGCGACCGCATCTGCGGTCGATAGCTCTCAGTTAAGCGGTGCTTTTCGCGTTGTCAAACGGCATCGATCCCGATTCACATCCGCTCTGTTATAAATGGGTCAGCAGCGGTAAAGGTTCAGCTTCGGGCGAGCCAACGCATGTCGGCCGGGCTTCGTGATTGGCTTGGCTACGAGAGTCCGCATCGATTTGGCCCCGCGCTGCGTCGTCGTCTGCCTGACGACGCCCGCTTTCGTTGATCCGTTCGTCTTCCTCATTAATCCGGTTTTTCTGCTCGCTGGCTTGGAGCGTGGTCATCGCCTTTCGAGCTGAGCGCATTAGAAACCAGTCTCCGCCGAAGGGTTCGTGCGGAGCCACGCACCGTGCAGTGGTCTCCCGCGAGCAACCTTCAGGCAGCTGTGTGGCCAAAGACCTTGAACGCTCGGCAGAGCGGCAGTGCGGTTTAAGCTAAACAAACAAAAACTCTAGCGGTGCTGCTCGCTTAGCGCTCTGCCGGAAAGGAGAGGGGGGGAAAATTAGAGGTAACAACGGATTCTGAGCTTGTGTGAGGGAGGCGCTTGCTTTTGGCGGCGCTTTCTGTAGTGCTTGTCGCGTTTTTATCTCCTTCGGCAGCCGCAGCACGCGCGGGGAATTTTTTGCTTCGAAATATATTTAGACGCCGGCGGTCAGTGGGGGTTGCTATTTTGCGTGGCGAAGGGAGCTGCTCCCTCCCGCAGAGATGGTGCGACGTCACGGGCGCATGCCGTTTGACAGGCGGAAACGTCACGCCCAAAAGAAAAAGCTAGACAGTTGAAAAAAAAAAAACTGGGCCGAAGTGCGAGGTTTTAAAAGAACGCGACGAAACACTTGCTTCTTTTTCGCTTGTGTTCACTGGGAGCTAGGTCGCGGGGGTCTTTTTGACGTTAGCGTTCGTAGGTCGGACCTGCTGGCAGCCAGGCGTAGCTTGCAAATGGCCAGTCGCAAGCGAAAGTCCCAGGTGCCGAGATTTTCGTTCATGGGCAGCAATGTGTGGGAGCGAACTGATTTTCTTCATAGGCCTTGACCTTGTTAATTTCTGGTATCCAAGCGGCTTTCAGAGGCCGGTTTTATGGAAAGCAAAATACGCTGATCGCCTGCTGTGCTGCTTGTGTAAAAAAAGTAGGATAGGTGGTGCAGACATTAGCCTTATTTACATAACGGTGCTCTGAAACCATGCTTGGAGATAGCTTCCTCTGACGAATGCTGCCATTGTAGTTCTCGTGCTGGATTTCTAGTCAGTCGGTGGGAAGGTGTTCAGTTCGCACGGTGTCTTTGTCGTCTTAGTGCTGTTGGCCCGAGTG
Source organism: Amblyomma americanum (assembly GCF_052857255.1). Lineage (NCBI taxonomy): Eukaryota > Metazoa > Arthropoda > Arachnida > Ixodida > Ixodidae > Amblyomma > Amblyomma americanum. The sequence continues at coordinate 18,166,199 of NC_135504.1, forward strand.
CCCATTGCCTTACCTCCGCTATTTTTGTCTCATGCAGCCCGCCTTCTACGACGACCCTGAATGGCGCAACACCGGCTCCGTGTTCGGCAATTCCGGCTCCATGCCCGGATCGCCACAGTCGCGGATGCGACGCGGCTGGACTTCCGACCTGGACGAAGGCGGCGTGCCCATCAAGGTGGTCCACGAGGGCGCCTCCTCCTCACGCGGTGGTGACGAAGGCGATGCTGCGTCGGAGACGTCGTCCCAGGGCAGCCGGTCCAGCTGTTCCAGTGGAGGGCGGGGCAACGGCGCCACCAACGGGGCTTCGTGCTCCAAGCCCCGCCACGAACCGAGAGTGCACCATATCCCCATCATGGTGGAACCACGCACGGGATCGAGCAGCTCTGGATATGCGTCCGACGGAGAAATCAAGCCAAGCCACGCCAGGAGGGCATATGCCCAAGCTGTCCCGAAAGACCACGCAGCAGCAGCTTCTGCACCCACCGGAGAAGCCAGAAATGTTCACACTGTACCCATCGAGGTGGATGGATATGTACCTCGGAGAAGTGCATCCCGCGATCACTATGATGAGGACATGTCTGGAGATTCAGAGAATGTGCGGACAGTCCCCATTCAAATGGACTGTGGTGACGAAGCAATGGCCAGGTGTAAGGTCGACGACCCGATGGACGAACAGGCAGCGGGGAAGAGCTGGGCACACACCTTCCCGAGGCAGAAGTGCCAACAGTCTTCTAGGAATACTCCGACAGCTACCAAGTCATCTTCCGGAGGCAAGCTGGGCCCACAAGCCACCACGCCTACAAAGCAAGGCTCAGAGCCACCCCCTCAGCAGCAGCAGAAGCAACAGACTACAGCAGAAGAGCAGATTCGGAGGATCAGCTTAGAGCTCGCTGACCTTCGGCAGCAGGTGCTCAACTTCAGCGGCAAGCCTGGCGACAAGCAGTACAAGTTCCTCGATGAGATGCTGACGCGACTCATGATCAAGCTCGACTCTGTCGACCCAGCAGGAAAGGACGACGTGCGGAAGATGCGCAAGGCAATGGTTAAGGAGGTGCAGTCAGTGATAAACCTGCTTGAAGGGAAGCCTCCGACAGATGCACTTGTCGAATTCGTGCCTCAAGAAGTTGCGGAGGCGCAAGAGGCCGAGCAGCCTGGTGAAATGAGTCAGGACGGTGATGACGGAGGCAGTGAAAGAGATGGTGGTGCTGCTGCCAATTCTGCAAGTGTTGGTGATGTGCCAGCAAAGTCTGAGCAGGTCGGCACCAACAACACACCTGAACATGCTCCTGCCACCGATTCCCAGAAGATCGGCAGCAAGGACGAGACTCCGATGGAAGTTGAAGCGACCGTGACATCGGAAGCCCAGCCGTCACAAACTGTTGACATGGCCCCACTGGCAAGTGGTGGTGCAGAAGAAACAGCAGCGCCAGAACTGCCCGCTGTCCCAATGCCTGTGGACATCGACTCCTCACTTGCTGCTTCTGGCACAAACCAAGTAGAAGAACCTAATGCAGGATCCGCCAGTCCCTTCAATGAACAGAACCTCTCATCACTAGATAACAACAACAGTGTAGGAGAGGCTACACATATTGAGGACAGCATCCCTACTGAGCACACTGGCACGGACCTGTGAAAGACTTTTCTTTTTGAGTCGCGTCTCAGTATTGCAGTTAAAGTTCTGTGAAAAAAAAAAGGGACTGAACACCAGTGGCCAGAACACCTGCATGCCTTGTATGGTGCATTGGGTGGCCTTGCTAGAGCCAAAGTTTCTTGCAATGACTGGCTGTACATACTGTTGTATCTAAGTCAGAACAACGCTTGTATATAAATTGTTTTTGCCATATGTATTTAAGAAGTGTATGCTGCATGTTGTTATAATAAATGTCTAGCTTGTCTCGACCCATTCCCTGTCTCGTTTGGATTGCCTCGAGGTTGCTGCATTTCATGCACAATGGAATGGAGCAGGCAATTCCGGCTTCATACCCGGATGGCCACAATCTCGGTTACAGTTGCGGAGCTTATTTGTTCTTTCAGGTTGGCTTTCATGCTAAGTTGTGTGCAGGTATTTGGGCTTATCACTTATGGCAGGTTTTCTGCTTCATGTGTTTATTGCTGGTTGCATTTGATTGTCACATCCTGTTAAACTATGTAAAGTTTCTGGCATCTGCAGACAGTGTTATAGAATTTAGCAGAGGGTGTGGTAGGTGCATACCAGAAGACGTTACGGCCATGTTCTTGATTCCTCTTTAACCTTGTGCTTTCAAATTTGCATTCAGTTTGGCCTGTTAAGCATGGTAACATGGCTTTGCACATGGTACTATGATTGAGTGATCGTGTAGGTGTTTTAGGCAATTTACATATGGGGCATATACTTTGTGAAGTTGCTTAATGGCTGCGGGGGCTAAAACATCTAGAAAGCTTCATGGGGTGTGCTAAGCGAGAAATGCATAAATTGACATAATTGCACCTCAAACAATGTTCATAGCTTCACACTTAATTGTTCAATGCACTCTAGCTTCCAAAACTCCAGTACAATGTCAGCATACATCACTATATACCCTGACAGATGACAAATGGGTCGGTTATCTGGTACCTGCAGGGACTATTGATAAAGGATCTGACGAAAATGTCCAGTATCCACGATGAAGCAGGATATCCTTTTCCACATTACGAAAGATAGCGGTGGGATAAACAAGGTCAGCTTACGCCTCGCAAATTGTTTAGCGAGGAAAAACGTAAAAAAACTCATAAAACGATGTTGGCTGAACAGCTATTTTTGACTTGTGCTTACCCAATATAAAGCCCAAATTGGTGGAATAAAAAAAGGAAAAGCCGTATCGATGTCGTCACTAGGGGCCGCCCCAATCGTGGCGCGCGATTGCATGGCGTCACAATGGCGCGAAACTGTTCAGATTGTATTGCGTTTCTCGTATAAAGAAATCTTTCAGCGTCCAACAGATTGGGAAATAATAGTGAGGGGCGTGATTATGACTCAGTTAAACGCTTAAATGTTGAGTTCTAAGGTCGGCTGACGGGAATGTAAGCGCTCCTTTTCCAAATCGGCAACATCCAACTTAGGCTTCCATGTCAGTAACTAACTACAATAGATGGCTGGCAAACAGTGGCCATATTAGGTGGAGTGTGCCGAGTTTTAGTAGTTGTGATGGGATCACGTGGTTAGTTTTCGACCAAATGGAAGGGAGCATTGTTGTGTTAGCGTTCATGCCAGTGGCAGTGGGTCTTATTTGCTATATATGGTGAGTTGAACTGTAAGTAGGGAAGGTACAGCTGGCGGTTGACATTTCTTGAGGTGTTTGAGAGCGGCTTTTACTTTTCGCATCGGGGGAGAGGAAAATGGTGGAGGGTAGTCCGGAGATTGAAATACGAGGTTTTTTTTCTTTTTGGGTAATTGAAAAATGTTTTTTTGGGAAAGGAAATGGTGCAGTATCTGTCTCATATCAGCGGACATCTGAACCGCGCCGTAAGCGAAGGGATAAAGGAGGAAGTGAGAGAAGAAAGGAAGAAAGAGGTGACGTAGTGGAGGGCTCTGAAATAATTTCGACCAACTGTGCTTCTTTAACATACCCGCCGCGGTGGCTCAGTGGTTAGGACGCTCGGCTACTGATCCGGAGTTCCTCGGTGCGAACCCGACCGCGGCGGCGGCGTTTCGATGGAGGAAAAACGCTAAGGCGCCCGTGTGCTGTGCGATGTCAGTGCACGTTAAAGATCCCCAGGTGGTCGAAATTATTCCGGAGCCGTCCACTACGGCACCTCTTCCTTTCTTCTTTCATCCCTTCCTTTATCCCTTCCCTTACGGCGTGGTTCAGGTGTCCAACGATATATGAGACAGATACTGCGCCATTTCCTTTCCCCCAAAACCAATTATTATGATATTATTCCTTAACATGTACTGGCATCGCATAGCACACGGATGCTTTTGCGTTTCGCCACTTCATTTTGACAATCATCTCCATGAAGGACTTCTAGAGGGTCAGCGTCGTATGCACTGAAAACTTAGCGCTCACCTTCTTGGTAATAAAAATGACACCGTGCTTGGCCTTGGCCGTAATGAATTTCTCGGTCACTGAAAGTAACCTCTGCTTCCGCGCTATGAGGATTCGGAAATGAGACCGGTTGGCCTTTGGCGGCTATCGTCATCGCCTTTTTGCTCCTATAAGGCCGGAAAGTTTGGGCTAAGCTTTTTTTTATCTCTGTAACTAGGTGCGAGCAATAATAGTCATCAGCAAGGTGGCATCCACGGCAGGACGGAGGTTTCTCACACTGACCTCAAATTTATAGTTCAGCCCTGTGCCAACCGCGCTGCCTGATCTCAAATTTCCTGATCTCATCTGCCAACTTGATTCCCTGCAACCTAGGCTGTTTGCTCCCGCTTGACAGAGAACTATCTTTCCTGCTCATTACACTGCCGTGCCCGAAACCATTCCCTAATCTTGATTTCATCTATAGCGCCCCGCCGCGGTGGCTCAGTGGTTAGGGCGCTCGACTAATAATAATAATAATTGGTTTTTGGTTAAAGGAAATAGCGCAGTATCTGTCTCATATATCGTTGGACACCTGAACCGCGCCGTAAAGGAAGGGATAAAGGAGGGAGTGAAAGAAGAAAGGAAGAATAGGTGCCGTAGTGGAGGGCTCCGGAATAATTTCGACCACCTGGGGATCTTTAACGTGCACTGACATCGCACAGCACACGGGCGCCTTAGCGTTTTTCCTCCATAAAAACGCAGCCGCCGCGGTCGGGTTCGAACCCGGGAACTCCGGATCAGTAGCCGAGCGCCCTAACCACTGAGCCACCGCGGCGGGTGCGCTCGACTACTGATCCGGAGTTCCCGGGCTCGAACCCGACCGCGGCGGCTGCTTTTTTATGGAGGAAAAACGCTAAGGCGCCCGTGTGCTGTGCGATGTCAGTGCACGTTAAAGATCCCCAGGTGGTCTAAATTATTCCGGAGCCCTCCACTACGGCACCTCTTCTTCCTTTCTTCTTTCACTCCCTCCTTTATCCCTTCCCTTACGGCGCGGTTCAGGTGTCCAACGATATATGAGACAGATACTGCGCCATTTCCTTTCCCCAAAAAAACAATTATTATTATTATTTCATCTATAGCATTCCATGAACTCGTTCCAATTATGCCAAACCCAAGTGCGGAGCAATGGGAGGGTATGCTCTCCAGCGACTGCCGCGATGACCAGATCGGTCTGATAGCGGAGCCCCGGAATAGGGGCAGTCGACCGTTGCGGAGATGAACTCATCTGAACCGCATAAAAGCACTTGCGCTAGAGCTCAATAAAGTTATCCTATCCCCATTAAGTCTTTACTCCCTGTATACTCCCCTTCTCATCAGTTCTACTGAGTGCAAGGATGCTCCCTGCACTGGAGAGAATAAAGGGAGTAAGGACTTAAGGCGGAGTTCATGGGATCCTATAGCTGAAATCAAGAGGAGGGAACCGGTACCCCCGTCTTTCCTTCTCTCTCTCTCTTCCTCTCCGCTGGGTTACCATACACGTAGTTTAGGTCGGCATAGAGCTACCGGGGGTATATTAGATACGGAAATTTGCTGAGACAGGGAGATAGAAATTTGCTGAGGAGGTCCGTAGTGGAGGGCTCCGGAATAATTTCGACCACCTGGGGATCTTTAACGTGCACTGACATCGCACAGCACACGGGCGCCTTAGCGTTTTTCCTCCATAAAAGCGCAGCCGCCGCGGTCGGGTTAGACACTCGGGTCCACTACGGCACCTCTTCTTTCGCTCCATCCTTAATCCCTTCCCATACGGCGCGGTTCAGGTGTCCAACGATATATGAGACAGATACTGCGTCATTTCCTTTCGCCAGAAAACCAATTATTATTATTATGAGGTAGGGTTGGCGACGACTGGCAAAAAACAGGGAAGTATAGTCTCGCATAACGTGCTATAGATGTAACCGTGGCTGATAATGACCGTTAAAACTGCAAATTTGTTCTCTAGTCCGCGATACTCTCTTTGTGCGGAAGCTGAAATGCACCTTTGCACCCGATCTAAGGAAGCAGTGGAATCGCCTATAACAATTCGCTCCGCTCTCGTTCAGCGTACGCGCCGCTCAAGCAGCGCCGAGACGCCCCAGTCAGGCGCCGCCAGCGGGCTGCCAATTAATGCGCAGCCGGTACATTGATACTGGAAGCCCCCATTGTCCGTGCGGCGGTGCGCTTCCTGGTCTGATATTTACCGGTCACGGATGGCGGACGCTCCCGTTTGGTGCATCCGGCTACGGAACGGGCGTCCTTGAGCCCGCGCATCTCCTGCCGGCCCGTTTCCCTTGCGCGTCACACCCCGGCCCCATTAATTAATTTCGTAATTACACGCGCCGATCGTTATTTCGACCTTCGATGTTATGTATCCATGCCATTAGACAGTCAGAGCCTTAGTTTTTGCAAAGCAGAATGCCAGTCATTATTTTTTACGGGAATTTACAATGTTGGTCAAAGTTTTCTTTTTTCTTTAACTACGAAGTTTCTGAGAAAGCTATATAGCTTTCGTTTGCAGCCGTATGGCTGCGCCCGGGTGGATGTCAGAGTAATTACTCCATTATTTCGCACAAAGTGTCACAGTGATTAGATTGGCAAGTTGTTCCACTCTCTGGCAGTCTGGCTGAAAAATGACTTCAGATGGGCAGTGGACGCTCGAGGAAAAAAATAATAATAATAATAATTGGTTTTTGGGGAAAGGAAATGGCACAGTATCTGTCTCATATATCGTTGGACACCTGGACCACGCCGTATGGGAAGGAATAAGGGAGGGAATGAAAGAAGAAAGGAAGAAAGAGGTGCCGTAGTGGAGGGCTCCGGAATAATTTCGGCCCGCCGCGGTGGCTCTGTGGTTAGGGCGCTCGGCTACTGAGCCGGAGTTCCCGGGTTCGAACCCGACCGCGGCGGCTGCCTTTCGATTGAGGCGAAACGGTAAGGCCCCGTGTGCTGTGCGATGTCAGTGCACGTTAAAGATCCTCAGGTGGTCGAAATTATTCCGGAGCCCTCCACTACTTCGCCTCTTTCTTCTTTCACTCCCTCCTTTATCCCTTCCCTTACGACGCAGTTCAGGTTTCTACCGATATGTGAGACAGATACTGCGCCATTTCCTTTCCCCCAAAACCAATTATTATTATTAATATTATTATTATTAATTTCGACCATCCGGGGATCTTTTAACGTGCACTGACATCGCACATGCACGGCTTAATAATAATAATAATAATAATAATTGGTTTTTGGGGAAAGGAAATGGGGCAGTATCTGTCTCATATCGTTGGACACCTGAACCGCGCCGTAAGGGAAGGGATAAAGGAGGGCGTGAAAGAAGAAAGGAAGAAGGAGGTGCCGTATAGTGTAGAGCTCCGGAATAATTTCGACCACCTGGGGATCTTTAACGTGCACTGACATCGCACAGCACACGGGCGTCTTAGCATTTTTCCTCCCTAAAAACGCAGCCGCCGCGGTCGGGTTCGAACCCGGGAACTCCGGATCAGTAGTCGAGCGCCCTAACCACTGAGCCACCGCGGCGGGGCATGCACGGCTTTCGGGCTGCTAATACGTATTGAATGACGGTGGGGTGGGTTGATGACGGAAGTGCTCAGGGCGGAATAGTAGAATTTATGATAAAGGCAAAGTCTAGTTATCTTTCGGCGCGATTCAAGGCAGGGGAGGTTAGCTCGAGATTTTAGCGATGTAACGCTGGTGTGATGAGAATAATCTGAATATATGAAACGCACCGCGCGATTCTGGACGGATTCCAGGGCTTTGGTAAGACTGACTTGATGGGGGTCTCAGTTTGCAGATGCATATTCGTGTTTCGGCCTGACTAAAGTTAAACGGGCGTTTAATTTTACTGAGGGCGGAGTAAGCCGTATGTTACGTTTTAGGTAGGCAAGGAGACGGTTAACATCATCAGTTATATCCATAATGCGAAGTCCAACTCAGGTCGTATGTTAGGCTGATTCGTAGGTATTAGTATGATGGAGCGTGTGCATTTGCGCCACCGCGTATGCTGTAATTTGATGGATGATAAGATTGACGACGATGAAATGAGACAAGAGTTGTCTTATTAGCATTTAGAGACACCAACTAGTTAGAACTTAGAAGGACTTGGTTGTAGGCCAGTTGGTAGGACATCGCGAGGAGCAAAACAGGACGGGACTGGGGCAGGCGACAACACAGGGCGGTACTTTAAGCAAATGGTTAGATTCGTCAATTTTGAAAGGGTGTTTTGAACCGCCCCGTGCGTCGTCTGCCTCAGTGAGCCCGTCCTGTTTTGCGGTTTTGCTCCTCACTAACCAGTGAGAACACCAATTTTCAATGAATACTGAGGAGTAATTTTTTTTATCCCCCCTCTATCTCCAAGCAACATTTATGGCACGAAATCGCATCTCATAACATTGATACGCTAGCGTGCTTAGTTTTAACCATATCTGACTGAGTCGGATAATGTACGGCAGTGAGACTTTCTGCATCCTCGGCAGACGGCGACAGACTTGTTTGCAGACGACATAAATATGACCGGGGTGTGTGTGCATGTCTTGCTGCAAAAAGCGTGCACTGGCGTCTCAGAATAGAATCTGACGACACTCGTGACGTCGCTGGGACGCGGTTTCCAAACCTCCGTTCCCCTCTAGGAGCGCGGAAACAGACGTGCCAAGGAATTCCCGCTGCTTTCTTGGCATTCTTGATGAGCGAGTGCCGGAGCTGCCGGGTTGGGAAACGGGCGGCCATATAAAAATTGCGGCGCATGCAGAAAACCTTCACGTGGAACTTCCCCCCCCCCCACCCTTCTCCCACCCGCTCGTTTTGTTATTCCTTGCTTGTCTCGTCTACTGATCCGGAGTTCCCGGGTTCGAACCCGACCGCGGTGGCTGCGTTTTTATGGCGGAAAAATGCTAAGGCGCCCGTGTACTGTGCGATGTCAGTGCCCGTTAAAGATCCCCAAGTGGTTGAAATTATACCGGAGCCCTCCACTACGGCATCTCTTTCTTCCTTTCTTCTTTCACTCCCTCCTTTATCCATTCCCTTACGGCGCGGTTCAGGTGTCCAACGATATATGATACAGATACTGCGCCATTTCCTTTCCCCACAAACCAATTATTATTATTGGCTGTACGGTGCAGGAAGGCTTCTTAGTCTGCAAACGTTTCTTGGCTGCAAACGTTTGGACAGAGATCTTTAACCATGCTTTTTTTTAAGATCCGCTCATAAATCCGTTTCTAGCCGCCGCTGTCGCTCAGTGGTTATGGCGCTTGGCTGCTGACCCGAAAGGCACGGGTTCGATCCCGGCCGTGGTGGTTGAATTTCGATTGAGGCGAAATTCTGGAGGCCCGTGTACTGTTCGATGTCGGTGCACGTTAAAGAACCCCAGGTGGTCGAAATTTCCGGAGCCCTTCACTACGGCGTTCCTCATTGCTTGAGTCGCGTAGGGACGTTAAACCCCAATAAACCAAACCATAAATCCGTTTCTGTAGATGTACCCCCTTCGCCAAAAGTAACCGAGCAACAGGTATAACGGAGCCGTTACGGCATCCCAAAAGACTGAAAGGTGTCAGAACGTGAGTACAAGGGTTCACCTTACTGTGTACACAGATTCAGAGCTTAAGGGCTGCCATAAGTGCGTCGATCTGTGGCTAAGAAACAAACCACCGTTGCCCGGTTACTTCTGGCAAAGACGGTACATTGCGTGATTGCAAACTTGGAGCAAACATAATACACGGGCGAGAGCCCGACCACATACCATCCTTTATGGGGAGTGTGTGTCGGACTACAACGAATCCGCGCCCAGCACATAACCCCTGATATTCGCTGCCTACAGGATCGAATTATGCCCCGGAACTCTGCTGGTGCTAAAGACGCCTTATTCCTATCCTTCTGGGCCTTTGTGCGCGCTACCGGCGTCGACCACCGAATGTGACCTTCCTCCCAACTTCCTCTCGCAATAACTAGACCACTGAGCCATCCTACTTAAAATAAAGCGTGTCAATAAATGCATGGCGATGGATGTTCGAAATTGACCCGGTGCCCTCCCCCACGGCCTCTCCTTGTCTCTCTCTCTCTCTTCTTTCGCGCGGGTTCGATCCCGGCCGCGGCGGCCGAATTTCGATGGAGGCGAAATTCTAGAGGCCCGTGTACTGTGCGATGTCAGCGCACGTTAAAAGAACTCCAGGTGGTCGAAATTTCCGCAGCCCTCCACTACGGCGTCCCTCATACCCTGAGTTGCTTTGGGACGTTAAACCCCATAAACTAAACCAATCTCTCTTTTTTCACTTCCACCTTCCTCTCATTACCTAGCGGCGAAGTGGAGGTGTCCACAGAGAAGTGAGACAGTTATTGCACCTTTCCTTTCCTCATAACCGACTGGCACCTTTCTTTATTACAGTCGGGTACAACTTTAGTCGGCAGTGAAGCTCCGCCCACATTCAGGACCGGCATATAGAATTCCTCCACGACAAGAAGTATTCCGTTGCTAAAACTTCTCTTGTCGCCTAAACAAGATGCTCATCACGAGAAAAAGTTATAAGCTCTAGAATATCGATACCTGGATTGTTTAATAGAATCAAACATTTCAAAGCTGATTTCGTTTACTTTTGTGACTGGGTGGCGGAGTAATACAATACTCCGCGGACCGTGGCCCAGTGTTCACTGCTGTTTTTTGTTTAAGTTGTATCCTATACTATAGCGAGATTTCTTCCCGGCCGCGAATCCTGGCGGTACACTAATAATAATAATAATAATTGGTTTTTGGGGAAAGGAAATGGCGCAGCAGCTGTCTCATATATCGAATCACGGATCGAATCCCAGCCGCCGCGAGCGAATCTCGGAGGATGCGAAATGCAGAAAACGCGTATGTGCTGTGCGATGTACCTGCCGCGGTGGCTCAGTGGTTAGGGCGCTCGACTACTGATCCGGAGCTCCCGGGCTCGAACCCGACCACGGCTGCTGCGTTTTTATGCAGGAAAAACGCTAAGGTGCCCGTGTGCTGTGCGATGTCAGTGCACGTTAAAGATCCCCAGGTGGTCGAAATTATGCCGGAGCCCTCCACTACGGCACCTATTTCTCTTTATCTTTCACTCCCTCCTTCATCCCTTCCCTTACGGCGCGGTTCAAGTGTCCAACGATATATGAGACAGATACTGCGCCATTTCCTCCCCCCCCCAAAAAAAAAACAATTATGCTGTGCGATGTACCCGCCGCGGTGGCTCAGTGGGTAGGGCGCTCGGCTACTGATCCGGAGTTCGCGGGTTCGAACCCTACCGCGGCGGCTGCGTTTTTATGGAGGCAAAACGCTAAGGCGCCCGTGTACTGTGCGATGTCAGTGCAAGTCAAAGATCCCCAGGAGGTCGAAATTATTCCGGAGCCCTCCCCTATGGCACCTCTCTCCCTTTCTTCTTTCACTCCCTCCTTTATCCCTTCCCTTACGGCGCAGTTCAGGTGTCCAATGGTATATGTGACAGATTCTGCGCCATTTCCTTTCCCCCAAAACCAATTATTATTATTATTATTATATTATTATTATTTTTTTGTGTGATGTCAGTACAGGACTCTTGAGGAGCCTCATGTGGACGAAAATAAACCGGTGTCTTTCAATACGGCGCCTGTTTCTCTGTGCCTTCTGGAACTGCTTGAAGTTCTCACGATTTAGAATGGCTACTGTCCCGCCGTGGTGGCTCAGTGGTTAGGGCGCTCGACTACTGATCCGGAGTTCCCGGGTTCGAACCCGACCGCGGCGGCTGCGTTTTTATGGAGGAAAAACGCTAAGGCGCCCGTGTGCTGTGCGATGTCAGTGCACGTTAAAGATCCCCAGGTGGTCGAAATTATTCCGGAGCCCTCCACTACGGCACCTCTCTTTTCCTTTCTTCTTTCACTCCCTCCCTTGTCCCTTCCCTTACGGCGCGGTTCAGGTGTCCAACGATATATGAGACAGATACTGCGCCATTTCCTTTCCCCAAAAAAACCAATTATTATTATTATTATTATTAGTGGCTACTGACACAAAGATTTTGGGCGTCCGGTTTTTGCCTTGAAAGAGGCCTAAGGGCTATAGTAATCATTAAAAGTAGTTCAATATACCTGTTTGCAGCGTTAATATGTAATTACAAGCGATTTTGTACTGGCTGTTTCGGTCTCGGTCGGCGCCAGTGCTGAAGTGCGCCTTGACGTCACGGTGTACCGGCCAACCTGGACTACTACAAAAGTGATGACGTCGGCGTCACTGGCAAGCACATGGTTGTTCCTGTGAACAACCGCTGAATTCGATGACGTCACAGGTATTGGGGCAAGTAGACCATGACGTCACCTCATGCGGATGGAAATGCCGAGCGGCTCGTCGGACAACATTCAAAATCATATTATCTCAACGCCTGCGACTGACACTTGCTGCGGGGCACCTTTTTACGCCCATTGAACAAATCATGATCGTTTTGTTTGCGTTCGAAACTTTATGTGTGTACCATTTTAACAAATGGTTTTAACCTAGATTGCAATGTTGAGGAATGGAGGAATGGTCGAGGTGCCGAGGGCAGAGCCATGGATTACCTTACTCCCTCGATCCTTCATCATTTCCCGTTCACGTTCAGGTGTTCACCGAGACTTCGAAAATGATTTCTCTTTTCATGTATCCTCATAAAAAAACCACTTATTATATATCCTTATAAAATGTTTGGGTTTTTCTGACATAGATTTAAGTACCGTTTGGGGCTTCTCGGGCGACGGTGGCATGAAAGCCCGATGACTTGACAATGGCCGAACGTGAAGTTTTTCTTTTTTACTGCCTACCTCTACAGGAAACCGCACATGGGAACTCCGATGCAGGAACCCTGGGCCGGGGCGTCGGCGGCGGAGGCGGCCAGATTTTCGGGCTCTGAACTTTGGGAGCTCGCGGCTATTTTTGGGAAGCAGTGAGCGCGCGCCGCGGTCCCAAGCAGCCGAGGGCGTTATCTGAGTGCCTGCTTTGTTTATGTTTGGCTTCGCGCCTTGTTTCGTAACTTTGTTGCTTTTTTGCTGGGCGCCCCTGTCTCTGTACATCTTCCTTTTCCAGTTCCATTGTCGTCGTTATTGTTGTTGTCTCCTCCCTATTTTTTTTTCTGCTTCTTTTTTTTCTTAAAAATGCGCTAACCGGAGTTCAAAGTACGCTCTCTGATATGATTTAAATCAACAGCTCCGAGTGTATATGTGGCTGGTTTATAACGGCTGCTTTAGGGTTACCGTCTGCCTGTTGCCGGGCGTGCGCGAGCAGACGGCACGTGTCCGCGAAGAGTTGCGGCAGACGACAGGGCAGGAAAAACAAGCCCGCTGTCGTCTGCTGCCTCCCTGGAGTGGCGCCATGTTTGCTTGTTTGTTCTTATAATTACTTTTCTCTAATTTTTCCTAGGCTCATTCAAAATTAAATGGCAAAATTTAAACGGAAAGCCTACGTTGATCACGTGCAAGGGTCGCGGGAGGAGTGCGGCTTGAAGAATCTGAGCGCGAGAGGTGGTCGAAATTATTCCGGAGCCCTCCACTACGGCACCTCTTTGTTCCTTTCTTCTCTTGGTCCCTCCTTTATCCCTTCCCTTACGGCGCGGTTCGGGTGTCCGCCGATATTGGAGACAGATGCTGCGCCATTTCCTTTCCCCCAAAACCAGTTTTCATTTTCTCTTCTGCAACGGGAACCCGCCGCGGTGGCTCAGTGGTTAGGGCGCTCGACTACTGATCCGGAGTTCCCGGGTTCGAACCCGACCGCCGGCGGCTGCGTTTTTATGGAGGAAAAACGCTAAGGCGCCCGTGTGCTGTGCGATGTCAGCGCACGTTAAAGATCCCCAGGTGGTCGAAATTATTCCGGAGCCCTCCACTACGGCACCTCTCTTCCTTTCTTCTTTCACTCCCTCCTTTATACCTTCCCTTACGGCGCGGTTCAGGTGTCCAACGATATATGAGACAGATACTGCGCCATTTCCTTTCCCCAAAAACCAATTATTCTTCTGCAACGGCGACGCAAAAAGAAAAATGAAAATGAAAACTGGTTTTGAGGAAAGGAAATAACGCAGTAACTCTCTCTCATATCTCTGCGGACACCCGAACCGCGCCGTAAGGGAAGGGATAAAGGAGAGAGTGAAAGAAGAAAGGAAGAAAGAGGTGCCGTAGTGGAGGTCTGCAGTATAATTTCGACCACCTGGGGATCTTTGACGTGTACTGACATCGCACAGCACACGGGCGCTTTTTGCATTTCGCCTCCATCGAAACGCGGCCGTCGGGGTCGGGTTCGAACATAAACAGTGCATCCGGCGGCCATATTTGTAAATCTTTGTTTTCGATCAATTATTTTCCCATTTAATGCTGGTCGCAGCCTCCTGTGTCTGACAGGTAACAATGCGAGCTCTCGTTTTTGAAAGGTGAAGCTGACTATAGGCACAGAGGCAAAAAGAAATAACGTCCAATAGAATGATTGGAAAACATGGCCCCATGCAGTAATTGCTTATACCTTCTATTAATGCGAAAGCATTTTATGTTCAATTAGCTCAAAAGCCAGTGTCCGTCGCCGTCCGTGGCACGAAATTAGAATGACGTCAGTACGCCGGAGTATGAGGTCACAACACATGTAAGCGAACGTGAGTAGTCATGAATGACGAAACATAACGTATGAAAGTCGTAGCGCATAGTCATTCTGCAACGCATGGCTCAGCACTTCACATGTAACGTAACGTAAGGTGTATAGAGTTTTTACAAATCATGCATAGTCATTCCTCGTAGTCGCAGTCATGACTCACTCTTCTGCAAAGTAGCATGACTCAGCACTTCTCACACGTGAGCAGTGTTTAGAGTTTCAACAGGACTTGTCGGGCTAGTTGGTTGATCATAATGCAAAAAAGACGAACTGCGCAACAAGAACACGGACGAAAGGGAGGCAGACACACACTAACGCAGTCTCTGTCGAATGTGTTCCACCATTTTTTCTGGCAAGACCAAGCCTGCGACTTTCAACAATTATCATGGTTTAAAGGTCAGTATGTTTTGGCGATCACGATGTATGGAGCGTGTACAAACGTGCATGATAAACATACATGTGTAATAATAATAATAATAATAATAATAATAATAATAATAATAATAATAATAATAATAATAATAATAATAATAATAATAATAATAATAATAATAATAATAATAATTAGCTTTTGTGTGAAAAGGAAATGGCGCAGTATCTGTCTCATATATCGGCGGACACCTGAACCGCGCCGTAAGGGAAGAGATAAAGGTGTATATTTTATTTTGCACTCTCGGCATAGTAGTATATGTGTCTTAACTGCTCCTACAATATTCGTTTGAAAAGTTGTTCATTGTCGTAACTACGTTCGGTCGGAAGATGTTTTCACCTGTATTTCTGGTCTCAACGCGGATGACATCGCTGATTTTTCAGCTAACATCGTTTTCTGCCTGGTATATTTTTATTCTACTTCGTTTCGCTTATTGTTACTGCTAATTTTTGGGTGCTGTCGTTGGCGCACTATCGTTGGCGCACTGTATTCATTAACACCGTATACCCAAAGACTTTCCTCGCGCTGTATTATAAAATCATTGAACGCGCTTTACAACTTGCCCAACTATTGGTTGTGCCGCAGTCATTTCTCGCGCCATCAAAACAGCACATCGCGCGGGAACGAACAAGCGACGCGAGTTTTATTCACTTTCTTGCGAACGTACGCTATGCCCTGGGCCGTTATCGAATGCATATCCCATTCAGACCTACTCCGAACACTTGACGGCTGCCGAGCGGACTTTTTCCGCTGCCCGCTTTTAGGGCGTGGAACCCCTTTCCACGTACCAAGCTGTCCCACACAGCGCACGTGACGTGTTTGATTGCCCAAAGAGCCAAACCTCCCCTCTCGACTCCTGCCTTGAACGCCACGAGCCTGCTGCAAGAGCCCCCCATCCCCCAACGACAATCACGCGTTCTTTCAGGTCTGCGTGGGCCGACCAAGAATGCGTCCTTTCTTTGCGTGTTCGTTTCATCTCTTCGGTTCCTCGCCCCTTTCCTGTTTGCCGCCGACACGGCCTGGCCTCGTCGTTAGTTCGACGCGCGAAGACTTTTTGTCTCCCGTGCCAACAACAAGCTCCTTTTCGAGCCCGCTCCTGCCTCCCACACCTCTGCTGCCCCGCTCTGTGTACCTCTGTGAGTCACGCGTGTGTCGTCACGATGACGTCAAGGGACCGCCGACGTTCATGCCGGTGGGAGGCGCTGTGGGTGGGGGATTCTGCGCCACTCATAGTAGCACCTGAGAGGATGCGTAACCCTTGGATTTGCGGCGAAAATTTTAAAAAGCAAAAAGCCGTTTCCTCTGTCGTTGTGCTCTAAAGCGTTGGTTGATCGGTTCGTTTTGGGCAACGCCGCCTCCTCCGAACCCGTAAAAGGAGGAACGGAAGAGAGCAGACGACATCTATATGCGTTGGCTGCTTTCGACTTGCTTTTCGTCTGTTCGACTCGAATTGATGCCGTCTGCCTCACTTATTGCCCGCGCGGCTTAGTACTACTTTAGAACTAGCATTCAAAGGTAATGTGCTGTTTAAGGCGAACTACGGGACCCAGTGCTTGATGTGTTGGCGTAAGTGTCATCTGCTCGCCTCAGTTGAGCTTGAGTTTGGAACAAACGACAAAGTATGATGCCCGGCGGAATGCATCGATAAGCATAGTGCACTCAGTTCGAGGCAAGGTCGAGGCTATCAGAGTTATTGTGTTTCGTGCATTGTACTGCTTTTCAGATGTATAGCACCTCGATTTTTCGTGCAACAGTGGAAACTCGTCTGTATTATTTGAAGCCAATTAAATTCCGGCACTAGCCATTAGTTGACAGCAACAGGACCTTCACCGCTTTCTTCTGGGCTTCATTCATTCTACAAATACTTTTTTTTGGCTTGAGCCAATACATGGCTTGCACTGACGTCGTAGCTGGGAACCCTGGGATACTGTTCCGCCATGTTGGTGCAGTCGCTAAGGCCGTGGTGCACTTGATGCAATTCGCGCGTACGGTGTACTTCGACGGCGTTGCGATGGTTATCTGCGCTGTTGTTGGATGCTCCAACCGCACTTGTTGGGCGAAATCAACAAACACAGACTTTTTTCGTCTTCCAAAGGTCATCGAGCATCAAGGTGACCGTACGAAAGCTTTATGCGCGAAGCGACGGGAGGTGTGGCTGGCTCGTATAAAACGTGCCGATCTCAACACCGAAAGGACGGGCATACGTGTTTGCGGCGCCCACTTCGTAAAAGGTAAGTCCGTTGCATATGCACAATGTTTATTTAGGCGCATGACGTACAAGCATAGCGGAAAATCTCATTTTAAACAAATTTTTCTTGCATTTTGTAGGCAGACCATCAAAACTGTGGGAGGAGACGGACCCGGACTGGGCCCCTACGCTTTTGCTCGGCTACAGCGCAAAACATGGTGATCCCGGTCGCCACACTCGCGCGGCAAGACGACGGACCCAGAAACGCGCGGCTCAAGCGGATTGTCAGGCTGAGGAGTCGGCAACAGTGGAGGCTACGAATCCAAATTAACATTGGACACATCTCTGCGAAGGCACACGTCACTGTCGATCTTGTCGCGCTACCGGACCGTCGAAAACGGCAACAGCGATGGCTTGATCAGTTAAGGCGGGCCATAAAAACTGCGCGACGCGATAGGCGACACCTAAATTGTTGGTCGGCAAATCTGTAGCGAGCGATAACAATCTCTTCACTCGTGACCGTTTCTTTTTTGCGCAATAACTTGTTGGGTTTCCAAACTAAGATAAACCAGCAACGGTTCCTTTCATATGCCCATAAAAATAGAATAACTCGTGATTTAATCTGAAGTCGTCCAGGTTCAGTACATATGAAGAAATGAATCACTAGCCTGACAGTTTGTAAACAGTTCTTTTTAAAACATTACTGAGTGATTGCTTGCACTCAGTCACTTGTGGATTTAATAACCGTTATTTCTTTACTCTAATCCTTACAAAGATCAATGCCCTGCGGCTTACCTCTCCAAGTAGAAGCACCTTGTCCCCTTGCAGCTGTTTTGCCGACAGTCCCTTCACCCAGCCGCTAGTGAAATAATTATGCGCCTCGGTGGACTTAAACGCCTTCATTTCTTCAAGGGTCAGAAAGCTTGCAGAAAAAACAAGGTAATTGACGATGTCACCTTAACAAATCTCTGGAAATATGTCGACATCGCTTGTGTCCGTTCCCGGCCGCAGCTTGAACGGGTCGATATTATCGCAGAGACGCACTTTTTCCGCATACCGAACGCGCTCCGACCCCGTAAGATCTAAGCGGTAGGTAGCGTCTAAAGGCTGCTTACTGAGAAGCGGCGGCATGCCACACAAAAGGCAACAAAATTGCACGAGTTACCACTAGCGAGGAAACGCGTGCGACCCGCACTCCACCGACTCCGCACAGACTGCACCAACATGTCCGCCGCAGCGCGCGCCCCGCCGGACGTGACGTCACATGCAAACCATGTATATCAAGCGCACATTATATAATTGCATATACATAAAGCTTTCGTCTGTGTCTTTCTGAAGTCGAAACAAGCAGGTATTGCCCCAGCCAAAGCTCCAGGTTGGAGGCGAAATGTAAAAAATAAAATAAAAACGGAACAAACGTCTGCATAATCTTATATTAATTCAGTTCCCTCCAAGAAACCTCGGTAACCTAAACGTCTGATCTGTCCTTCACTGCGACACATAATAGAGCTTTCGGAAGCATAAATCAGCCAATCTGGCACTTCGCGTTCGTATTTCATGTACCGGTTAGCATAGTGAACCTTTTGTAAGAGCTTTGCTGTTATTAAAGGCGATATGTATCTCCATATGTATCACTTATTACTCTTAAAAATGATACATCTTTTGCGAAACTTATCATATTGAGAGTAATGAGGCCGTCAGGAATTCCTCTGGTCAGAGCAATAATTGACACCGTGAATATTACATGCGGTAAACTTTTCATAACAGGCAAGAGCTTGTAAGAAATGTTTAGTACGTACATGTTATACCGCAGCGGTGGCCTAGTGGTCTGAGCATCCGCCTCGCACGCGGGAGGTGCAGGGTTCGATCCCCAGTGCCGCCGGGTGCCGACCAGTGACACAAGGGCTACAAGCTTTCCCCTGGTCTGGTGCTCGTCTTATTTAGGATGAAATGCTTGGGAAATGGGTCTTTTGACCCCACTCAGAGTAGAAGAAAATACTTCGTGTCATGACGCTCTTTGGCCACAGATGCCCCGACGCCATAAAAAATCCATCATCATCAGTACGCACATATTATTAGCTCTGTCGCTTATTGCTCCGAACATCTTACCCGTTACTCGGCGTCGTTTCGAGTCTGTTTCCGCCACCCAGTGAAGGGTTTTCCAAGCAGCAGGTATATTTCACCTCACGTTCATGGATATATAACTTTCTCGGCCAAAGCGTGCTCACAATCGCGCCTTTTTCTCGGTAGCCTACGGTGCAGCTTCTCTGTGAATGTTTCTTTATAGCCTTCCATGGATCGTCTGCTTCTGCTGATGTGCTGACGTGGAAGGAGAGATGCTTTGATGCAAGGTATTACGGAGAGATCAGCCGGAGGAACATTTTTATGGCCTGCCACTCCACACAGAGACAAAAAACTGAAATCAATCAATCAATCAATCAATCGATCGATCGATCAATCAATCGATCTATCTTTTTATTTTCTCCTTACCGGAAGACACAAAACTAAAAGCTCTCGATAGCTTGACAGAACTGCTTCTCTTTCTAACTTCACAAGGCTGTCGCAGTTGTGTATTTCTGCTCTCGATAGCTTGACAGAACTGCTTCTCTTTCTAACTTCACAAGGCTGTCGCAGTTGTGTATTTCTCCTTATCTATACCTTCAGTCAATAAATCAATATTTTTATTCCTTCCTTAGCAGAAGATGCACAACTAAAAGCTCTCGACATCTTGATTAAGATGCTACCCCTCTTTGTAAGTTGGCAATACAGAAAACAACTTTCGCATTTTTTTCTTTGCTGACCCGTAACACCAAAAAAAAGATAAGCACAAACATAAATACACCGTGGAAGCAAATGTAGTCTCCCAACAGTGCGAAAAACAAGAAAAAAAAGTTGCCAGTGGTTTAGCTCTGATTAAACCTGGAGTGACGCGATAGCTACCAACACTCCACAAGGAAAGGCCTTTACAATTTTAAAACGGGCGCAGCATCTTTGCGTTTATTTGTATTGAATAGAAATGGTTCAATAGATTATAAAGCAAAAACGTAGTCAAACTTTTCCGGGTTGCCCCGCCGCGATGGCTCAGTGGTTAGGGCGCTCGACTACTGATCCGGAGTTCCCGGGTTCGAACCCGACCGCGGCGGCTGCGTTTTTATGGAGGAAAAACGCTAAAGTCGCCCGTGGGCTGTGCGATGTCAGAGCACGTTAAAGATCCCCAGGTGGTCGAAATTATTCCGGAGCCCTCCACTACGGCACCTCTTCCTTCCTTTCTGCTTTCACTCCCTCCTTTATCCCTTCCCTTACGGCGCGGTTCAGGTGTCCAACGATATATGAGACAGATACTGCGCCATTTCCTTTCCCCCCCAGAACCAATTGTTATTATTTCCGGGTTTATTTCTTTAGGCTAAGCAGGCAACCCTTACCAGAGGTGTTAGAGGCCTTTAGCATACCGGAGACGTATTATCGTAGACGTATACCGGTTTACTGGACTCCTGCGCATGAACGAGCAGTGGCACGAGTGGAGACAAGTGATTCTACTGCGCACGCGCAGTCAGCGTCCGATGCGCAGGTGTATACGTCTACACTAATACGTCCCGGTCACCTAAAAGCCTCTCTTGTTCGCTGTAATACGTTCTAGTGTGTCGGCGCCAACCGCAGTTCATTGCGTCTACGACGGGAAAAAGGAGGTTGCGGTGACAATAATAATAATTGGTTCTGCGGGAAAGGAAATGGCGCAGTATCTGTCTCATATATCGTTGGACAACTGAACCGCGCTCTAAGGGACGTGATAAAGGAGGGAGTGAAAGAAGAAAGGAAGAGAGAGGTGCCGTAGTGGAGGGCTCCGGAATAATTTCGACCACCTGGGGATCTTTAACGTGCACTGACATCGCACAGCACACGGGCGCCTTAGCGTTTTTCCTCCATAAAAACGCAGCCGCCGCGGTTGGGTTCGAACCCGGGAACTCCGGATCAGTAGTCGAGCGCCCTGACCACTCAGTCAACGCGGCGTGAAAAACTTCCACTGCTGATGCCCCAAGTCCGAAGCAGGAAAAAAGGAGAGAGTGCGGATGTGAGGTGGTGACGTCATAATGCAGTGACCTGAACAAGCAGTACAGATGGTGTCCTTACACACATTTATGCGTAAGCGTGTGCGTTAAGGCGTTGTTTAGGCTGAGTGAGATATTGTTACGGCTCCCGTGGGGCCGTAACTTCTCACCTGGTTTGCGCCGGGTCGAAAGTGGAGGGGTTTCTGTGTATGACTGCCTCGGCAGCGCCCACGCCTTTCGGAGAGGAAATTTTCATGAGGTCTGGAACAGAACGCGGAAGGCTTCGTCGCAGCTATGAGCGCCCACGCGGTGTGAAACTTCGTCGTGCGCCCAAAAATGTCGAGAATCATCCCACACATTCTGCACGGCGGTGTCACAAGTCAGCACAGCAGCACCTTTTGCTCACGCCATTCACAAGCGGTGTCTGAAGTCTGTATTTAGCTGAATGGCAGAGATTCTCCGGACTTTGCAATGTCTGTTTTCGACGCTGGCGTAGTACTGTCGTGACCAGGAACTCCCGCGTTCACCTGCTGCATGACGACAGCGTTGTCTATGTTAGAGCTCTCGGGTAATGCCATTTGAGAAACTGTACTCAGACAGACTTCCTTTCTTCTTTCACTCCCTCCTTCATCCCTTCCCTTACGGCGCGGTTCAGGTGTCCAAAGATATATGAGACAGATACTGCGCCATTACCTTTCCCCCCAAAAAACAATTATAATTATATACTCAGAGGTGGGCCTCCGAGTAAACTGTCTCTGAGTAGCAACGCTAAAACCCCGCCACTTTTTGTAGCATACATATGCAAAGCGAATTCGTTGAGTCCTACTCGTATAACTGCCTTTAATAATAATAATAATAATTGTTTTTTTGGGGAAAGGAAATGGCGCAGTATCTGTCTCATATATCTTTGGACACCTGAACCGCACCGTAAGGGAAGGGATAAAGGAGGGAGTGAAAGAAGAAAGGAAGAAGACGTGCCGTAGTGGAGGTCTCCGGTATAATTTCGACCACCTGGGGATCTTTAACGTGCACTGACATCGCACAGCACACGGGGGCCTTAGCGTTTTTCCTCCATAAAAACGCAGCCGCCGCGGTCGGGTTCGAACCCGGGAACTCCGGATCAGTAGTCGAGCGCCCTAACCACAGAGCCACCGCGGCGGGTTAGCTGCCTTTTCAAATCAGGTTTCGCAATTGCCTTGCAGTGGGATGCCGGTCAGCCTAAATTCCGGTTCACTCGGCATGAGCTGTAAACGTCCTCCACAATACGCACGGTTTCCAGATTTAGAACGTGTTCGTATCTCTCTGCGAACTCTCTGCACGCTATTCAATCCGAAGAAGCCGCGATGTACACACACACACACACACACACACACACACACACACACACACACACACACACACACACACACACACACACACACACACACACACACACACACACACACACACACACACACACACACACACACACACACGCACGCACACACGCACGCACGCACGCACGCGCGCGCACACACACACACACACACACGCACGCACACACACACACGCGCACACACACACACACACACACACACACACACACACACACACACACACACACACACACACACACACACACACACACACACACCTCATTGCAGAAGCCCCGCGTAGGCGGCTGTCGCAACGCATGTACGGATTCCCGCCGCCGCCCATTGTTTCCTCCTTTGTCTCTTTGTTTTCGGCACGGAAGGAAGATGAGTGTCGTGGGTCACGCGCGCGCGTGCGCGAGCGGTGACGTCACGACGATGCTATTCGCCGATAAAGGAGAACCCCACGCGGAGAGGACGCATGCTTAATGGCGGGAAGCTTCGCTCATTTAGGCCTTTAGCTACCCAGTCTTTGAATACATGCGCAGTGTAGTCTTTCCAGCTGGTCCACCATTTCAGATTTTTTTTATTTCTGCTTTTGATGAGGAAATGCTCCGACTTATTGGAACATTGTCTGTTCCTGCCCCCCCCCCCCCCCCTCGCTTCTGTTTTAAAAAAAATTAACTTCAATACACGTGAATTCTCCCTCCTCTGACGTGTTCTTTAGTCGCACCATTGGGCGCTTGCAGCATATAGCCGTTCGTCAATCATTTCTTCGGCTTTTTGAAGCTGTATTGTATGCAACGCTGTGAGTCACGCACTCGGAGCATCCGCCAAACGAGCTGCACGCTTTATTCCTATGCACCCGGCACCGGAAGTTGTCTCTACTGACAGCATGACGTCATCGTGTTTTCCACGAACTAGGCTCCCACACGCGCTCCACATAATTAATTCGGTGTGTCAGTACACAACCCGCGGGCATGCAGCGGTTCGCGCATTGTTATACGCCTAGCTTGCATACTGACATTCCCATCACCGTGATTTTATTTCGCGTTATTAATGTTTATTTTTTGTTTAAGCTCTGGTAAATACTGAGGTAAAAGCATTCCGCTGCACCTTGTATACGGTCTTGCAGCACAGACGATATGGCAGAACACTCGCGGTGCGCACTCTAAGGAAACTTTCACCCTTAAAGATGTTTTTTTTATGTACGTAGCTCACATTTTTACAGCCTCGCCACCCTACATCAGATTGAAACACATCAGGCGGTTTCTGCTGCCAGTCGGAAATACATGAAATGTGAGCAAATCACTAGTGGACTGCAAAGCGGTGTCGGGACAACATAAGCATACTATATGTACATGGGATAAGGCACATAATATTGTAGTGTGCAATAAAACAAAGTTTAAAATTGTATTCATTGTCATCGCACGCGTCTTAAACTGTTCTTCCGGGTTTATAACTGCGAGAGAGTACGAATGTTAAGGGATTTGAGGTTAGCGGGGTCAGCAAGGAGCTTTAAAAAGAAATTCGAATTACTCTTCGTGGCCTTTGAGGATTGTTTTACCGCTTTAGAGTAGATCCGTTGAAGCTGGTAAGATGGGAGTAAAAGAGGAACTGCATCTTCCAGTTACCCGCCGCGGTGGCTCAGTGGTTAGGGCGCTCGACTACTGATCCGGAGTACCCGGGTTCGAATCCGACCGCGGCGGCTGCGTTTTTATGGAGGAAAAACGCTAAGGCGCCCGTGTGCTGTGCGATGTCAGTGCACGTTAAAGATCCCCAGGTGGTCGAAATTATTCCGGAGCCCTCCACTACGGCACCTCTCTCTTCCTTTCTTCTTTCACTCCCTCCTTTATCCCTTCCCTTACGGCGCGGTTCAGGTGTCCAGCGATATATGAGACAGGCACTGAGCCATTTCCTTTCCCCAAAAACCAATTATATATATAACATCTTCCAGTCTCCTGACATAAAAATAAAACCGCCTAAGAATGAGTAACGCGTGGCCTAAACGGCCTGCCTGTGGTGAACGGAATGGACCGGCGTTTCGAGCTCGGCAGCAGTGTGCCGAGCTATAATAAAGCGCATTCCTACGCAGTGACATGCGAACTAATCTTCCCTGCGCACTATGCGTGTCCGTGACATTTATTTTCAACTAAAAGTGCCGAATATGATCGCCTGTTGTATCGAGAAATCTTAGGACGTACCACACAGACGTACCGCTTAATTTTTGTCAGCGTTCCTGCTTTTTAAATGCCTTGTTTATCAATAATTTCAATATACAGGGCGTTTTCATATGATCGATACCGACTGTGCGTTTTTTTTTTTTTACAACGCTGCAGTGCAGCTCCATAGTACCACTTTTGAGGATATATAGGTTATCTGGCCAAGCATATGATTCAATCATAGTTTGGTACTATTTTAATAATTGCCTAATAATTGCCAATTAATAATTGCTAAGTTGCATTGTACTAATTTTGTTCAAGGTAATTCACATTTGTTTAACGAAAGAGAATGCCCTGGACATTTCTTAGGTGTTGGCGTTTATGGGCTCAGTTTATATATATCCTATGACTGACATGAAGTACACGTAGTCTGCGAAAAAAAAATGTATAAATTCCGAAATAACCGCCTTTGTAATGTGTTAGTCACCTGCAACATTCCACGCGTTGCACAGTCGGCTGCGCTAACTGAATAGTGCATAAAAGGCGACACGCGAGAGCGTTCGTTAGAAAGGAATGTTCGTCTGCATGCTTCACTGGGTTCCGTGTACGAGCGGGTGGTTCTTGGAACGTGCGCACTGCAGTCCTTGTAGCTGTTACGCAACGCTAGTAGTGCCGCAGCAGTGAGCATAGAGCCGCTAGCTTCTAGAACTGCTACTGTTGGCTACGCCATCGGACCACAAGGAAATGAAAAAAAAAAAGTCCTGTTTTGTGACGTAGTAGTCGCGGGTTTTCGCAAAACCTTCTGGGACTCTATATAAGTAGAGGCCCTCGCTATCCGAGCTGAATGACACAAAACATGCCGGAAGTCGCGAGTTTTCGCAAAGGCTTCTGAGACTCTCTGGCCGATGACGTAGCCAATAGTAATGTTCGGCGCAGCGGCGTCGCCTGCTTCTGCGCATGAGCACACGTGCTGAGACGGCGGCCAACTTGTGGGGAAGCCCTTTTGTCCGGATTCAAAAAAAATGGGACGCAACGGCCTCTTCGTAATTCTTTCCTTCCTCCATATTAGTGAGATTTAATATTACTGTGGCGCGAAACCGCGACTGTCGTCTGCTTTGCGCTGCTTAACTCTTTTTCGTTGGTTTTGGAATCAATCCAAGTTCAGAGCGGTTATAAGAACTCCGACGCCATCCCTTCCCTAATAATTTTCGCACATGGATGCTTTCCAAACGCGCAGGCGTTCGGTTCGCTGCTTGTGTTCACAGCTGCGCAGCCGACAGACAGGCCAGAGCGCGTACAGACTTTACTACACCTCTCGCCGGAAGCACAAAATCACCGCTGCATGGAATAGGCGCGTGGGTCGCGCTTCGGCTTGGCTCGACTAGCGTTGCTTTCTTCATTTTATTACTATGTGTGTCTGCTTTGTTTCCTTCGTCTGCTTCCGATAGCCATCGCTCTCCGGTCTAGGAAGGAATCGTGTGTGCTGCGGCGGCGCCACCGTCCCACTCACTAAGGTGAAAAACAAACCGGGACCCAGTCGTATTTCGCGTCCCTCGCGCCCGCTGACGATGCGGCCTTGCAAGGCTGCTGCATGTTGGTGGTCCGCGTGCTCAAGATCATTGCGAGAGCTTTTCCTGAACAACGCCAAAAATAAAAAAGAGGAATAAAAGAAGGACCAAGGCACGCGCCGCAGCCCTGCTTAACATTCGCTTCATGGATCGACTGCCAGGGCTTCTTTTTTTTTTTCTTTCCATCGTCTGCTCTGATATACGCGTACCTTTCTTTTTTGTCGTCTGCCATCGCTTCGCTTCTAATTTTTGTCCGCATGTTTGTGTTTTTTTATTTCTGTCGTCTGCTATAAAGAAGGTCTGTGTTGGAGTATTATTATTATTATTATTATTATTATTACCCTCATACAATGATAATAATAATACTCACACTCAACCATTATGTTTAGTTGTTTTTTTTGTCGCCTGCTTTGGCTCGGCATCGTTGTCGTCTGCTTCGCGCTTTTTTTTTTTCTTGTGCGATATATTAACGCCTCGCTGTGGAAACGAATTATGGCGTCTCATTTATTCCGTTGGCGGCTGTATTCCTTGCAAGGTGGAGGCCTAACATTGCCGGCTGTCTTTATCCGACCAAGGCTTGTTGTCTCGGGCGGAGAGATTAATGTCCGCCTTATTAGCGGCGTTTAGCGTGACAGATGCTAGGAAACGCTTCAGGGAGGTTTACAGACAATGGATCGTTTAACTTTCGCTTCCTCCAACGCACACGGCTGGCTCGTTTCTCCTGTCTTTGACCTCGTTCCTGAAAAACTAGCGGCCTTTAAGCACCGTGTCATGGCCTCCCTCGACAGTGCGCGGGTGGTTAGATCGTCTGCGAGTTTTTTTCTTTTTTCGTCTGCTTTTTACTCTACTAAAAACCCGATTGACTGTATATGTTATCACGCACAGAAAGGAGTCAAGGCGATGAATAGAAATAAAAAGGATTAAAAAAGGGTAAAATTTTGCTGTTTTATTTGAAATTTGCATACGTGTTTACCAATACCCCTGAAGAGATAAGTGTACAACAGCTGTATATATTACAGCTTAACGGTACTCACCTAAGAGGAAGAAACATGGAGGCTGACGAAAAGGCTGCTGCTACTGATGTTGCTGCTGCTGATGATCATTATACATACGTTACAGCCGTCTTGCTAAAGTCAGCAAGACAGCTTTGCTGCAGTCTATAGCTCGATAGATAATATCCAGTAATGGCTGTGACCTTTTCGGTACCTCCTTAAAACGTCTCTTGCATTTGTCGATGTTCTCGAACACATACTTAGGTATAAACTCTGAGAATCAGAAATAAATATGTGTCTGCAATCACTATTCAACAGAATATCAGTCAAGAACGGGGTTACCGTCATATGTGTGGAGTATCAACCACTGCTCCAATAAAAAAATGCAGTCAAGCGTGTCATACGGCCTAGTTTGTCCGTACCGAGGCAGCTTAATTAGTACAACCCGTTGAAGAGGCTAATGAAGCTCGGCAGGAATTTCACAGAGAAAGTGCGCTCGTTAGGAACTCTGTATCTGCGCCTTTATTTTGCCCAGCTCCTTCTGCATGCTCTGAAGGGGAAATAAAGTCAAGATAGGTGTGATGCGTTAACTGAATGATTGTCTGCAGTGTACTATTCCCTATCTGAGCGCGCCACGATGCACACTGTATGGCACACTATATGGCACACTATATGGATGCACACTATATGGCACTAAAAAGTGCCTCGCTCAAAAAACTACTTCCACAATCCTCATCGGCCTCAACCCTTTCACACTGAAATTATGAAGGAATTAAATAAAAAAATCTCTACCTGCACATTATGCTAGCTAATTTACCCATATTTAATAGCCAATCTCGACATTTCGGTAGCGGCGGTAAAACTTCAGAAATCGGCATGTTATCTATTAGCAACAATTGCCATTTGATCCATTTTGTGCAGCTATTCCGAGCTGCGTGAAAGACCAAATCGAAGGCCCGTGTAGAGGTATAGGCAAAATATTATTTTCTCCGCAGCATTTGTCAGAAAATGAGAGGCGAGGAATTGTTCTAAGCTCTTTGGAATTCACGTATTTGCACCCACTTTTTTCTCACGCAGCTTCGTCAGCGTGATTTCCAACATTTTGATCGGAAAACGCCAGTTCTTGAAAACATGTTACATCAAACCTGTATACAAGCTCCGTATAGCAATTAGCACATGGCGTGCATAACATGTGTCGTTAATTCGCAACACTCGCCTTTAAACGGTTACTTATAGTCCTCTTTTACATCATCATTGTCATAAGTCAAAGTGCAGTTAGGTGAACCACAGGACGGGGACCTCTCCCTAGTAGTAGTACAATAATGCACAGAAATCTATCCATATGCTTTGATTCGAGCAATGCGGTCGTCAGCTTCCAGCCCACTGCACGCAATAAGATGGCAATGAGGTGAACCAGAACAATGCATCTTCCGTCTCCCCCTTCACGCTTGGCTGCATGCATTGGCAGAAGCGGCGCAAGCAAACGTTTGTTTACAGCAGTGTATGCTGAGTTGCTGAAGCAGTGAGCGAACACATCTACCTCGACCGAGTTGTCAAGGTGGATCCGGGAGATGCGAGATGATTTAAATGACTATAGACGGCTCGTTTTAGTTGTATGTTTTCTTACATTAGAATACACGATTCGCCTCATGGTGTTCGCCTGCGACCACTACATTATTTATAATTGAACTTTTTCTCTCACGCTGTTTCGTTTAAATCAGCCAAACGATGGCTGTGACGTCACGTGAGGCATGAAAACAAAAACGCAATATAAACGCTAATACGTCGTACTTTGTTATTCCAACTCTTGAAGCAGGCTGTCTTAAGTATTGTAGTGAGTTAAACCTAATATATTTCTGTTTTTTTCGTGCCTCAAGTGACCTAAACACTCCTTACGCGTCACAGTCATCGTTCGGTTGATGAAACCGAAACAGCATCAAAAAGAAATTCGAATACAAATTATTTAATAAAGGATGTGCCACGGAGTGACCCATGTATGCTAATGTCTGCCGCATCATTTGAAAGAACGAGACACTTAAGCAAAAATTTGTGATCTATGGGCCTGTCACAAATGGCACGCATTAGGCAAGCACTCCCAAGTGGCTTACAGAAGCTTGCCGATATCCCTCAGAAGAATTTATTTCCACATGCAACCTTTCAGACCGAGAAATCAAAGTAAACTGAAACCAACGGAGTAATCGATGGGAAACTGATAAGCATATGTTGATCCGTAAAGAGAGTATCATGGATTAGCGAACACGTGAGATCGCCGATGATATTCAAGGGGAAATTAAGAGGAGCAAACGGATTTGAACAGAATAACGCTCCCTCACAACATATTATGCTTATTTATATCTTTTATTACAGACTGGAAGCTAAAAAAGGAACACGTGAGGTTAACTGTGCACATCTTTTTCAAAAAGTCTGTATTAATTTACACCGCTCTGAAACTAAACGCCCTTAAAAACACCTTACGAAGAGGTGTAGTGGTGTGTTTTGATAAGTCAAACTCCTTCAGCACCGAAACTGTAGGTTTGATAGGGTGTTTTAGTGGTCCTATAACCTAAATTAGATTCCTTTTTTTATTTTTACAGCCTAGTCGGAATCGGGCACAGGGTTCGAGTGAAGTGACGATGTTGGGAAATTAGCACGGGTACGATAAAGCGTCACACGGCTAGCGCAGGTCATGGATAATTGGAGATTACTACGAAAATACGTTATTTACCGTGCATGACCTTTTCTTGCCTTAACTGTTGCTAAACAATTAGCTGGTCCAGCTTTTCTGTTGGCCCGTTTAAAGACAAAAAAAAAGGTGCGAAAACCTGCCCTAAGTCGTCTGCTAGCGATGCAGTCCCTTTATAATCTCCCGGCTACAATCTGCTACTCGAAACTACTTCTGCGAACTCTCTTG
The DNA here is from genome assembly GCF_052857255.1 of Amblyomma americanum. Lineage (NCBI taxonomy): Eukaryota > Metazoa > Arthropoda > Arachnida > Ixodida > Ixodidae > Amblyomma > Amblyomma americanum. The sequence continues at coordinate 18,196,458 of NC_135504.1, forward strand.
AATCGGCTTCGGTATAATCAGTTTGCGAGAATCTGCAGGCGTGGCCTCCGAACCAACCCACACGCAAGGAAAATTTTTTTGTGTGTGTGTACTACAGGCAACGCATCAATCGAGCGCGGTGTCAAGGGACAGAGAAAAATGCAAAAAAAAAAATAACTCGTGCGGGCACCAACCGGTTCCAACCGGCTTAGCGGTTCAGTAGCACGCATAAGCTGTATTATATACGGGACAGGCGCATGTATAAAGGGCGGGGTGTTGGGCACGTGTGTGCGTAGGGACGCCCACGTCCAACTTTCGAAGCGTGGCAGAAGCAGCCATATCTCTGGCCTATAAACAACATCGCCAACAAGACGCTACGCAGCCCGCACGCAACGGGTGAATCTTGGGACCGGAAATGCGCACGTGGGTGTTGCTCCGTGAGCATAGGGGGCATGCGAACATCCCTGCACGTACGAAATTGTATACAAGAAAGAAACAACACACACTCCGTGCTTTCGCAGTTCGTTTACGCGGTCACCGCGCGGGCTTCTCTGAACGAAGCGCTGCGCGTAGGTGCGAAGCGGTCGTAAAAGAGGGCCTCGTTTACGTAGTCAACGAAGGCGTTCACTCACGGGTGAGGGTGAAAGAAAGCAGAGTAACAGCAGTTACGTTGCTGTGCTGGGCCCCCATATGCTGAGTGTACAGTCGGGGACAAAAGTCTCTGGTCCACGCGTTGCTCGGACGAAGCCGAGAGCTCTGCTACTAGCCTGCGGCTAGAGTCCACACTTGTGGAGATGAAAGAACGAAATTGTGACTTTCATCTCCACAAGTGTGGTCTCCAGCCTCCGGCTAATAGCAGAGCTATCGGCTTCGTTTGAGGAACACGTGGTTCAGAGACTTTCGTCCTCGACTGTACGTGTTTACATACATCCAATTTTGTAACAAGGCACAGCTTTTGCCAGTGCAGAGATTATCTGACTAGAACGAGAAGGAGAAACGTTTATTGAATAGTACAGGTGACGTAACCCTTTATCCGGCGTCTTTCACCCGTTGTTTTTTTAAAAAAAAGCCTTGGTGCTGTTTTAATCTTTCTTTACTGTTCCTGACCAAATACAGCTGGCGTGTCAAAGTAGTCACTGTACGAGCCAGCCTCATAGGTGTGAAGGCAGGACGAGATATGCGATCTTTGATTCTGTCAATTCACATTTTTGGTTCGGGGCAGTTGCACAGGATATGAGGAGCTGAGTATAGCTCACTGCAAATTAACGTGTTGGAGGTTGGCTTTGTGGGAGACCATGCATTGTGTGTGCACCTTAGTGGTTACTAAACTTGAACAACGTAAACTCGCACCGAAGAACAATTAACGTTTTTGCTATCGTCAAAAATATGCGATCTTTGATTCTGTCAATTCACTTCTTTGGTTCGCGGCAGTTGCACAGGATATGAAGAGCTCAGTAGCTCACTGCAAATTAACGTGTTGGAGGTTGGCTTTGTGGGAGAACATGCATTGTGTGTGCGCCTTAGTGGTTACTAAACTTGAACAAGGTAAACTCGCACTGAAGAACAATTAACGTTTTTGCTATCGTCAAAAAGCGTTCCCCATTGGTTTTCTGTGAAACTGCTAACCGGTCAAGTTCGACGCGACCGATAGAAACACTTTAAAAGAAAGATTTTGCTACATATCAGAAGAATGGACGATTGCCTTCAATATTACCGTAAAAGTATCTTGCAAGTTTCCAATTTTCGCAATTTTTTTTCCGAAATTGCTGGATGCATGGTCATTCTGTAGTACAGCTGAGGTCGGTAGACAACAGCCGCTCGCTACAACGTGCATTGTATCGTCGCTGTTGTGCATAGGCTGCCCGTATACACAAGTTCGCATATTGACTGATTGTCTGGAGCAGCGGTACCTACTTTCTCAGTCAACTGTTTAACTATAGCTTATATAAAACGCGATGAACTGGCTGCTCTGATAACAGACGGTATCGGTACATATGGCAGCGTCGGAATGGCATTGTACTTATGTCACCGGAAGCGCTAGCGCAGATTCGAATAGCGCTTTCGCATATGTGGCCTGGCCTTGTGCGAAGCGGACTGCTCCTCCGAGAATTTTTCTGAGAGAGTAGCGTTCTGTAAGAAAGCTTTCAGACATTATCCACATGGTTTGGAACTGCCCCGAGTAACATAAAGCGTATACAGTTTACAGGAACTCAGCCATGAGCAGTGGGAGGCATAGCTGACTCACCTTCAGCGCCAGGTGGTCGGTTAGGCCTGGAGGACCGTATTCGCCCATGGTTTCCCGGACCTGGGTGAACCACCCGCGTAATTTAAGTTCGTTTTCTGTCAAAGACTCGCTCGGCAACTTACTATTGCTTCGCAGTTTCTCAATTAAACTGTTGCAGAACGCGTGCACTACAGAGAGGTAAGGTGACTACCCTTGATGTCTCGTTTGTGAGGCCTGCGGCGCTGAGATCTCGCGCCTGACTCGACATGGACAGGCGACTCAGACTCATGACCTCCTGGTCGTTAACATCAGTGGTCGCCACACTGAACCCCTGAAATCGGACGGCAAAGACCCGTTCACAGCACACTGTCAACTTTAATCTCACACTTTCTGGATTGCCTCCTCGTCATTGTACAATCGCTTGGAAAAGTAGCACAGCTTCAGGGCAACTGCGACATCTTTTTCCTGTCCCCCAGACGACACGTGATGGCAGACACCTGCTCTGTTGTAGTCAAGCACTGCCATCGAAATCGCAGCGTACCAGTACGTTCTAAACAGTTCGGGAGCTGGTCATGACCCAAAGTCACCATCATCTAGCACGTCGTTGGCTCGGCGCTGTCCCCTAGGGCACTCAAGGTAAGATGGCAGGACCGTAACTTCAGAAGGTGCGCGCTTTATTTTGTTCACGGGGCAAGAGACACGTTTAAATACACATCTCGCAACGCCACGTCTCCTCGAGCAATGGTCGTCCGTCAGGTGTGGACGACCAACTCTATCCTTCTCATCGTGTTGTCTCCGGAACCATTTTCGAGCGGTCGCTGTTGAGGTCCGGCGCCCCGTTCCCTGGCTCCGAGGCTGATCTCGAACTGGTGGTGGTTTCCGCTCGCTTTAAGCGACGACCCCGAGCAGCGGTCGTGGTCTGTGGCTGAGCAGAGGTCTTCGTCGTCGTCGCTGAACATGAAGATGTCGGCGACCTCGCCTTCGTCGAACGAGTCCCTCGCTCCCGACCGCCGGTGACGATGCGAAGACGTGGAGGCACGACGGGCGAACACACTGTCCTCGGAGCTCGCCACCGAGTCCGAGCAGTCTCTGACCGCGGACCAGGTCATGCTGAAGTCTCCTCTTTCAGCGTAGTTCTCGAGGCTTCCGCGGTCGACGCCCCAGAAGTGCTGGCTCGAGGCTGGTGGGTGCGGAGGAGGAAAGCTGAGCGGCGAGCTGTGCTGAAGAGCTTTTAAGAACGAGTCGCTGTTGAAGAACGAGTCCTGATTCGCGACGTCAGTGTTAGCGTGGTCTTTTCCCCAGTGTGGATGGTGCTGCTGATGCGGCTGAATCAGAAGCCCGACGGGACAGTTCCTCGTCGGCGATGTGCTACCAGAGCGACGGGTCTCTATTGGCTCCGGCGAAAGGCCCATCTGCACCCGGTACTGATCATTGTCCTCTCCGTGGACTCGGACTGACGTCGTCCTCTTGGCGACCTCGATGCTTGTCCTATCTTCAACGATGGCAAGCTGGGACGATGTAGTCTGTCCCTGCCACTCTGCCCTGCCCTGCTGGACGCCGGCTGGGGTGTTCTCACAGGGATCGAAGATCAACAGCTCCTCTCCCGGTGAGGCGGCGTTAGTGACGTGCTTCGCGACTCCGTAGGCCAGCTCCTGTCTCGTAGAGACCGTGGTGTTGCCGTCCGTGACGACCTGGGTCGCTGTCTTCCGAGTGTACGAGATTCGTTCCCCGGACGCCCCGAAAGCGGACCGCCCATCTCGGAGGTTGACGTGCTGCTCTACGCTTTCCAAGCGTTCCACGACGAGTTGACTTTGAACAGCGGCTGCGTGGTGCGGGTCTTTCCGGAGGTCTTGGAAGGAGCTGCAATCTGCATCGGAGCGCAAGCAGGAACAATGCGCTATGAAGCTGCAAAAAGTATTCTGCGTGACGGTAAAAACGTTGGGTCAGTGTTCACGTTATAGAACACTCGTACGAGTTTCAGAGTCAGGTTATGAGAGATCATGTTATGGGGGATGGGATCATGGTGGTCACGGTCTATGTCATGCGACATGACTTAGGTCATGCGACACACATTACAGTTTCAACAATGTCCCTTTTTGGTTTCGTCAAATGCTAATACATTCTTCCTCGACATTTTTACTTTTTGGTTTGGTCAAACGTTAATACATTTTTCTTCGTGTCATTTCTCCTAATGTTTCGGAAGTGTTATATTTAAACATTGGAATAACACTGCCCTAGCCTTAACTAAAAATTTAAACAGCATGTGGTAAATTAACTTGCAAGAACATGCAGGCCCACAAATTGTAAAGGCACACAAGGCATTGAAAGGAGCCACATCTGAACGAGTACCATAGAGAGAAGCTTATATAGCGGGTATCGAAGGGTGTTCCTTGAGTAAGTAGTAGTAGTGGTTTTATTAAAAATAATAGCAAAAAGGAAGGAAAAGATTTTTGCTAGCCCCGGCATCTGCCATCGATACTGAAGCACCTGAGCTGGGGCAGCGGAAATAAAGGACAGCAGGCAGAATGGAGAAATGAAATGAAAGAGGTGAGGGTACAGGAAGAGAGGATAGGAGAAGTAATATGCACAAACTGTATACACAATAAGAAATGTCTTCAGGTTGTGTGCGTGATTAGTTCATTTTAGAGGAATTAAATCACACACGCGCACAGCACTGTGTTGGCTACAACTGGAGTGGGGCGTCCAGTTATTAATCGTTCAAGGTAGAACTCGCGGAGCGTTCGGTCACTGCGTGTAACTACCTGACGGAGAACAGACGGGACGTCAAGCCCGTGTGTTCTAGGAATTGAGTAGCAGTGGCGAATCGGTAATAAGCTAAGTTTTTCGACAAAGTAGCGATGCTGTGCATGTACTCTATGGCAGAAAAAAGATATTAGGAGATTTATTGCAAAATACCGCTATTGAGGCACATCTTTACTATAAGGGCAGTAAGAAAAGTTCTGCACACAATAGTTGAATATATTTCTAATTTCGTTTTATAGTTATATTCTAAACATTCTAAAAGCAATGTTTAGTTTTAACGTTAAACAAATGTTTTCGCAGGACGAACCGGTGGGCTAGTTGGTTAGACATACCAAATGATTCATTCTGTAACAGCGCAAACAGGACAAAGACGAAGGAAGCGTACAACACGAACGCTATATTTCCTTCGTCATTGTCTTGTCTGCGCTGTTTTAGAATGAGTACGTACCAACTTTCCCAGGCTTCTGCTTTGACCAAATGATTCCCGGCGCACAATAAAATGCGAAGGCAGACAGAGAACAGACTAGGAAGCGCTGTTTTTGTATGCCTATTTTGTATTTTTATGCCTAACTGCGCTTTGTGGTGTGTTCTCTGTCTTTTTTTTGTGCGGTGGGAAATCAGTTGAAATGATTGCGATAAATATATTATTTGTTAATTTTTAACTATAAAATAACATTTCAGTGTAACATACAGCGTTACTGCAACTTACATAACATATTTATAACATTGTTTTAATCTTTGATGCTATCTGGGACATTATAGCCCTTAACCTGGCTCTTTCTTTTACGAATTGTCATTATTATGATTTTTTCAGAGCAACTTCTGCACATTTAACTATACTCCTTCGGGCGCAGCGTCTGATACGCGTTCGGAGCCAGCGCGCATAGACTGATGAGTTCCCACAGAGTCTGCGCGTGGACAGTACCTCCAGCTAGCACCCGATCAAATCTCACCGTAATGTTATATTTAATCGACTAATGCGCTCCTCCTTTTGCGCTTAGTCATGAACACCTTCCCTATTAAAGCTCATGCATAATGTGTACTAGAAAAAGTTGAGACTGTCTGTTCGACGCCCAGTTCTTGTACTTGTCTCTTTAAATACGCCGTACGAACTAATCCGTACAGCGTAAAAAACAACTGCCGCCGTGGTGGCTCACTGGTTATGGCGCTCGGCTGCTGACCAGAAGGACCCTGGTTCGAACCCGGCCGCGGGAGTCGAATTTCGATGGAGGCGAAATTCTGTACGATGTCAATGCACGTTAAAGAACCCCAGGTGGTCGATATTTTCGCAGTCATTCACTATGACGTCCCTCATAGGCTCAGTCACTTTGGGACGTTAAACCCCCATAAACCGTAAGAGACAACTACCAGGACTGGGACTGGACAAGACCTGCAGTCTCAACTTTTTTTTGCGGCCGATATGAGCGTGTAATAACAGAACGGGCCTTCTATACCTTGGCTCAGGGCATCGGCCATGCAGCAAAGTTTCACGTAGCCGGCGGACCAGTTAATGCCATCATCCTCGGCGAGACAGGAGTAATCGTCCACCGCAGGCGCCACCGCCGCCGTGGTCGCGGCGACGTCCGGTTCAGCGGTCGCCGGACTCCGTGGCTCTCCTTCGCTGATTGTTCCGGCACCGGCGGCGTCGGTTGGAAACTTATTCGGCGACGTGGTCGTCGCGCATGCGGGACTCGACATGGCCGAGTCACTCTGAGTCTTCAGCTTCCGGAAGCCCCAGCCTCTCCGGCGATCCCGACCGGCTCTGCACCGCAAGACACACTCGTTTGATTGGTATTTTGTTGTTCTGTTGACTCGAAAAGCTTCACTACGGCAGGTGAAGCACTCTTCGGGTAGGGAGCACAGCGGCCTTGCACGGCCTTCAGCCCTACCAAGGATAGCCGTGTATGACCATATGTTGTACAGTTATGGTGTGGAACCCTTGACCCATTACCTTTAGTTGACCTATGACATTGGTCGACCTTTGGGTTGACACTTCACCTTAACAACATCCGATGGCATGATGTGAAGCCACGTCATGAGATCCGATGGGGGTGTCGTAAGACCATGTGATACCACGCCATAGCCACGCGGTCGTGCGGGTATATATAGAACGGCTGAAGCGAGCGTGTAGAGGAGCTGCCATGGACCATCCTCAGACGCTTAGCAAGCGTGCTTGCTTTTCGCTGAATTCCAGGGTTAGCCAAGTTAAGCCACTGCCAATATTTTTTTCACTCTCTCGAGTACGCCATGAGACATAAAGAAAGAGCTGTAAGCCCATTTCTTTAATGCGCTGGAACAAGGTCATGTGTTCTCATTCTCAAGTCATCTGGACAACCTGGGTGGTCTATAGCCCAGGCTGCGTCGACGACAGTTGCGCGTTGAATGGAACCTGAACAGGGCCGCAAAAGATCATTCAGAATAGATGCCGCTCCTCGGTTCTTGTGTTCATTAAGGCTCACGCACACTTGGATCGCACTCACAGTGATCAGCTAGTGAAGCGGAAGCCATGACTCTGTGACATGCTACGCCTGAGGCACCGCTTAAGTCACACAATGTCCCCTTGTTGAGTTAGCCCTCACCTGCGCCACCGTATCCTCTCCTCGGCCCCGGAGGACATGGCGCCCATGAAGGACGCGGCTCTTGCCGACGGGGGCTCCTGCTTGGGCCCGACCGCCGAGCCCTCCTGGAGCCCGGGGTCGTTGCAGACGGCCGGCGGCGCCGCGTACGGGGCCGCGGCGGAGTTGGGCTTCCGCAGCCGGCTCCAGGCCCGGCGCAAGAACATGGCGTAGCGGTGGGCCCTCACCAGCTGCGACTGGTGGGCCGAGGGCAGGGCGAGCGCTTCGCAGCGGGCCGGCCCGTCAGCAGCTGCTCGCGAGCCCGAGCCACCCATGGCTGTTGTGGTTGTTGATGGTGATGGTGATGTCCTCAGGCTTAATGGCACATGCTTACCCATGGCAAGGAATTGGTCAGGATGCATTGCGGATGCAAACGCACACATGGACAAGAAGGGATGTATTTGGATAATTTTGTGTGGACTAGAATTTGTACAAAAAGAAACGGAAAAGAAAAAGCAGTGACTTCTTGTTATCATTGGCCTTTGATGGAATGACCCATACCCAGAGTGTAGGATTGGCCAGGGTGTCTTGCACATTCAAACATTAGGGACCAATCGACGCATTTTAGATTGACGTGGGTGAAATTGTGCACGTTAAAGGAAAAAAAATTGGAAATTGTAGCTATAACAACGGAATCTTGTTAGATCTTTTGTTTCCTTTCTTCTTATCGTCTATCCTCCGCTAGTACAGACAAACCAAGCCCAGAAATTCATCATCATCATCAGCCTGACTACGCCCACTTAGTGGCAAAGGCCTGTCCCATGTCGCCCCAATTTACATTGTCCTATGCCAGCTGCGACCACCCTATTCCCGCAAACTTCTTAATCTCATTCGCCCACCTAACCTTCTGCCGCCCCCTACTACGCTTGGCTTCGTTTGGAGCATCGAAATTAGGCGCTTTTAATTTGTGCGTTATGTGCCAAGAGCTTTGAACATTTAAAATTACCGACGTGATTCTCAGGGAAGAGATATGAATGACAGGAACCGTTTTATAAGTAAGATTTTGCTGTCTGTGGAAAGATTAGACCATCACCTACAACATGCTCACTCTAAATGTTTGCTTTCTTTCAGTTATAAGAGTGAAAATGTCCCTTTTACGTGTACGCAAGGCTTACAACTGGAGGCGGCATCAGCACTATCACTATCGTCTTCGTCACTGATGTGGCATGTAAAGGGCCGGTCAAAAGTTCCCAGGTCACAGCGTCTGCTTTGAAGCTTTATAGTCGGACCCTTAACATCGCTATCAATCTAACAGCGTTGTGAAAGGTGAAAACGATGCTTCCCCTACCCCGTACAGATATATTCAGCTTCGAGGATGACGCAAATGACCAGCGACAAAGCTCGAAAGCAGACCCCGTGGCCTGGAAACTTTTGACCAACCCTGTACCTGCCGGCATCACGGGAATGCTTTCAGCATTGATCCTCCTTTCCTTGTCATCCTTTTTTTTATTTTATTACGGTTGCATTCGAAGCATCATGAGTACGAAATGCGGCGTCGGTCATAAAATTCGCCCACATTGGTGAATTTGGCGCCACCGTCTATGTGAGTTTCTTAATGATCACTTCATACACCACAGAGAATGCCAGCAAGACGAAGTTTCTAGAGTCGGGCAGAAAACGTGGATTGTACCTCGAAATTTGATAGTTGCGCCGCGGTGCTGTCCTCTGTGTGCAGATTAGGCTATTTCAACTCTACGTTTTTCACTTCGTCAATAGATTTAACGCAAGTGAAGGTTCGGTGTTAATCAATGGAGACTTTCACAGCATTTCTCCAAGGTTTGCCTCGAAAAGAGTCGTATTGTACGATAGATAGCTACAATAGATAGCTACAATACGGTAGCATTTCGAGCCTTCAGCGTGGCGGCGCTGCCACGCTGTCACGTGGTTGGTCACGTGACCAGCCATGTGGTGCGGAGCAGCTGCTGCTGCTGGCGGCGCGCCGGCGAAACCGAGCTGCCACACCTGTGCGCATGCGCCGTGCCAATTGGGACGAAGATGAAGAAGGAACGCCCAGCGAAACTGAGCGGCGAAAGACCGACTTTTCAATTCAACTGATAATGATCCACCCGGCCAGCTGTAGCTATCGCGTCACTCCAGGTTTAACCAGAGCTAAACCACCGCCATTTTTTTTTACCACTGAATCCACGTTTTAATGCCCAAGAAAAACTAAGCCGAGTAAGAAATCTTTTCTTCTCGCCATCCCTGCGCCTCACCATTCTGGATGAAGTGTCTATAGCGCCGCCACCTTTCTCTATAGTTACTTTAATAAGAAACTTTTTGTCCCGGGTGGCCAAGGCAATGAACAGAACCCGCTGCTGCTCATGAGGGTACCTGTTGAAGCCCTTTTAAGGGAGCAATAACAATACAAAAAAGTGAACGAGCTTTACAAATTGATAGAATACCCAACTCTGAATTTTGAAACACTCACTTCAGCACTTCATGCACAGCAGCGGGTGCTAAGCCTCAACGAATGTTTCGCTGTTGGGCTGCACCGCGTAGCTGCGTCGCAGCTCCTTTGAGCTTTCGTTCCTTTGGTGAAAAAAGGTGCCTTTGCTGGAAAGGTCTTCAAGGAATGCCGTGTGACAGGGCTATTACTCGTTCATTGGGTCGACTACATTCGGGGTCAAGGCTCCGTTTGTTCACTCATGTCGTGAGGAGGGGTGAAGTATAGGTCGTAAGAAAGGTGTTAGAGATGGACATCGAAGGTGAAAGGGCGTAGGACGACCAAACTGGCGGTGGAGAGCACTGCAGGGGGCGATAGATGTTCAGGAAAAGGAGCGGTGAGTGGAGACAGCTCAGGTACAGGAATAAGTGAAGGGGACACTTATTAAGAACAGCTAGTGACACCATGGAGACAAGTGGAAGCGACTTAAGATAGTAGGTTCGTTCAACGGGACTCGGTATATACTCATGCTGAATAGTCGGTAACCTACTCTCATGCTACCAGCGTAGTCAGTGCAGTCCTGCTTTCTTGGACACCACTTTTAGTTGCGAGGCCACTGGGGAATGTTGTAAGATACCGTTATCAACGTATTGATGGGAACGGTCTAACCTTACGGTGCGTATCGAAATCTTGATTTTAAAGTTTGTACTGCGGCTGCGTTTTTATGGAGGCAAAGCGCTAAGTAAGGCGCCCGTGTGCTGTGCGATGTCAGTGCACGTTAAAGATCCCCAGGTGGTCGAAATTACTCCGGAGCCCTCCACTACGGTACCTCTTTTTTCCTTTCTTCTTTCACCCCTTCCTTTATTCCTTCCCTTACGGCGCGGTTCAGGTGTCCAACGATATATGAAACAGATACTGCACCATTTCCTTTCCTCAAAAAACATTTATTATTGTTACTCCGGCCGCACCGATGTACAGTTGAGACTGCCATAGAAAAACAGTGGGGTGCGTTTTTGACAATCAATCGTAGAAAACTACAAGCGCCCTGAGGGGGATCTGCGCATATATTAGAAATATTTAGCATACCGGAAACGCACTAGCGAAGAAGTATACCGGTTTATCGTACGTCTCCGCGCATGCGCAGTGACAAGCGCGAGGCCTGGTATGACCATTGCGCGCGCGAAGCTAATAATAATAATAATAATTGGTTTTTGGGGAAAGGAAATGGCGCAGTATCTGTCTCATATATCGTTGGACACCTGAACCGCGCCGTAAGGGATGGGGGAAAGGAGGCAGTGAAAGAAGAAAGGAAGGAAGAGGTGCCGCAGTGGAGGGCTCCGGAATAATTTCCACCTCCTGGGGATCTTTAACATGCACTGACATCGCACAGCACACGGGCGCCTTAGCGTTTCTCCTCCATAAAAACGCAGCAGCCGCGGTCGGGTTCGAACCCCGGCTACTGATCCGCAGTTCCCGGTTTCGAACCCGACCGGGGCGGCTGCGTTTTTATGGAGGAAAAACGCTAAGGGGCCCGTGTGCTGTGCCATGTCAGTGCACGTTAAAGATCCCCAGGTGGTCGAAAATATTCCGGAGACCTCCACTACGGCACCTCTTTCTTCCTTTCTTCTTTCACTCCCCCTTTATATAACCCTTCGCTTACGGCGCGGTTCAGGTGTCCAAAGATATATGAGACAGATACTGCGTCATTTCCTTTCCCCCAAAACCAATTATTATTGTCTCCACTAGTGCGTCTCTGGTATGAAATGAAAAATGAAAATTGGTTTTTGGGGAAAGGAAATGGCGCAGTATCTGTCTCACATATCCGCGGACACCTGAACCGCGCCTTAAGGGAAGGGATAAAGGAGAGAGTGAAAGAAGCAAAGGAAGAAAGAGGTGCCGTAGCGGAGGGCTTCGGAATAATTTCGACCACCAGGGGATCTTTAACGTGCGCTGACATCGTACAGCACATGGGCGCCTTAGCGTTTCGCCAAAATCTCTGTATTGATTGTTGTGGTGCAATCTTACCATATGTAATAAAATGCTCACAAAACAACTTCCCTTTAAAAAAAAATGCGCTTGTTCAGATTTTCTGGGTACGGTGCTATTGGGATAAAGGGGACGGGGGAAGTATAAGCTGACTTCAAACCCCGTTCCCTCGGTAAACTGTTTTTTAATTGGTTTTTTGGGGAAAGGAAATGGCGCAGTATCTGTCTCATATATCGTTGGACACCTGAAGCGCGCCGTATGGGAAGGGATAAGGGAGGGAGTGAAAGTAGAAAGGAAGAAATAGGTGCCGTAGTGGAGGGCTCCGGAATAACTTCGACCACCTGGGGATCTTTAACGTGCACTGTTCCCAAATCTCGCGTTTGTTTTCACTGCAAGGGGAAAGTATAACATCGACTCGTGACGTGCGTTCGTGTCGACTGCGGGGGGCGACGACCAGGAAGGACAACGACGCGCCTGGCATTCCTGGTGCCTCTCAAGCTCTATTGCACCGCGCTGTGCGGCCCCCAAACTCAGCCACCGCGTCGCCGGCAGGCGCTTGAAGAGTTCGGCGGCATTGGCCGCATGCCACTGCGCTCCGTAAAGAAAACAACGAGCGGCTCGCAGCAACGTCGGAATGCGTTTCGGGACGGAACGCTTTGGCATGCCGCTGACGCCTGCACTGGCAGGTGCTGACTTGAACGTTTTATAGGCAGCGCAGGTCGGGAGCTCTCTTTAGGGATGAGTTCAAAAACAATCCAAAAAAAGTTTACGCTCTGTCGAGGGCGTTGCCGAGCCGGGAACTCTCTTTCAGAGGGACTATTCCCTTACAAAAATTTCTTTACACAACCTACAGACTGTCCATATAGACTTTTGTCTATAAACTCTATAACTGTCTATAGACACACCCTAGAAAACAGTCTATAGGCAATAAAGGTCCTGTATAAGTCCGTAGACAATGTATAGATTTATGGCCATACACTTTTAGTAGACTTTTTTCTATAGACAGTCTATAGACTATGAATAGACGAAAATAAATATCTATAGGAAGGCAATAGAGTCTATAGACAGTCTATAAACTATGAATAGACAAAAATAAATATCTATAGGAATGCAATAGAGTCTATAAGTAGTGCATAGACTGCCTATGGACCATTTTTGTAAGGGTTTACAACCTCTCCGACGAATTTTCCAACTTTAGAGCTTCAACACTCTAGCAAATTTAAGGGATGTATCTCAACTGATTCGCTGCCTGATGATGCCACTGCGCAGTGCGCTAAACCATACAGCGTGGTGGGATAATCCAGAATGAGAGGCCGGATTTGTCTGGCTTGCATGCACGCTACGGTCAAACGAAGTGAAATAAATAAAGCCTTATTAAAA